>NC_133621.1:167239789-167577187 GCF_048593235.1 Sminthopsis crassicaudata
AACAAGGATCCCCACTATCACTATTACTATTCACTATTATACTAGAAATGGCAATAAGAGCTGAGAAAGAGATTCAAGGAATTAGAGTAGGAAATGAGCAAATCAAACTCTCACTCTTTGCAGATGACATGATGGTATACTTAGAGAACCCCAAAGATTCTGCTAAAAAGCTATTAGAAATAATTCCAAACTTTAGCAAAGTTGCAGGATACAAAATAAATCCACATAAATCCTCAGCATTTTTATACATTACCAAAACAATCCAACAGGAAGAGATACAAAGAGAAATTCCATTCAAAATAACGGTCGATAGTATAAAACATTTGGGAATATATCTACCAAAAGAGAGTCAGGAATTATATGAGCAAAATTAGAAAACACTTGCCACAAAAATAAAGTCAGATTTAAATAATTGTAAAGACATTGAATGCTCTTGGATAGGCTGCGCGAATATAATAAAGATGACAATACTCCCCAAACGAATCTATTTATTTAGTGCTATACCAATCAGACTCCCAAGAAACTATTTTAATGACCTAGAAAAAACAACAACAAAATTCATATGGAAGAATAAAAGGTCGAGAATTGCAAGGGAACTAATGAAAAAAAAAATTAATTGAATGGGCTCTAGTTGTGCCTGATCTAGAATTATATTATAAAGCAAGTCACTAAAACCATTTGGTATTGGCTAAGAAATAGACTAGTTGATGAGTAGCATAGGTTAGGTTCACAGGGCAAGATAGTGAATAAAAATAGCAATCTAGTGTTTGATAAACCCAACGATCCCAACTTTTGGGATAAGAATTCATTATTTTACAAAAAAACAGCTGGGAAAACTGGAAATTGGTATGGCAGAAACTAGGCATGGACCCACATTTAACACCACATACTAAGATAAGATCAAAATAGGTCCAAGATTTATACATAAAGAACAAGATTATAAATAAATGAGAGGAACATAGGATAGTTTAACTTTCAGACTTGTGGAGGAGGAAGGAATTTGTGTCCAAAGGAGAACTAGAGATCATTATTGATCACAAAATAGAAAAACTTGATTACATCAAATTTAAAAGTTTCTGTACAAACAAAACTAATGCAAACAAGATTAGAAGGGAAGTAACAAATTGGGGAAACATTTTTACAGTTAAAAGTTCTGATAAAGGCTGCATCTCCAAAATATACAGAGAATTGAATTGAATTTATAAAAAATCAAGCCATTCTCCTATTGAAAAAGAGTCAAAGGATATGAACAGACAATTTTTAGATAATGAAATTAAAACTATTTCCACTCATATGAAAGAGTGTTCCAAATCACTATTGATCAGAGAAATGCAAATTAAGAGATACCACTACACACCAGTCAGATTGGACTAAGATGACAGGAACAAATAATGATGAATGCTGGAGAGGCTGTGGGAAAACTGGGACACTGATGCATTATTGATGGAGTTGTGAAAGAATCCAACCATTCTGGACAACATTATGGAATTATGCCCTAAAAGTTATCAAAATGTACATACCCTTTGACCCAGTAGTGCTACTACTGGGCTTATATCCCAAGGAAATTCTAATGAAGGGAAAGGGACCTGTATGTGCCAAAATGTTTGTGGCAGCCCTTTTTGTAGTGTCTAGAAACTGGAAAATGAATGGATGTCAATCAATTGGAGAATGGTTGGGTAAATTATGGTATATGAATGTTATGGAATATTATTGTTCTGTAAGAAATGACCAACAAGAGGAATACAGAGAGGCTTGGAGAGACTTACATCAACTGATGCTGAGTGAAATGAGCAGAACTAGGAGATCATTATACACTTCAACAATGATACTGTATGAGGATGTATTCTGATGGAAGTGGATATCTTCAACACAGAGAAGAGCTAATCCAATTCCAATTGATCAATGATGGACAGAATCAGCTACACCCAGAAAAGGAACACTAGGAAATGAGTGTAAACTTTGAGCAATTTGTTTGTTTGCTTTTCTTCCCAGATTATTTTTACCTTCCGAATACAATTTTTCCTTTGCAACAACAACAAAATTGTATATATATTGTACCAAGCATATATTATAAGATATTTAATATGTATGGGAATGCCTGCCATCTAGGGGAGAGGGTGGAGGGAAGGAGGGGAAAAATTTGGAACAGAAAAGAGTACAAGGGATAATGTTGTAAAAATAAATAATATATATATATATATATATATATATACACATATATGTATACATATATATATATACATATATGTGTGTGTATATATAACCTATGCATATGTATTGTCAAAAAAGTTATAATTATAAAATTAATAAAAAATATTCAATATTGTTCTCATATTATTAGCTATAGACATGACAAATAAAAACAATTGAAAGAATAAAGTAGGCAAAGAAGAAACAAAGCTATTACTCTTTGCAGCTTATATGATGTTATATTTAGAGAACCCTAGAAAGTGAATTTCAAAAGTTTTATGAAGTAGTTAAGAACTATGTTAAAGGGGACTTCCGGCCAAGATGGCGGCATGGAGGCAGACAGCTGCTTGAGCTCCTCGTTTTCTCTCAGAACTTACTTCATGACAAGCCTCTGACTTAATGCTTGACCCAGAAAGAAATCCACAAATAATCACCAAGAGAAGACATCCTTGAAAGTCGCCAGAAAAGGTCTGTGTTTGCTCGGGGGAGGGTCAATCAGACTGGGCAAAGACTGAGGGCAGGCAGCCAGAGCAAGACAGGCAGCTCACACAGCTCAGACTGGAGGGGGAGGGGTGTGATCTCTGCCGTTTCTGTGAAAGGGTTTTTGCCCCAGTGTGGATGCTCCATCTTGGCAGCAAGTCAGGAGCAGAGGAGAGGGTGTAAACACCTGAGGTGAAGATTAAAATCCCAGAAAGCCAGCGTCTCTCCAAGCCCAGCCACCCCCAACCCCCACCTGGACTGACTTGGTGCGTTCTCGGAGCCTCAGAACTCAGACTCAGTACAGTCATTGCTGTTCTGTTAGTGGCTCTCTGCTGCCCTACCCCCAGTCTGTAGAGGAAGCTCATTAATACCGTCCAGCCCCATCCCCCGCAAAACAGACCAATTGTTTCTCTTGTCAGTTTGTTTTCTTTGATTCCTGCTCTGACAAAATGAACAAAAAACTCAAAAGGGCTCTAACCATTGACAGCTTCTGTGTGGAGAGGGAGCCGATTTCAAATGCTGAGGAGACTAGGAACAGACTGTCCCCAGATGTATCCCCTGGAGGGATATAAGCTGCTCCTCAATACAAAAGAACCTCATAGAGGAAATCAAAAAGGCTCTCACAAGAGAGCTGGAAGAGAAATGGGAAAAGGAAAGGGAAGCTTGGCAAGAGAGCCTGGAGAAATCATCCCATGCATTCAAAGACAGAGTGGATAAAGAAATCAAATCATTGAGAAACAAGATTAGTGAGCTGGAAAAGGTAAACAACTCCAAGGAAAACAGGATTAGTGAGCTGGAAAACGTAAACAACTCCAAGGAAAACAGGATTAGTGAGCTGGAAAAAGAAATCAGCTCTCTAAAAAATAAAATGGAAAAAAAAATTCCATAGAAGATAAAAATTCAATTGGACAACTACAAGGAGATATAAAAAAAGTGAGTGAAGAAAATACATCATTGAAAATTAGACTGGAACAAGTAGAAATGAATGACTCAAGGAGAAACCAAGAGGTAGTCAAGCAAAACCAGAGAAATGAAACAATTGAAAAGAATGTCAAGTACCTTACCAGAAAGACAACAGACCTGGAAAACAGATCCAGGAGAGACAATTTGAGAATAATCTGATTCCCTGAAAAATGGGAGGAAAAAGAGCTTGGACAGCATTTTCGAGGAAATTATCAAAGAGAACTGCCCAGACTTTCTGGAAACAGAGGGTAGAATAGACATTGAAAAAATTCATCGATCCCCTACTGAAAGGGACCCTAAAATCAAAATGACAAGAAATATAGTGGCCAAGTTCAAGAACCATCAGACAAAGGAAAAGATATTGGAAGCTGCTAGAAAAAAGCAATTCAGATATGGAGGATCCACAATAAGGATAACACAGGATCTAGCAGCATCCACATTAAAAGAATGCAGGGCCTGGAACATGATATTCTGAAAGGCTAAGGAACTTGGTATGTAGCCAAGAATAACTTACCCAGCAAGATTGAGCATCGTTTTCCAGGGAAGAAGATGGACATTTAACGAAATAAATGAATTCCATCTATTTTTGATGAAAAAACCAGACCTACATAAAATGTTTGATCTTCAAATACAGAACTCAAGAGATTTCTAAAAAGGTAAAAAGAAATCTTGAGAACTATACTTCTGTCAAAAAAATATGTAAAGAACATATGTACAATTTGTCTTAGAAACTAGAGGTGGAAAGGAGATTATATCATAAAAAAGTGTAAAGTGGTGGTACTACATCTCATGAAGAGGCAAAGGTAACCTATTATATCTGAGAGAAAGGAGGGAGATGAACATAGTGTGTATCAATAGACATATGCAATTTATGGTGAAACTTCTTGCACATCATTGAAAAGTGAGAGGGAAGGAGTAAGCTCAGGGGAAGGGAATACAGTAATTTCGAGGAAAAGGGGTAAAATAAGGGGAGGATCTTTAAGGTGGGGAAGGGATCCTAAAAAGGGAGGGCTGTGAAAAGCAACTGGTGCTCACCATTTTAATACTGGATAGGAGGGTAAAAGGGAAGGAAAGGGGAAAAGCATAAGCAGGGGTTAATAGGATGGCAAGCAATATAGAATTAGTCCTTGTAACCATAAATGTGAATGGGGCAAACTGCCTCATAAAGAGGAAGCAGTTAGCAGACTGGATTAAAAGTCAGAATCCTACTATACGTTGTTTACAGGAAACACACCTGAAACAGGGTGAGACATTCAAACTAAAAGTAAAAGGGTGGAGCAGAAGCTACTATGCTTTAGGCAAAACCAAAAAAGCAGGAGTAGCCATCCTCATTTCAGATCAAGCAAAAACAAAAATTGATCTAATTAAAAGAAATAAGGAAGGGCATTATATCCTGCTAAAGGGCAGCATCAATAATGAAGCAGTATCAATATTAAACATATATGCACCAAGTGGTGCAGCATCTAAATTCTTAAAAGAGAAATTAAGAGAGCTGCAAGAGGAAATAGATAGCAAAACTATAATAGCGGGAGATCTCAACATTGCACTCTCAGAATTAAATAAATCAAACCACAAAATAAATAAGAAAGAAGTCAAAGAGGTAAATAGAATACAAGAAAAGTTTCATATGATAGATCTTCGGAGAAAGCTAAATGGAGACAGAAAGGAATATACTTTCTTCTCAGCAGTTCATGGAACATATAAAAAAATTGATCATATACTAGGGCATAAAAACCTCAAAATCAAATGCAGTAAGGCAGAAATAGTAAATTCATCCTTTTCAGACCATAATGCAATCAAAATAACATTTAATAAAAAGCCCGGGGGAAATACACCAAAAAATAATTGGAAACTAAATAATCTTATACTAAAGAATGATTGGGTAAAACAGCAAATCATAGACATAATTAATAACTTCACCCAAGAAAATGACAATAAAGAGACATCATACCAAAATGTATGGGATACAGCTAAAGCAGAAATAAGGGAAGTTTTATATCTCTACAGACCTACTTGTATAAAATAGAGAAAGAGAGGGCCAACAAATTGGGCTTCCAACTAAAATTGCTAGAAAAGGAACAAATTAAAAAACCTCAGACAAACACAAAACTTGAAATTCAAAAAATAAAAGGTGAGATTAATAAAATTGAAAGTAAAAAAAAACTATTGAATTAATTAATAAAACTAAGAGTTGTTCTATGAAAAAACCAACAAAATAGACAAACCCTTAGTAAACCTGATTAAAAAAAGGAAAGAGAAAAAGCAAATTCATAGTCTTAAAATGAAAAGGGTGAACTCACCACAAATGAAGAGGAAATTAGAACAATAGTTAGGAGCTACTTTGCTCAACTTTATGCCAATAAATTCGATAACTTAAATGAAATGGAAGAATACCTTCAAAAATATAGCTTGCCCAGATTAACAGAGGAAGAAGTAAGTAGTCTAAATAGTCCCATCTCAGAAAAAGAAATAGAACAAGCTATTAACCAACTTCCTAAGAAAAAGTCCCCAGGACCAGATGGATTTACAGGTGAATTCTACCAAACATTTAAAGAACAACTAACTCCAATGCTATGTAAACTATTTGAAAAAATAGGGATTGAAGGAGTCCTACCAAATTCCTTCTATGATACAGACATGGTACTGATACCTAAACCAGGTAGATCGAAAACTGAGAAAGAAAACTATAGACCAATTTCCTTAATGAATATTGATGCTAAAATCTTAAATAAGATATTAGCAAATAGACTTCAGAAAATCATCCCCAGGATAATACACTATGACCAAGTAGGATTTATACCAGGAATGCAGGGCTGGTTTAATATTAGGAAAACTATTAGTATAATTGACCATATTAATAATCAAATTAATAAAAACCATATGATCATCTCAATAGATGCAGAACAAGCATTTGATAAAATCCAACATCCATTCCTACTAAAAACGCTTGAGAGTATAGGAATAAATGGACTATTCCTTAAAATAATAAGGACCATATATTTAAAACCTTCAGTAAACATCATATGTAATGGTGATAAACTAGAACCTTTTTCTGTAAGATCAGGAGTGAAACAAGGTTGCCCACTATCACCATTACTATTCAATATAGTACTAGAAACTCTAGCCTTGGCAATAAGAGCTGAGAAAAAGATTCAAGGAATTAGAGTAGGAAATGAGCAAATCAAACTATTACTCTTTGCAAATGACATGATGGTATACTTAGAGAACCCCAAAGACTCTGCTAAAAAGCTATTAGAAATAATTCAGAATTTTAGCAAAGTTGCAGGATACAAAATAAATCCACATAAATCCTCTCAGCATTTTTATACATTACCAACACAATCCAACAGCAAGAGATACAAAGAGAAATTCCATTCAAAATAACAGTCGATAGTATAAAATATTTGGGAATATATCTACCAAAGGAGAGTCAGGAATTATATGAGCAAAATTAGAAAACACTTACCACAAAAATAAAGTCAGATTTAAATAATTGGAAAGACATTCAGTACTCTTGGATAGGCCGAGCGAATATAACTAAGATGACAATACTCCCCAAATTAATCTATTTATTTAGTGGTATACCAATCAGACTCCCAAGAAACTATTTTAATGACCTAGAAAAAACAACAACAAAATTCATATGGAAGAATAAAAGGTCGAGAATTGCAAGGGAACTAATGAAAAAAAACTCAGAGGAAGGTGGTCTAAGTGTACCTGATTTAAAGCTATATTATAAAGCAACAGTCACCAAAACCATTTGGTATTGGCTAAGAAATAGACTAGTTGATCAGTGGCATAGGTTAGGTTCACAGGGCAAGATAGTGAATAAAAATAGCAATCTAATCTTTGACAAACCCAAAGATACCAACATTAGGGATAAAAATTCATTATTTGACAAAAACTGATGGGAAAACTGGAAATTAGTATGGCAGAAACTAGGCATGGACCCACATTTAACACCACATACTAAGATTAGATCAAAATGGGTCCAAGATTTAGTCATAAAGAACGAAATCATAAATAAATTGGAGGAACATGGGATGGTTTATCTCTCAGACTTGTGGAAGAGGAAGGAGTTTGTATCCAAGGGAGAAGTAGAGACCATTATTGATCACAAAATAGAAAATTTTGATTACACCAAATTAAAAAGTTTCTGCACAAACAAAACTAATGCAAACAAGATTAGAAGGGAAGTAACAAATTGGGAAAACATTTTTACAGTTAAAGGTTCTGATAAAGGCCTCATCTCCAAAATATACAGAGAATTGACTTTAATTTATAAGAAATCAAGCCATTCTCCAATTGATAAATGGTCAAAGGATATGAACAGACAATTTTCAGATGATGAAATTAAAACTATTTCCACTCATATGAAAGAGTGTTCCAAATCACTATTGATCAGAGAAATGCAAATTAAGACAACTCTGAGGTATCATGACACACTTGTCAGATTGGCTAAGATGACAGGAACAAATAACGATGAATGTTGGAGGGGCTGTGGGAAAACTGGGACACTGATGCATTATTGGTGGAGTTGTGAAAGAATCCAAACATTCTGGAGAGCAATCTGGAATTATGCCCAAAAAGTTATCAAAATGTGCATACCCTTTTACCCAGCCATACTACTACTGGGCTTATACCCCAAGGAACTACTAAAGAAGGGAAAGGGACCTGTATGTGCCAAAATGTTTGTGGCAGCCCTTTTCATAGTGGCTAGAAGCTGGAAGACGAATGGATGTCCATCAATTGGAGAATGGTTGGGTAAACTATGGTATATGAATGTTATGGAATATTATTGTTCTATAAGAAATGACCAACAGGAGGAATACAGAGAGGCTTGGAGAGACTTACATCAACTGATGCTGAGTGAAACGAGCAGAACCAGAAGATCATTATACACTTCAACAATGATACTGTACGAGGATGTATGCTGATGGAAGTGGATATCTTCAACATAGAGAAGAGCTAATCCAATTCCAATTGATGAATGATGGACAGAATCAGCTACATCCAGAAAAGGAACACTGGGAAATGAATGTAAACTGTTATTTTTACCTCCTGAATCCAATTCTGCCTGTGCAACAAAAAATTCGGTTCTATACACATATATTGTATCTAGAATATACTGTAATATATTTAACATATATAAGACTGCTTGTCATCTGGGGGAGGGGGTTGGGGGAGGAAGGGAAAAAATCTGAATAGAAGTAAGTGCAAGAGATAATGTTGTAAAAAATTACCCATGCATATGTACTGTCAAAAAATGTTATAATTATAAAATAAAATAAAAATTTAAAAAAAAAGAACTATGTTAAAGTTGCATGATATAAAACTAATATAAATCATCAGTATTTCTGTATGTTACCAGCAAAATCCATAATTAAGAGATAGACAAAGGACTTCTATTTAAAATAACTGAAGACTATAAAAAATTCTTTGGAATCTACTTGTCAGGTATTATGAGAACACAATTATGGAAATTTTTCATACAACTAAACAGAGATTTAACAATTTAGAGAAAATATTAATTGCTCATGAGTAAGACAATACAATAAAATTAAAATGGTGATTCTACCCAAGTTAATTTATTTACTAAGCATTAAAAAGTCTTAAAAAACTGTAGAGGGCCAGAATTCTGAAAAGGTACACTTAAGACTCAGCATGATTGATGAGATAATGATTGTCTAGCTAAGCACATGATTACTATGATACTTAATGTGATGTAATAAGATAATGTTCTACAGCTAATGCTTGCTCAGTGTGGTGTGTAGTGATGTAATCTTATTGAAGTATTTAAGGGCTGGGACACCTGGGAACACTCAGCCACAGCTCTCAGACACAGATACAAGAGAAAATGCCAGATTCGAGACTTCATTCTTGGCCAGCCTCATGGCAGCTCTCCTACCTCCTTCATTCCTCTACTAAGATTAAGGACTCAGTCTGATTCTAAAGTCTTCCAGAGAGCTAGTTCAGACATTACATTTTGGCAGCCAAATGTGGGGCCCTAGAAATGCAGGACCTTACAAAGCAGGGCACAAATCAGCTTGACTGACATGATTGGTGGAGTTCAGTGAAGAAGTCCCCCATGACCCAGAAATAGGATGAATATAAAAATAGACAAGCAGGAAACTTTGGTAAAGGCTAATTTAGTCACTTTCATTTTTTAGGTGAAATGGGGCAAATACTAAGAAAAGAGTCTCCCACTCCAAGGGAAATATGCAGAATGCATAGTTAGGTTAATAAAGAAGCAAGATTTGTTAGTTTGTTGGAGTACATGACTCCTTGGTTCTCTAAGGAAGAAAAATGAGAGATAGATATGTGGAAACTAGTGGGAGAGCATCTAGTTGAATATTATGAAGCTATGGGTCCTGATTCGATTCCTGAAGAAACATTCTTTATGTACATTATAATACAATTGTCTTTAAAGAATACCACAAGTTTTTTTTTTTTTTTTCTCTTTGTGGTAAAAAAAAAAAAAAAGAAAAAAAAGAAAAAAAAGGGTTTATTTATTCTAAGAAAGCAGTACACTAACAAGACAGCTTTTTTAGTGAACAAATTCCTAATTAGGAGTTTAGCAAGGGATTACACTGAGAAGAAAATATCTTCATCATGTTAGGACTTCTGCAAAGATGGGTTGACAAACCCTTGGATATATCAGGTTAGTCTTGGCTTACAGCTGGGGAGCAGTTTGAGTGACTATGCCCCAGGCTGAAATTTCCAATTGAATGAAAATACTTATCTTGAATGGGTGTGGCCCCTCTCAGAGGCCAGGAGAGATTTTTTGTTTTTTTTTTCCCTTTTAATTTTTTTTTTTTATTCATTTTTCCAAATTATCCCCTCCCTCCCTCCACTCCCTCCCCCTGATGGCAGGTAATCCCATACATTTTGCATGTGTTACAATATAACCTAGATACAATATATGTGTGTAAATACCATTTTCTTGTTGCACATTAATTATTAGCTTCAGAAGGTATAAGTAACCTGGGTAGATAAACAGTAGTGCTAACAATTTATATTCGCTTCCCAGTATTCCTTCTCTGGGTATAGTTATTTCTGTCCATCATTGATCAACTGGAAGTGAGTTGGATCTTCTTTATGTTGAAGATTTCCACTTCCATCAGAATACATCCTCATACAGTATTGTTGTTGAAGTGTACAGTGATCTTCTGGTTCTGCTCATTTCACTCAGCAACAGTTGATTTAAGTCTCTCCAAGCCTCTCTGTATCCCTCCTGCTGGTCATTTCTTACAGAGCAATAATATTCCATAACCTTCATATACCACAATTTACCCAACCATTCTCCAATTCATGGACATCCATTCAACTTCCAATTTCTAGCTACAACAAAAAGAGCTGCCACAAACATTTTGGCACATACAGGTCCCTTTCCACTCTTTAGTATTTCTTTGGGATATAATCCCAATAACAGCAATGCTGGGTCAAAGGGTATGCACAGTTTGACAACTTTTTGGGCATAGTTCCAAATTGCTCTCCAGAATGGCTGGATTCTTTCACAATTCCACCAACAATGTATCAGTGTCCCAGTTTTCCCACATCCCCTCCAACATTCATCATTATTTGTTCCTGTCATTTTAGCCAATCTGACAGGTGTGTAGTGGTATCTCAGAGTTGTCTTAATTTGCATTTCTCTGATCAGTAGTGATTTGGAACACTCTTTCATATGAGTGGAAATAGTTTCAATTTCATCATCTGAGAATTGTCTGTTCATATCCCTTGACCATTTATCAATTGGAGAATGGTTTGGTTTCCTATAAATCAGGGTCAGTTCTCTATATATTTTGTAAATGAGACCTTTGTCAGAACCTTTACTTTTAAAAATATTTTCCCAATTTGTTACTTCCCTTCTAATCTTGTTTGCATT
Source organism: Sminthopsis crassicaudata (assembly GCF_048593235.1). Taxonomy (NCBI): domain Eukaryota; kingdom Metazoa; phylum Chordata; class Mammalia; order Dasyuromorphia; family Dasyuridae; genus Sminthopsis; species Sminthopsis crassicaudata. Next base: position 167,251,308 of record NC_133621.1, read on the forward strand.
AGTATTGTTTGTACAGAAACTTTTTAGTTTGATGTAATCAAAATCTTCTATTTTGTGATCAATAATGATCTCTAATTCTCCTCAGGTCATAAATTCCTTCCTCCTCCACAGGTCTGAGAGGTAGACTATTCTCTGTTCCTCTAATCTACTTATTATCTCCCTCTTTATGCCTAAATCATTGACCCATTTTGATCTTATCTTGGTATATGGTATTAAGTGTGGGTCCATATCTAATTTCTGCCATACTAATTTTCATTTTTCCCAACAGTTTCTTCTGAATAATGAATTTTTGTCCCTAATGTTGGTATCTTTGGGTTTGTCAAAGATTAGATTGCTATAGATGTACCCTTTTTTGTCCTTTGTATCTAATCTGTTCCACTGATCTACAGTTCTATTTCTTAGCCAGTACCAAATGGTTTTGGTGACTGCTGCTATATAATATAGCTTTAGATCCGGTACACTTAGACTACCTTCCTCTGAGTTTTTTTTTCATTAGTTCCCTTGCAATTCTCGACCTTTTATTCTTCTATATGAATTTTGTTGTTGTTTTTTCTAGGTCATTAAAATAGTTTCTTGGGAGTCTGATTGGTATAGCACTAAATAAATAGATTAGTTTGGGGAGTATTGTCATCTTTATTATATTCGCTCGGCCTATCCAAGAGCACTGAATGTCTTTCCAATTATTTAAATCTGACTTTATTTTTGTGGCAAGTGTTTTGTAATTTTTCTCATATAATTCCTGACTATTCTTTGGTAGATGGATTCCCAAATACTTTATACTCTCAACATTTGTTTGGAATGGAATTTCTCTTTGTATCCTTTACTGTTGCATTTTGTTGGTGAATACCACAAATTCTAAAAAAAAGGAAAAATTCTAAGGAGAACAGCCAAGCAAGGAAGTGTGAGGAGAAAGAAATAGAGGAATGTTACTGACAAAACAGCTGAAAAGCATGGAGATTTGAAGAAGAACAGCAATGATGAACTTAAGAGCTGTGGTGCTTCTCACTTTCATAGCCCAGTTACAACTGTGCAAGTGCAATGAGGGCATTCCCCATCTCTTTACTGTCCTCCCTCAATTTTGCCTTTGTGGGTGGAGGGAGGAGGAGGGGGAAAGGCAGTGACACCATCAGTATCACTTATGCAGCACCCCCTATGACATGATTACAAAGGGCATTAATTAAAGCTAAAAATGAAGGACAGAATACATATGATTTAAAAATAGAAGCATACCCTGTGATTGAGACTTTAATTCTTCAGGTCAAGAAAAAAGAAAATACATTCGATTTAATTTGGAAATTATTAAACATCTGAAAAAGGCTTACACTCTTTATGGATCTACATCATCTTGTGTTAAGATTATATTAGATTCTTATTAGAGAATTTGGCTTTTGAAATTTTAACCCCTAATGATTGGAAATCTATGGCAAGGACATGTTTAGAAGTTTGACAAAACGTATTGTGGATTTCTGAGTATAGTGAACTCTGTAGAATGCAAGCCCAATGAAATAGGCAACCTGGAGTTAATATAGCAGTTACCTCTGACCAACTAAAAGGTGTAGGTCATTATGCATACACTTTAACACAGATTAATTACCCTTTGACAGCATATGAACAAATTGCTTCTGCTGCTATAAAAGCATAAAACACTCTCCCAGGAAGACAAGATAGAGGGGAAGCCTTCATGAAAATAGGACAAGGTCCAAATGAACCCTTTGCTGATTTTGTGGGACATTTGCAGACAGCTGTAATACAAACTATTGGTAAAAATGTAGCAACAGAAATTATGATAAGACAACTTGCTAAAGAAAATGCTAATGTGGTTTATAAAAGAATTATATTAGGACTACACAAGGATGCTCTTTTAGATGAGATCATCACATGCTTTGCCATAGTGGGCACAAATAACCTTTTATACCCAGGCTATGATGCAGACTTCCCAAGACATGAACATGGAAAGTCAGGGTCACTTTGGGCAAGGGACTTCCAGAGAGACTCATCAATGGTTTCAATGTAGTAAAGTAGGGCATTTGAAAGCTCAATGTTGACAGAGAAGATAGAGTGGGAGAATAAGATCCAAAACCCTATGTCCAAAATGCAACAGAGGTGTCCATTGGACATCAGAATATAGATTGACTCAGAGAAACAGGAAGTAGGGCTCTATATTCAGGCAAAAAAACACTTGGGGCATGATGGCAGCAGAATTACACCCAGAGAGTTTCTAGAAATTCAATACTACGCCATGATCAATAAGCTGAGAAGCAACCTGATGGAAGGAAATGATTACAATTGGGGAGAATAGAGTTGTATGCAGCTGGGATTACTGAGATACCCCTTGGAGAGGTGAAATCTGTCCCTGTCCAGCCTATAGAACCCTTGCCTCAGGCACAGTAGGCTTGACCATTTCACCTCCTGAAAATTCTTACAAAACATTGTACATCCATACTGATTTGGGAAACTGGGGAATGTGTAGATAACATCCCAATCACTAATACAGGTAGACAATGTACGACATCTCCTAGGAGAAGTGGTAGCATCAGGTTTACTGATACATACTCCTTATAAGTAATTTGGTGATATTTGCCCAGATTTTGACTACCAACAACAAAATCTAGGAATATTTTGGACTGCAGCTGTTGCAACTGACCAACCTATGCTCACTTTCTATGTAAATGGCATACCTTTGAAAGGGTTGGTAGACACAGGTGCAGATCATACAGTTATTAGAGGTGCCAATTGGCCCAGTCATTGGCCAAAGATTAACACAGATGCCTATATGTCTGGCATAGGAGTATCAATAGCAGCTAAAGTTAGTGCTACCCCTTTGAAATGAATATTAGAATATTAGAATTTAGGGTGTGAAACAGGAATTTTTACTTCTTTTGTAGTTGAAAAATCCCCATCAATTTTTGGGGAAGAGACTTCTTACAACAGGTAGGATTATAATTGAGTACTTTGGCTTTTTAGGCAGGGCTTCTGTTGAAGGTCTGCCTACACTCTCACCTGTTCTCATTCAATGGAAAACTGATACACCAATATGAGTAGAACAGTGGCCCTTAACAAGTCAAAAAATTCAGCCTTATCAGATATAGTATGTAATGTTCTCTTGTTGGGTTTTCTTGGGGTCTCTGGGAGCAGCCTTCTCTTCAGTTCAGTAATCACCACCAAAGTAATCCTTTCCTGGGCCCCATTTAGCTTTCTTAGAGGCCTATCTCTCTCCTTGGTTCCAAGAGCTTGAGCTCCTGCTGCTGTCCTTTGTCTTCTTTGCCTCTGCCAGCTTCTTGAGGTCCTCCTGAATGTGTCTTGCTTTCTGTGGGGGAGGCAGAAGGACCACCACCATCACAGTCTCTGTCTTCCAGTTCTGTGTCTGGCTGAGTTTGTCCAAGTTTATATGCTCTCTTGTCATAGGTGTGAATCTTGTGGAACTATATTAAATACTAAGTTAAGATGAGAGAACTGTTAAGCACCATGCTAAACAACCATTGCCTCTATCAATTCCACTGACAGCGCCTTGTAAGAATCCTTTGTTTCAAGTTCAGAGTTCTGGCCAATAACAATAGTACAGGAACAATTACAAGGACACTTACAACCTTTTTGTAAAACAGGAATCTGGAAAATGGAGGATGTTGACTGATTTAAGAAAAATAAATGAACAGATGGAAACTATGGGAAATCTTCAGCCTTGACTTCCATCTACTCAATTGCCTACAGAATGGCCTCTTTGGGTTACCAACATTAAGGATTGTTTCTACTCTATTCCTCTAGATAAAGACAATACTAAAAAGAGGATATGAATAAATTTTCCTTTTCAGTGCCCAGCATTAATTTATCTGAGCCTTATGAAAGATATGAATGGGCAGTTTTGCCACAGGGAATGAAAAATAGCCCTACTGTGTGTCAAATGTATGTTGCTACTGCTGTTACTCTGTTAAGAAAAGCATTTCCAAAAGTTATGTTGTTACATTACATGGATGATATCTTGAAATGTGCACCTGAGGAGCACCTGAGTAGAATCATATCTACAAAAGACAAGAGAAATGCTAAGGAACTACAAATTGCATATAGCTCCTGGAAAAATTCAAAGACATGCTCCTTTTCAATATTTAGGGTGTGAAGTATATCCTAAGGTGCTTAAAGTACAAAAACTTTCTTTAAGAACAAAGAAGTTGAACACCTTAAATGACTTTCAGAAATCGATAGGAGATATCCAAAGGAAGTGCTTAGTGTTAGGCTTTACTACTTGTCAACTGCAACAATTATATGATATTTTAAGGGGAGACATTGCTTTAAATTCACCACTTAAGCTTAGAAAAGAAGCTCAAGAGGCTTTGAGATGTTGAACTGTCTTTATCCAATATGGTTCAAAGAGTTACTCAAAAACCCTTGCAAATATCAGTTTTTGCTACAAAAGAGGCACCCACAGCAGTCCTTCATCAAGGAGACAGTGTGATAGAGTGAGTGAACCTCCCAGCACAACCAAAATAAAGCCTTAATCCTTACCCAGTGCTGGTGGCTAGAATTTTATTAAAGGCCATTAAGCTAGCAGTACAATTATCTTAGATAAGACCTGACCAGATATATACCTTTATACCAATGCACAAATGAATGTATGCTATGAAACCATCCCAGAGTTACAAATTTTATTGGCCACAGCTCTAAATTTTAGACATGTGTCACCATTAAAGATAACCCAACTATTACATAATTGGCAATGGATTCTTGAAGAAAAGGTTTCTAAGGTTCCTCTTGAAAGAACAACTATCTTTACAGATGCATCCAAACATTTGTGCTGTATACTCTCATGACTTAACAATAAAGAGAATAATCAGAACTCCTTTTCAGTCCACTCAGCAGAATGAATTGTATGCAATCATGCTAGCTCTTACTTATTATACAGGAGATGTATAATATCTGTATAATATTTGATTTGGCCTATTCAGTAGGTGTGGTACAAAGAATTGCCACAGCTCAAATAAAATGTGTACCTTCCAATATATATGTATATATATATATATATATATATATATATATATATATATATATATATATCAGCTCTTTAAGGAACTTCAAGAGCAAGTGAGAAAGCATCCAGGTAAGATTTATATCTTGCTTGTCCACTCTCATAGTGGACTTCCAGGTCTTATGAAAATTCAAAGGTAGATAGACTTCTAACCATGTTGTCCAATACTCCTTCATTTCAGGCAGCCCAAGAATCTCATTCTAAAAATCATCATGCTGCTCAAATTTAACATCTGCAATTTGGGATAACAAAAGAGGAAGTTAGGAGCATAGTAAAAGGTTATATAGCTTGCCTTCCTTTCCACACTCCTATGCTCCTTCCAGGGAACAACCCTTGTGTTTTCAGACCAATGAAATTTGGCAAATGGATGTGACCCATTATAAAGCTTTTGGTTGTCTATCTTTTATCCATGTTGTAGTAGATACCTTTTCAGGATTCACTTTTGTAATATCAGCATCAAAAGAGACAGCTGGAATGATCACTGAATTCCTCATATAAGCATTTGCAATTATGGGTGTGCCACAAGCAATAAAAAAAGATAATGGACTTGCATATACTTCTAAACATTTTGCACACTTTTGAGCAGAGTATATGATTTTATACATCACTGGCATACCCTTTAATCCTCAAGGACCGGCAATAGTAGAGAGGAGAAACAAAGACATCAAGATCCTCCTCCAAAAACAAAAGATGGGGGGAGCCACAGGTAACCCTAGAGAACTTCTAAATTTAGCTCTTTATATAGTTCTTGGTTTTTGACAAAGATACACTGATTCTAGAAGACAGGTTTTATAACTCACCAGAAGGGCAGTGACCAGTTCAGACAGCTTCACTATCTTTAGATAATGACCAGGTGATGTGGAGAGATCCAGAAAGTGGTGAATGGAAGGGACCAGGTAGATTAACTGCTTAGGAAAGAGTTTTCTTTTATCTCTACAGATGGAGAAGGAATCAGATGAGTGCCAACAATCCATATTTGCCTTGTCCAATTGGAGAGAGACAGAAAATACTTTGAAATGAAGGAGAAGACCCAAGAAATATCAGGCGGTGTCATCGCTGACTGTGCCCACACTGAAAGAGCATGGCAGTTGTGGCACTTGACTCATAAACATTAAAAATTGTTAATAAGACCGCTGCAGGACTTTAAAACCAGCAGGAATCATTGGATTCCCTGAGACATGATAAGATTGATGAAGGACTTTAAAACCAGCAGGAATCATTGGATTCCCTGAAACATTTTGACACTGTTGCAGTACTTCAAAATCTGCAGGAAACATTGAATTTCCTGACACATTATGAGACTATTGCAGGACAATCTGCAGGAATTGTTGGATTTCCTGACATGTGACATGTGAAGTAATCAATAATAGATTGGTTTTGGACTATCTCTTGGCTACTGAAGGAAATGTATGTATGATTGTTATTTATATGCCCTCCTTCTAGGACTTATGGACATGTATATTCATATCGTTTGCTATATCACTATGTTGATTATTGTTATTTGTTACATCACTACTAGCCTGAGTTATATTACTATGTGCTTGTGTAATACCTCCCATGCTGATGTATTTATGTATATCAGTTTCAATTTCAGCCCAGAGGAAACCCACTAAAAATATCTGGTTTGACTCCTCATATCCCTTTGATATTTTCATCTCCCTTCCTGAGAAATCAGGAGGGTGTGACCACTTGCTACCTTCTAAACCAAAAGAAAGCAGGAGATGTAGAGGGCAGGAACTCTGAAAAGGTATACTTAAGACAGTATGATTGATGAGATAATAATTTCCAAGCTAAGCACATACTTAGTGTTCTACTTAATGAGATGTAATGTTCTACAGCTGCACAGGCTCAGTGTGGTGTAGTGATGTAATCATATTGAAGTATTTAAGGGCTGGGACAACTGGGAACTCTCTCTCAGTCATAGCTCTCAGCCACAGACAAAAGAGAAGAGACCAAATTCCAGACTCCATCTTTGACCAGCCACATGGCATCTCTCCTAGCTCCTTCACTCCTCCACTAAGACCTACAACTCGGGTTGATCCAGAGGTCTTCCAGAAAGCTAGTCCAGGCATTACAAAAAGCCATGGAAATTAATACCAAAATTTATCTGGGGAAAAAAACTTACAATTTCAAAAACATGAAGGGAATTGATGGAAAAAAAATTGAAGGAAAATTGCCTGGGACTTACTTCCAGGTTTCAATCTTCATTATTAATTGTAATCATCAAACTAATCTAATACTAGTTAAAAAATAAAACCAGTAAGAAATAAACTGGGCAATCAATGTAATAGATTATGTACATAATGTACAATAGAATATGAATATAGGTATCTAGTCTTTGGTAAACTCAGAGATTTAACCTTTTGAAGTAAGAATTCTCCATTTGATAAAAATTGTTGGGAAAATCAGAAAGCAGCTTGTCAGAAGATTAATACCTAATTAAAACCTAACTTTGTATACCAGGATACATCAAAGTGGATAAATGATGTATACATTAAGGACAACATGATAAAGAAGATAGAAGATAATAGATACCTGTCAAATGTTTGGATAAGAAAAGAGTTTATAACAATATGAGACAATGATGGCATAATGGGAGGTGATATATATCATTTTTATTACATGAAATTGAAAAAATTTTGCACAAACATAATTAGTACAGCCAAAACTAGAAGGAAAACAAGAAACTAGGGAAATAGTCATAGCAAGTTTCTTTTAAAGGCCTCGTTTAATGTATAGGAAAGTAAGTGAATTTATACAAACAAAATCCATTTTCTAGTTTGTAAAACCTCAAAGGATATGAAAAGGCAGTTTTCAAAAGAAAAAAAATTATAGCTGCCAATTTTCACATAAAAATGCTATACACTATTATTGATTAGAGACATGTAAATGAAAACAACTTTCTGGGACCACTCCTTACCTATAAGAAAGACTAACATGAAAGAAAAAAGAAAATAACAAATACTAGAAAAATCGGATGTGGAAATTTGGGATATTAATGCTTCATTGGTAGAGAAGTAAACTTATCTGACCATTCTAGAAAACAATTTGAAATTATACTAAAGAGTTACAAAACTATGCATATTGTTTGACTTACTACTCTTAGACAATACCACTAGTAAGCCTATCTTTGGAAGAGATTAAAGCAAAGAGAAAAAGGACTTACTTGTATTAACATATTTATAGCAGCTGTTTTTGTGGTGATGAAGAAGTGGAAATTGAGGGGATGCCCATCAGTTGGGGAATAGCTGAATAAATTGAGATAAATTATTGTAATGGAATACTATTGTGCTATAAGAAAGAACAAGCACAGTAGTTTCAGAAATACCTATAAAGACATATAAATTCAAAGTGAACTGATCTAGAGCAACATTGTAAATAGCATCTAAGGATGATCAACTATGAAAGAACTCTGATAAAAATGATGGTCCAAGACATATCAAAATGATGGAAAATGTTATTTACATCCAAAAAAAGAACTGATTAACTTGGAAATAGATTGAAAAACACTTTTTAAAAAAAACTTTATTTTTATTTTTTCTGTATTTTCTTTTGAAACATGGTTAATATAGAAATGTGTTTTGCATAACTTCATATGTATCTTGATATCAAATTGCTTGTCTTCTCAAGAAAGATGGAAGGTCTGGAGGCAAGGCAAGAATTTGGAATTCAAAATCTGAGATATGAAAATACAATTGGGAAATTTTCTGAAATAAACTTTAAAATAAAAGAAGTATAATTTTTTATAGGAGACAGTAAGGATAATAGAGTTTTTCCATGATGGAAATTTTCTTGTGCCCCTGATTATGTGACCATTTCTATCACCTTCCTTTCACTTTATCCCCTTTGTCACTTTCCATGAAATCTCTTCTTTGGGTCCATGCTCTTCCAGTCTTGGTATCAGTTGTGCTCAGGGTGTCATATTCCCCTTCTTCTGGGAAAGAAAACTGTTTCAGAAGTAGAGGTCTCTCTGAATATCAAATATCCTGAAATTAGATCCACTGTAAACTCTCCGATTCGCTACATCATAGGAATAATGTCCAATCAAATGTCTTCTCATAAATCGATATTTTGCTTTGTATTTTGCCATTTAAATTCCTTCCTGAGGCCATCCATTCTTCCCTAGCTCTTTTTCAGGAAAATACAAAAGTAATTTCTCTCCTCATTGTTTAGTATTTATTTGATCAGAGCAAAGTACACATTTCTTTGTATTTTTCTTCCATTCTCTTCTTTCATACACTTTCACATTCTTCAGTGTAATTCAACAAAGAAAAAAAAAATGATTCAGTTGTAGGTGCCTGGATGTTGTGAGGATGAGTCCCTAAATCTAATTTTCCACCAACTCCATTTTTTTTTTTTGCTTCCATCTTTATCTCTGTGAACTTAGAAAGAATAATTTTCCTCAGGTTTTGGTTTTTTATATTGTTATAGCAATCCCTTCATTGTGATCTTGAATGATCCTTTAATCACTTCAGTTACCCCACAAAATAGCCACTAAAATATCCCTAAAAATCAATCAAGTGTTCTAATTAAGAACTATTTTTTTTGCAAGTATACTTAATATAAGAACTACAGAATAAAGAGTGCAACCAAAAAGTGCAAACAACATGCTTGCATGGCATGAAATTCAGCATTTAGTTGACATGGAAATAAACACAGAAGGAAAACCATGACAATATCATTCCATCTTGAATGCTGCAAAGTTCTGGATTTGCCTAGTGTTACCAGAAGCATACATATGACAATTGATGTCTAAAAATGAAACCATATCGAAATTGCTGCTTGTCCAAAGTACTCATATGCCATTTTAATAGAGCACTAATAACTTTATAGAAAGTAGTTTGAATCCAGAACTCAAGGTACTGCAAATTCAGAAGGATCTAAAAATGTAACACACCAAGAATTATTTTCTTCAAGTTTTGGCAATGAAAATGAGGACAAATATAGGACAAAAGCTTGAAATAATGGTAGGGTTGATTGAAAAAAAAATAATAATGAAGAGATCTGGGAATTTTTGTAGACTGAATGAAAGGAGTGGATAATGAAATATTACAAAACAAGAAAAGATAAGGGTTATTGAAAGTAGCAAATACATAAGAGAAGTGGATGGGAATAAAATTAAGGGTATAAGAAGAGAAGTCTTCCTCTAAGATTGGAATAATGTAGAAAAGAGTAAGGCAAATTATGGGAGTATACAAAACTAAAGAGGAAAATCTGAAAGGATCAATTTGTACAAAAAAATCTCTGTAGCAACTCTATGTGTTATTAACGAATTGAAATTTGCTTGGATACCAACAAGTGGAGAATGACTGAACAACTAGTTGCTTATTATTATAATAGAATATTTCTGTGCTGTAAGAAATGATGAGCAGGTGGATTTCAGAAAAACATGGAAAGACTTTCATGAATGGATACAAAGTCAGAAGAGCATAATCAGGAGAGCATTGTACACAATAACAGTTATACCATACAATGATCAACTATGAATGCCTTACTTATTCTCAGCAATACAATGATCCAAGACAATCATTTCAAAAGACTCATGATGAAAAATCTTACCCACCTCCAGAGAAATATCTAATGTAGTGTGGATGTAGATAAAAGCATAATATTTTTCCTTTTCTATCTTTTTCATGTTTTTTTTGAGGGGGTCTGTGTCTCCTTTCACAACATGATTAATATAGTACTATATTTTGCATTATTTAACATATATAATCTATATTAAATTGCTTACTATCTCAGGCAGGTAGGGGTAATGAGGTAGAGATGTTTAGAACTCATGTTTTTAATGCAAATTAAAAACTGTCTTATTATATGAAAGAATAAAATAATATATATTTTTAATAAAATGAGAAGAGAAAGCTTTTGTTTGAAGAACCTCAGTCTTCTCAGTAAAATGTGAACTGAAATGTTCTATTAAGAGGCAAGAAGAGATACTATAGTTATAATGTCCAGGCTAGCTCTCTGGAGGGCCTCAGGATTAGTCAGAGTCAGGATCAAAGTCCTTGGTCTTTAGGAGGAGAAGTGAAAAAGGCCGGCAAGCTGCCATGTGACTTTCCACAGTTGATTGCTGGACTCTGGAGTCCAGAGCCTGAAATCTCTCTCCTCCTCTTACTTTGGCCAAGTGACTCTGATCTCTCCTCCTCAGCCCTCTAATCCTTGCATACAATTACCTCATAACCACATATTCAGCAAGCACCAATGGGGTGAGGAGAGCCATCACATCACCATCTCATTTAAATATATGTATATAGAAGCATTATCTCACATTGAATAGGTAATTAACCTAAAGTGCTCTGCTGTCTCACCTTCAAGTACACCTTGTCAGAATTTCAGCCCTATACATAGAGGCATTAGGAAGAGAGAATAAAAGGTTTCAAATAGGTATTGGGAAGTAAAACAGTAGTTAATAGAGAAAAATAAAAAGGATTTTCTTATAACAGATGTCCCAGTTGATATCTGATAGTGTAAACTTAAAAAGTCAGCTTGCTTTTGTGGTTTCCTTTAGCTTTTTATAAGTAGGAACAAAGGAGGCAGTTGATGAATAAATTAAATAGTCACAGTTTAGAAAGATAAACTATAATTCTGCAGGACAGTAAATGTTTCATAGATAGAAGACACAACTCTAACTTTCTGATTTAGAAGAAAACTTTTCTCTTTGATTACTGTACCCAAAAATCAAAGAGTAGTAGTATTCAATTCAAAAAGGATAGTTATGGTAATAGTGTTCTGGGAATGACCAAGTTTCTGTGACTATAAGGAGATGGAAGAAAAGAAAGGAGAAACTTAGTATAAAGGAGAATTTGTTAATAAAGCAAATAGAGTTGCAAAGGGCACAATATAAAGAGAGGACAATGTGAAATAGGAGCAAAATAAGAGTAGAGTAGCGGTTTACACAAATGAAGGCACAGAAGAAGTAGTTTTCATTTGGAAGGCTTCAACTTAAAATCACAGGATTTGTAAGAGAGACTTTGCTAACCATAAAATAAAAAAAAAATTAGGTATAATAAACTCAGCAAACACTAATAGGTCTACTTAAAGGTTCAGTTCAGATGTTCCTGGCAAAGTTGTAGAATGTATTATTAAAAGAATTATTAGTAAACATTTAGAAAAGTGGTCATAAAGAGCTAGTATATCTTCATCAGGGTGTCATACAACAGCTTCATTTCCTTTGATTTTTTTTTTTTTTCTGGCAGGGTTTTTAGACTGGTTTCCATGGCCAAAAAAAGGAGGAGAGAATTTTGAATTGCCTTTAGAAAATTGTAAAGCTCATTAGTAATCCCAAGTTTCTCATGAAATAAAAGTAAAGGCCAATCTTTTTGATACCAACATCCTATTGGCGTTATGATATGCTTGCAAAAAATGTCTCAAAAGGAATTAAAAATTAATATTACAACAGGAATTGGGGAGGCATATGAATGTAAGCAGACTGCAATACATAGACAATTAGTAACTGAAGAAAAAAGAAGAGTAAAAGAATAAAGAAATTGTGTGGCAGAAAGAGAAAGTGGACTGATCACATAGTGAGAATGAGGGGGGAAAGTGGACAACTAAAATGCTACAACAGTTACTTCACAGTTAGGAGAAATTGAGGTAATTCACTATGGTGGAATGATATCCTATAATGAATTTATAAGAGAAAATAGGCATGAGTAGCACAGAATGAGGAAGCACAGATGAGTTGCAGTTTGTATTATTGCGATGAACTTTTTATCTGATGAAATCATGGATTTATGAGTTCTTCTCTATGACACTGGTAGACTGATAATGATAGAGATAGATATGTCCTAGATTTCAGCACAGCATATAACAAAAGCTGCAATTGTGTTCTTTGTGAGACATGGTAGTAATGAAATCTTGACAATAATGTATTCATATGGATTTGGAACTGCTTGAATGACTAAAATCAAGACGTGGTTATTATTTATCCAACAACAATTTAGAAAGAAGGCTCAGTGCAGTTTAACATTTTTATCAATGATTTGGACAAAAATACAAATGATATTCTTTATCTAATTTGAAAATAACAGAGATGAGTAGGTAATACTTTGAAGAAAGAATTGAAATTTAAAAAGTGTCAACTTAATGGGATGTATTTTTTTATTATAGCTTTTTATTTTTCAAAACATATGTGTGGACAATTTTTTAATGTTGCAAAACCTTGCAAAATTCTGTGTTCCAATCCCTGCACTTCCTCTATGCCCTCCCCTAGATGGCAAGTAATCCAATATATGTTAAACATGGTAGAAATACATGTATAATCCAATTTATGCTTAAATATTTATACAATTATTGTGCCACCAAAAATCAAATCAAACCAGTAAAAAAAAAAAAAAAGAGAGAGATAGAGAAACAAAATAAAATGCAAACAAACTACAAAAAAAAAAAAAAGAGTGAAAATGTTATGTTGTGAACCACACTGAGTTCCCATAATCCTCTCTCTCAGTGTAGATGGCTCTGTTCATCATTAAACAATTGGAACTGGTTTGAATCATCTCATTAATAAGTGGATCTTTGTAAAAAATAAATTTAATTTGTAAAAAAAAAAAAAAAAAAAAAAAAAACATGTCATAAGTTTCAAAAACAAATTTAAACAACCCAAGCCAGCTTAATTAGCAGTTGGAATTCAAAAGAATAGTCAGATGTGATGGACTGCAAGTTCTCTATAAGTTAAATATGTGATATTATAACTATTTAAAAATCAATACAGTAGCAACTTTTATTAAGAGAGGCATGGCATACAGATAGTCACATTTTACTCTATCAATTTGGGACCTTATCTGGGATATTGCATTAAATTTTGGAAGTTACATTATATAAAGAATATTAAAAAGCAGGATAACTAAGATTTTTGTAGTATTTTAAGGTATCCTGTATGGCAAATTATATGATCAAGAGATCTATATAGTTTTTTCAGCCTAAGTTACCAACTCAAATGCAGTCAAGATTTTCAAGTATGACTGAAGCATTTTGTTTCCTACTGCTTAAATAATTCTAGACTGGTGGAGACAACATCACTACTGTTCTTTAATGAAAAGCAATTGGGAAGGATAACCACATCAAGAATTTTGAGGAAGACAAAACATAATTCTCAGCTTTAGGTTACAGATTGACTAAGCAGTGAGGAAGGAAAGAAAGTTGAGTATAGAAGAAAAAAAGAAAGAAAAAAACTCCAACAGGAAAAAACCTGGTTATAAAAGGTGACTAACAAAAATAATAACACATTTAAAACTTGATGATACAGAATTAAGTAAAATGGCTCAAGAAAAGCAAAGAGTAGCAACTTTCAAAGAATATATTTGTTGTATATAAGTCAAAATGACTGACCCTAATCAGAGTAGAAAAGGAGTATGGGGGGGGGGGGAGAACAACAACAATATATTTCATATGAAAAATACAACTAAAAATAAAGTTCTATGGAGAATAAAAACAAGAGGTCAGAACAAAACTTACTATGCCTTCAGGACTTTTATAAAATAAAAAAAAATGATCACGCTATAATATCAGATTTTTTTTAAAAGTATGATTACAAAAGAGAAAACAGAAAAATTGCATTACACTTAAATGGATCTCAGATAAAGACAGAATATAATAGATAGAGAGATATTCATATGTGTGTATGTGCATATATATATGTGTGTGTATATATACATAAAATGCTATGTCATCTATGTTATTAATGGTAATTTTAGCAGAATTTAATATTCTATTGAAACAGCTGTATAAACAAAAAGGAAAATATAAATCTAAAAATGTTACTGGAGAATGTTACATTTATGATGCTATCATCCTATGAAATTGTATTTGAATGATACATTGTGTCATATTAATATGTTAAAAAATAAAATCTTAGCATCATGAGGTATATTTATAGAGCATAGAAAAATGATAATATATTTTAAAAGGCATAAACATTAAAGATCCCTTATAGACCAAAAATAATATAATAGTAATTAAAAAGAAAACATAAACATAAGATATAGATCAAAATAAAGACATAATTATGATTGGATAAAAATAATCATAGAAATAATTTAAAATAACTTGAAAGAGTATGATTCAAATGGAACAATATACAAATGTATTTTTTTTTACATACAACTAAAATAATCCACAAAGGAATATACTAAAAATAGAGCATTAATATTTGACAGTGTAATTAAAAATCATCAACCAATTAACAAAGCCTCAAATTACAGAAGGAATTTTGAGATTTAGAGAATAACTAAACAAAATGGAAAATGAAAACACCAAGGTTAAAATCTAGCCTTTATATTTATTGTTTGTATGATTCTACACAAATTCTATAATGTATAAGTCAAACTTATAACAAATAAGACATTTATTATGCAGAATAGTTGTAAACCTGAATTGATAGAAGATTATCATCACCAGGACTTCTCAAAGTTACTGGCACACTGGAGGACTTCAAAAAATATTAAAACAATTTGAACATTATAATTCAAGCAATAATTAAAAAGAATGCCTCTGAATTGACTAGAAAATACAAATAGAAGAAAACCAAAGGAAATTTATAAATGAAGTCTCAAAGATTGAAAATGCCTTGATATATCATAATTAAAACCTGATACCATACTGATAAAGCATAATAAAATACCATACGTTATTAATAAAAAACTTGCTAGAAATAATATTGGCATAACATTATTTTCAAGGAAGAAACAAAGGATAGGAAAGTTTATTTAATTTGCAAATTTAAATACATGAGTTATCAATCCATACTTTTCTTTTATATTAATTTGTAATAAATTGATTTCAATTTAATAAATTGGTTTAATAAATTGGATCACTGGAGAAGAAGGCCACCGAATCCATATCCCTGTTACAGAGACAACTGTGAAGGTTTACATTGAAAAACATTAGTATACTAACTGAACAGAAGTTACTTTTGGAGAAACAACTGGAATCTATATAATTCAGATTGTGATGAACAGGTAAACTATGAGGAAAAGATTCTATTCTACTGTACCTGAGGGTAAGGAAGTGAATAAGCATTTATTAAATACCTATTTTGTGCCTGGCAAATATTCATTTAATGCCTGACAAATATTCACACCAACAAATTCACACAACAAATGCTCACACCAATGTTTTGAGGTAAATCTATTATTAATCCCCTTTTATATTTTAAGAAACTAGAACAGAAAGGAGTAAAGTGATTTTCCCAGGATTACATAGCTATTAAGTGTTTGAGATCAGATTTGAATTCTGATCATCCTGATTTCAGGCCTAATGTTCTATTCACTGTACCATCTCATTTCCTGTGGATACCTGCAATCCAAAATGGGCATGAATAATAATAATCTTGACTAATCTGAATGTGGCAACAGAAATGAAGCCACTTAAGGGAATATAATAGACTAGAGATATCCAGAATTAATTAACCTGGAATTGAGGTTCTACTGGTTCTAAATCAGAAAAAGTGTGCTATTTTCTTGCTGGAAGTAATCATATATATATATATGTGGAATTCCACTCATATTCTGCGTAGTGGGTGTGTATGTGTATATACATTTGTGCATATGTGTGTGGGGGAGGGGATACGATCAAGGGATACTTTTTTTATGGTTTACTATATATCCCAATCAACTGACATTTCTTTAGCTTTGAAGTTTTAAGGTAACAATGCTGGGACAAATATATAGATTTTGCTTTAGAATATATAGATTTATAAAGATTATATATTTTGAGCTTGAAGGAATCATATAGGCCATTTAATTCCAACTTCTCAATTTATGGATGATGCTACTATTTCTAGATGATCCAGAAGAAGTAGTTACTTAACTGAGGTTATGTCATTAATCCATAACAGAATCTATATGTGAGAAAATTATGACTGCTAGTCTTCAGTTCTTTCCATCTCTGCTGTTCCCAGAGTAGACTATTGAAATAACAGTAAGTTCAAATTTCTTGTATTACCATGCAATCATTCCCAGGCATCATTTCAAACATTTCACTCAGAACCATGCATTTTTACCTTATGTTCTAGATTCATGCATGTAGCATCTGGTCTTTCCCCAAAATACTCTTGACTTGTCAATGGTGTTTCACACCTTAATATACTTACAATGAAATCATAACTGTATTGTCCAGTAACCCTAGACACTGATATGACTTGGAAAAAAATGAAGGGAAACAGCACAGATATTTCCCACTTGGGCAGTGATATGTTTACTCCATTTAGTTCAAATTAGAGCTAATAATCCTAATGTTTCAATGGTCCCAAATGGAATTTGGACTAGGCCCATCTGCCCAAGAGCAGATTTCCCCAAATGAGTTTTAACATAAATACACACACACACACACACACACACACACACACACACACACACACACACACTGCTGTGCATTGTGTCAGTGATAAATGCTGTTTATGGCAACAGCTGTCAGCTGGAGGCTGATTTCACATTTGCTGGTAGATTCAAAGCCAGAGTCAACTCCTAAGAGATCATTGCCACCACTAGAGGGCCATAATGTGTGCCTTTAAAAACAAAGCCTTCTTAAAGCCTCTTTTAAATAAGTTCCCTGGGGGGAAATATCTGGTACCCTCTGCTATTTAGGATGAAGACAAAATTCCTTTGATTAGCATTCAAGTCTACTATTTGACCCAACCCAATATTCTAACTTATCTCCTATGGTTCCCCTATATCAAAACTTCTAAAATTAAGAGTCATGCCCCTATATAAGGTCATATAAATGAATGTGGGGGATGATGAAATTATGATTTATTATCAGAAAGTGTTTGATTTGTTTATATATTTTGTATACTTATATATCTAAGGTTGCAAAAAATTTCTCTGACAAAAAGAAGTCAGAACTGGAAAAAAAAAAAACCTTTAAGAAGCTTTGCTCTATATAAATTATTGTCTCAAATCAGAATGGAAAAGTTCATTTATCTATATCACTTCCAGTGGTATATTAAATTGAATTACAAAGGTGGAAGCTAAGTGTCATAGTAAAAAGAGAATGGCATTTAGAAGCTTTGGAAGAAATAAGTCTGAGTCCTGCCTAGACCCTTAATAAGTGTTTGAATAGAGGGAAGCCATTTAATTTTCTCAAGCTCAGTTTTCTCATCTGTAAAATGAGCATAATAAGTATATCTATTATCTAGAGATTCAGTGAAATCAATAATATATTTTCATATATAAAACACTTTGAAAATCTTAAATGTATATAATTATTAGCTATATTATTATTATTATTATCATTATACTTCCAGTTTGAGTTGAACCATTTACTATTACAGAAATAAAATGTTTTTTTCTCTATTTTCTCACCTCCTTTACTTCTCATAGAATTCCTACTACACTAGGGATTTTAGAGCCTAATATGGGAATCTAGCCACCATTTAAAATATTTCTTTTCTGTGAAAACTATGTTCCTCAAGGCATGAAAAGATAGAAATACAAAGCATTAGCAAATGCTTCTGCTCCCTGTTTTAGCTGTAATAAGTCATTGCTCACCCAGCTCTTAGAGGGAAAAAAAAAAGACAGCTTGGAAAATGTTCCGCCCAAATTTACAACTATGCCAAACACCCACCAACTGCCATTTGCCAAGAAGAGAATATTGTGCTTCAGGCAACCTCTCTCTTCCTCTCCAGCTGCACTGATCATTAATTATCCAGAAAGAAGAGAATGAATCAAAGAGTGAATATCTACTTGCCCCTTTTTAGAACTTTAGCACAGTTTTAGTTCCCTGGATAAATAAAGTAACATTTCTATTGTCATCTATCATCCAGCTCCTTTAGATAGTTTTGTGCTACAGTCACAGATTGTGTTTAACTATGTATACCACATTTTCGGGAAGCAAGTCGATAATTGGACGAGCACTTAAAAGAGGATAAATAGAAAGGCAAAAGAATCTTAAAACAATTCTTTTCAAAGAATAGTTAAAGAAACTTGGAATGTTACCTTGAATAAGAAATTCTTATTTAATAGATATGGCAAAGACCTGCTTATGCTGACTTCCATAGAAGTGATATCCTACATATTAGTCATATAGCCTTCTCTTTCTCTGGAATCAGTGACCTGTTGTCAAGCTAGAAGACTGGAGGTCAGTAGCGGGGGAGTCTGCCATTGCCACAACAATGTAGCTATAACTCACTCTTTAGTATTCCAGGGGTAATCCTGGTGTGAGGAAAAATATGCTTCTAACTCTAGTCACTGTACTGCTTAAACACTAGCTGATGTGGTTCTCTTGAACACAAACAATCACAATTATACCACTGATCATTAAACATGAAACATTTACTAAATTAGCAAGCAAAAGTAAGAGTAATCATAACATTTATTCAATAGGGGGACAATTCAGTTATAGTAAAAAAATGCAACTCCAAAATTGGGCTATACTTTAACTTGAATTTACAAAGCATCTGTGGGAGAGAATGTGCATAAAATTACAGAAATTAAGCTTTGAGGCACATGAGTAGGGAAAACCTATGTATTTGGGGCATTTACAACTATGAATTTTAAGCCTGGTTGTAGTACGTTCCATTGGTACCCTGCTCATTTTCTGAGTTTATCTGCTTTTTTACAATACAAACTTACTTCTCTGCTAGTCCTGATGCAATATTAGAATTTTTGAATAAAACAGTGGCATTATACTCCTTCAGTAAAATAATACCCCTGGTCTTAAACTTTCCACTTCTTGGGTCTATTCCTATTTTTAGGTCCTGAAGAAATATCAAGTTCTTTTTGGAACAATCAGTTCTATCAAATTAGATGATTGCAAAGTCCTCATATTTGTTTGATGAGACATGAAGAGTTTCCCTCTCTCAAGTCACTAAATGCAGTAAAAGGCAACCCAGCAGGGCCTTTAAGAGTTCCCCCTCTTTTGGCTTTAGATGATGACAGGGAGCAGTAAAGTCAGCTCATTCTTTATACAGATATATATTCCCTCCCCCCCCCCCACTCAATGGGTTCCTAGCAGCCAGAATCAAACTGAGATCTCAGAACAACCTTAACTTTATTTTCCCCCCCTGAGGCCATTAGGATTAAATGACTTGCCCAGGGTCACACAGCTAGATTTCACTGAATCTCTATATAATAGATAGATGCATATATCTCTCTCTCTCTCTATCTATCTATCTATCTATCTATCTATCTATCTATCTATCTATCTATATTTCCTATTATCCTATACTAGTACTTCCTACTATATAAGTATATAAGTATACAGATTATTTTGGAGGACAAAATAGAGCTGATGACTTTGCACAGGCCTCTTTCACTTAACTCTAATTCATTTGTAAGACATGGTCACTTTCTTGTGAAAGCAGTACCAGCTACACCTCTGTAGTGGCCAATTGGGTACCACAGCTTCTTCTTCCTCTCTTCTCTTTCCTTTTCTGTCCTTTCCTGTCCTGTCCTCTCTTCTCTCTTCTCCTCTTTTTTCCTTCCTTCTCTTTTCTTCTCTGTATTTGGTCTATCGATTTAGGGTATATTATTTATTATCTACTCAAACGAATGTAAAATTTATCTTCATTACAAGAAACCTTGGGGTTTTCAGGGGTAGATATAGACAATGCCTTAAGTGTAAATCACTTTGGTTCTCATATATTGCATTGGCCAACATCTACTACCTTACTTCTTTCTATCAGGGCACAATATATCTCTGTTGTAAGATTTTTCATTCTAGAACCTTCCTTCTTTTAATTCTCTGTCTCTCTGTTTCCCTCTTTTTCTATCTCTGTCTCACTACCATCTCTCTTTCTCTCTTTCTCTGTCTCTGTCTGTCTCTTTTTGTCTCTCGCTGTCTCTCCGTTTGTGTGTGTGTGTGTGTGTGTGTGTGTGTGTGTGTGTGTGTGTGTATGTGAAGTGGCATTTTGGCACTTGTCTGCTTTGAAACTCATCCACTTCAATATTCAATTCATTTTTAGGAGGAAAACATATGTTTCAGCACTTGAGGCTTACTCAGCAGTCACCTCAGGTCCTGAACTCAAACTGTTGTCTTGGTTGAGCAGTAGGGATGTGAGATTGGCCAGACTTACTTTCCAGCCTCCACCACTGATATTGTCCTGTGTCTTGGGCAGGTTCTGCTCAGTGAAAGCAGTGGTGTCCAGGACTGTCAGGAAGGATCCCATAATGCTGAAATTGCCTGGCAGCTCAAAGGGCATAGTCTCCTTGCTCCCCACAGTCATACTATAAGGGGCATGGAGCACCAGGCATGCTTAGCAGGAGGAAAAGCAGCAGGGGTGGGAACAGTGGCAGCAGCACTTGTAGCTGGAAAGACCCCCAGGTGGTGACCAGAGCCCTGGGCTACAGAGGGTGTGGGGCTCCACTTCTACCTCCATATCCCCATCCAAGGAAGTTTGGAGGGGAAGAGTATAAAACTATCTCCTCCCCTCAGAAAGTGAGTTGAATCAAGAAGGGAGGAGCCTGGTTGGGCTGGATTGGGCTGGTTTGTTTTTCTGCAGTTGGAAACCCCACTTGTCCCTTTGGGGAATTGGATGTGAGGGATGGTTATGCTGCAGAGTAGATGCACTCTTTATAGGAAAATTTGCCCAATACTTGTCATTTTTGCCATTTGTCGTGCCCTCTAGAACCAATCAAGGTGTGATTAATTAATTAAGTAACATAAGAAAATCCTCTATTTGTGTGTATGTGTTTGCATGTATCTCCCCATTAGATTGTAAGTGCCTTGAGGGCAGAAATTGTGGAAAGACATATCCTCCATACACAATGTCTGGCACACAGTGGTAACTAATGTGTGTTTATTGAACGATTTTCTCTTCAAATGAATTCTTGAAGAGTGAATGCTCTTCTCCTCCTTCTGATCGCTAACTTATTTCCTTCCCAGACACTTCTCATGCCTCAAATCAGAGTTTATTCACCCATGTCTAGCTCAGATTGAGAAATGCAAAATTCACAATTCTATTAGGGTTAACAAAAACAATAGACAATTTTCCAAGAGTGATAAAATAGCTATTTGATTTATAGTTAATAGCTCTATGTTTTAAAACACTAAAAATCATTGTTTGCAAGTGAGGTGATACATAACAATGTATGCTAGCAATTTTTATTTACCAATGTTTTTTGCCTCTAGATGCTTGCAGATACGTCCTCTAAGTACATTTAGAGGTGCCATTTCCTCACAAATTCTCAGAATTTTAAAGTTTCTTTTTTCTGAAATAAATGCCCTCTTTCAAGTTAAAATGTCTATTTACAAAAGGGACACTACCATGCACTTAGTTGATGGGATAAATGATAGGATAGATAGTGAGAGGTGAAACAATTACCAGTTTTACTATAATAGTAGGAGAGATAATATTTTGCTTGAACTGATAAGGCAAACCTAGGAATAATGAGCAGAATTTGAAAAGAGTTCTTTTATGTAAAAGGGAAAAAATCACTAAATTTTAGAATCAGTCAGTATTTGAAATTCTGGGATAAACTTAGCTCAGGTATGAATGCAGAATTTGGGGTACTTTATGAGTTGATAAATGTAGAATATGAGTACCCATGTTCATGTATGAGATAAATTATAGACATAGACCATGGTATTTGAAAGAAATCCTAGACAGCAGGAAGTGTGCAGCCCAATCTAGGGAAAGGAAGATAGGTAAGATAATCAGTGCTTAGAAGAAGAAGAGGCACACCTATGATGGGAACAGACCCAAGATGTCATCAACTTAAATAGCATCAGTGGAGCCCATACTAATGTTCAGTCAGTGAGTTATACTGAAAATTGTTGGATTCCCCTCATTTAAAGGTCTGAAATGCTTTTTGTCAGGTATGAAATAAAGGATGTTTTTGTTCAAGTATAATCTCAAGTTGTTTCAAGCCTCTGAGACAATTTCTAACTCTTTTGCGCCTATGATTCTGAATGTATACAAGTGTTCATGAGCCATTTGGGGGAACTCGGAAAGTAGGTGCCTGAACTGCTGAAGACTACTTACAGTCATTTTGTCTTGTCTCTTCAACTATATTGTGAGCTCCTTGAGAGCAGAGACCATGGCTAATACCTAATTTTTATTGCTTGCAACAAATAGAATAGTGCTTAGTAAAAATGGTTTCTTAAGAAATATTGATAGGCCACAATTCTCATTATTAGATAGAAAACACTAAACTCCAAAACAGTGTGTTAAGTATTGCATTCACACATAGTCTAACTTTTAGAGTATGAAAACTTCTTGGTCATCTGAAGAAAAGTGGATTCCTTTTTAGAATGCTTTTAGATGAATAATATACAATTTATAAACTTACCACAGAGTCTAATTTATTGAAATGCAATTATTAAAAGTTTAAAAGATTGGGGGAGGAGAGTATATGCTTCAACTTAAAAACTCTTTTTTGGGAATGGAAATACAACACAAGGAAGTACAGTTTCATTAATGAGAGTATTTTCTCTGTCAAGATAGATGAAACTCTCTCAACAAATTAGTAAGTTCTGTATACTGTTCTTCAAAAGATTCTCTGCCTGAAAAACCTATCATCTTTCACTAATATGATGATAAGCCTTTCCAAAATTATCTAGATTGGTCCAATGGTAACAGTCACTTAAACTCAGATTTAAACTTAAAACCATTCCAGCTTTATAGAACCTTGTCGTCAGATTTTGCACATTGGTGATGTGACTTTTAAGAATACATAGTTGGGTGGCTAGATAACACAGTGGATAAAGTGTCAGCTTTAGATTCAGGAGGACCTGAGTTCAAATATGACCTAAGACATTTAACACTTCCTAGCCTGTGTGATCCTGGATAAGTTAGTTAGTTCCAATTGTCTGGCAAAAAAAATACAAAGTCAACTTTTACACAGTGATATGTAAAGAGAAATTAACAGAAGATAGAGGCATAGTAAAATGAAAAGAGCACTGAATTGGGCTTTGGAAAACCTGGGTTTAAATTTATCCCTCACTACTATTTTCTCAATTATAAAATGAAAGGGTTGGTTACATTCCCTTCCAGCTCCAAATCTATGTCATGGGAAATACTTTGAGAAATTATTGGATTGCCATGATTTTGCAATTGAGAAATAAGTATCATGATAATTTTTAGACCTGGAAGAGACTTTATATAATTGCTTCACATAATCTAACATCCTTAGTTAATATATGAAGAACACAGAATATTAAATGGCTTGTTCGATATAAAAGGAAAAAAATTAGCAGATATGGGATTCAAATGCAAGGTCTAGTTTCAATTGCCATGCTTTTTAAAAGTTCTAATGTAAGTTTGTCCCTTGCATTTGATGCACACACTGAGATCCTGGTTTGATTAGGAGAATTAGTAAGGACATATAGTTGCTCAAATCATCCAAATATCAGGAAAAACAAAATGTTCTTGGATAGTAAATGTTATACAGGAATCTGCTTCATTAGATGCTTCTGTTGTCTATCAGCTCTTAAAGCTCTTAGTTTAAAAACTCTCTACTTTCTTGGGTTACATAAATTTAGAATTCATTTGGGAATCTGCAATCAAATTTAGGAGATGTATTTTGTTAAATAGAAAATTCACAGCAAGACAGTTTTACAGGGGAGTCACTAGCTGCTGCAGAGTATCAGGAAAAATCTCATGCAGAAGATGACATGAGTTTTGAAGAAAACTAGCAATTCTAAAGTTCAGAGTTGAAGATAAAGAGCATTTCTAGCATGGGTGATAGCCAGGGCAAAAATTCAGATATGGAAAATAAGGTTTTGGAAATCAGAAGGCTATTAAGACTGAATTATATATGTAAGGGAGCATTTTATAAAAAGGAAGGAAGCCAGAAAGGAAAAATTATTTACTAATCTCTTACTATGTGTTAAGTAGTTTAGAAATATTATCTCATTTTATCTTCATAACAACACTATGTTATGACTAGCTGTTATTTTTAGGAAGCTGAGATGAGAAACTGTGATGAAGTGACTTGCTCAGAGTCATACAGATAGAAATTGAGTGAGACCATAGTTGAACTTAGGTCTTCTTGACTCCAGATGCGTTACCAGGATGGGCATACAAATATAAAAAACAACAGAGTCTCTGTTTCCATTGATCTTTTATGGGGAGGAAGGGAGAAAGATAGGGATATATAACAGCCATACAGGTAAGCATAACACACATTTCAGTGTGATGAGAGCAAAGAATAAATCCAAGAGAAGGGTCCATGAAAAATAGAGGGAAAGCTTACACTGTGTAGAGCTAGTGAGTTAATGCTCACAAAATACTTTGAATTCCCTGTTTTTAAGCATATATCCAAATTGGTTTTGATGTTGTTCTTTGTCGTTGTTGCTGTTGTATGTGGTGCTAACAAGTCTGCATCATTATGCATTATACTTTTATGGAAAGGACATACAAGTCTTAATTCTGATTCTAACTTGCCAATTATCTATGGGCTGCTTATTTAACCTCATATATCCCAGTTTCTTCAGGTATAAAAAGGGAATAATAATATTTGGCTATCTACTTCATAATTGTGAAGGAGGCACTTTGTGAACTGAAAAGTGATACATGGGTGATTATTATCATATTGGTCTCTAATGTATCCACTGATTGATTGGTACTTTCTGATAAACAGGAATCCTGGATATCTTTTGATATTATATTTCACTCTATATACATATGTTGGCAGGGGAAGGTTATTTACAATAATACTTAAATTGATTTTCATGATATGTCAAAAAAAAAGATAATTCCAAAAGAAAAAAAAATAGAATGATATCATTGCAAAAGATAGAGAAAACAGCTAAAAAATATTCAAACCATCCGCTAACATTAATGACATTTTTTCCAAGTTGATTTTAGCAGCCAGCAGGAACACAGCAGAAGACAGTGTGAAAATTAACAGAAGCACATTAGCACACACCCACACATTGAAAGTGTAATAATGTTAATTTTGTAAAATTATAAAAAAGCCAAGTGAGACTGCACCAAAAATGCTTGTTTCAGAAAAAAATAACAGACTATGTTCTTTTAAAAACTGATCACACCATTCTCCAAGTATGGTTTTTTAAATTTTGTGACAAAATTAAATGGGTAGTTCTCTCTCTCTCTCTCTCTTTCTCTCTCTCCACTCTTTTTCTCTCTCTCTTTCTCTTTCTCTTTCTCTTTCTCTTTCTCTCTCTCTTTCTCTCTCTCTCTTTCTCTCTCTCTCTATCTATCTCTCTCTATCTCTCTTTCCACCTGTGTTATGTGTGTGTGCGTGTGTGTGTGTGTTTCAAGAAGAAAAGGACTGAATCAAATTGATTTTTGTTGTCAGAGAAACAGCAGAATATGTGATTTAGATCTAGACTCAGTTTTGTCATCCAAGTGACAGAATATTGTGCACAAGGTATAAATGATACTTGTAATTTAATCATTGTTTTTATCCTCTTTTTGGATGATCAAGAAATTGAGGTGCAGCCAATGTAACTATGTTAAGATACAGTTGTACAGAATTGAATGTGTAAACAACAATATCTCCTCTATTTAAGAAATTGAACATTCATAATTTTAGGAAATAGAAGAAACCTGTAAATGTAAATATAAAATTAATGTATATACCTTTTCCTTGAAAGAAAGCATGTGCAATGCCATTCAGTAATTCATTCAAAAAATTTTCCTTTAACTTTAATGGGCAAAGTACTGTGTTTTATTGTGCTTGGTAAAACAAGAGAACAGGGGGCAATGTGATTTCAATTTATTAGATAAAATAAACCATATTCAGAAACAATTAGAATTTTAAAAATGCAACAAAACATATTAAAATATGAGAAAAGTTTATAGAAGGAAAAATAATTCTCCATTGAGTTGAGACAGGAAAAGAGCTAAACTTAAAAGTATGGGTTAAAATTGAATAGGAGGGATTTTGAGCCGGGAATGAAAGAGAAGGATACTCAAAGGCAGAAGGAAGAGCTCAATCAAATAACTCAAGGAAAAAAAAAAGTCTACTTGGAGATGTATTCAAGGTAAGCAGTCTACATTGAAAGAATCTGTGAAAGGGACTAGTAGGAATCCTAATATCATAGTTCTAGAGCCCGAAGGGATTAAAAAGGCCATGAATCTACATACATGGCAAGTATTTTGGCTACACTTGTAAGCACAATAATGTTAGATGACAAATGAAGTATGATGTTTCTTTTGTTTATTTGCTAGTTCATATACTAAAATAATTTGAGTCTCTGTAGTAAATTGGACCTAATCATAGAACGTCTCTTGGCCTATCCTATCCTAGATTGAAAGATTTGCTCTTTCCCCACCAACATTTAACAGATAAAGAAACTGAAGCCAAGATGCTTGGGCAAGCCCAAGGTCACACAGGATATAACGATCAGTCAGTAAGTCAATAAAAAATAATTTGTGATTATTCTGTGAAAAGGAGAAAGATAGTCTCTGCCAATGAAGACTTAGAATTTGGGGGAAAGTGGCACACAAAAGGACACTGAACAGATATGACAGAGGGGTGGGGAGAACAGGAAAGGAGGAAAAGTACTCAAGATAGGGATGATAAAAAAGACAAAAGGATTACCAACATATGAAATAAAGAGATGCTAAGCTAGGAACTCTTCTTTATTGAGGTTTGGCCTCCATTCAGAAGATTCTGAGGAGTAGAGAGCATTGGTGTGAATAACAAGGCTGAATGAAGTCAATTTGAAGGATAATAATGTACCAGATGGGAAATTTGAACCTACGTTCTCTGATAAGAGACCAGTGTATTTTAAAGTATGATTTCATCAATTCTAGTGTGGTAGTACTTATTAGTTTCTATTGAATGACCTGTTCAGGTCCTTTTGCTCCATGAAAGAAACAGAAGAAACAGCCTAGGACTTGAGATCTAATCTCAAGCTCACTTAAATAAATTATTAGAGTAGTAGAAGGAGTATAACACAGAGTGCATAGATGTGAGTTGAATATGATGGGATATCTAGAAAATAAAATTAAGGCTTGAGAAAGAAGGATGCACTAGGAGAAGAGGACGGAAATGATAGAATGTGATAAATTATCTCACATAAAAGATAATTGAAAGAGCTTTTACAATGAACAAAATAGTAGAGTAAAAAGAATTACTTGAACCTTATGCTCATCAGAATTTGTTCAGAAAGAATTATCTTTAGCATATAAGAAAATAGGGGAAAAGGATAAGAAGAGGTGTTGATAGAAATCAGGACAGATTGGGGGAAATGTTAGTCAGAAAAAAAATTTTTTGAGAAAAGATAGGGTGAAAATTAGGATGGATAGAAATGTACAGTAATCATAACTGCAAAAACATATAGCAAATATCTCTGATAAAGCCCTGATTTCTCAAATATATAAAGAATTGGATCAAATTTATAACAACAACAAAAAAAGACATTGGACAAGTGATAACTAGGAAAAGGATATGAAAGAAAGTTTTCAGGCAGAGCAGTCAAACCTATCTATAGTCAGGAAAAAAATTCTCTAAGTCACTTTTGATTAGAGAAATGAAAATTAAAACACTTCTGACATACCAGGTCAATCTGTTCAGATAGACAAATGGAAGAGAAAAAGAAACTGTAAATGTTGGAAGAGATAAGAGATTAGTGGTGAGATGCTAATCTACTGTTGGTAGAGTTGTGAACTAATTTCAACTATTTGGCAAAAACAATTTGGAAGTATGCCCAAAGGACAAAAAATCCAAGCATACCCTTTGATCTATAAATACCACTACAAAATATGTATCATGAAGAGTTTTTTTTTTTTTTAATAAAAGGATCTATATGTACACAAATATTTGTAGTAGCTCTTTTAATAATGACAAAGAATCGGAAATTGAGGGAATATCCTTTGATTGAGAAATGGCTGAATGAGTTAGTATATAAGATTGCAAGTAAGTATCAATATTGTGTAAGAAATGACAAGCAAGACACTCTCAGAAGAATCTGGAAATAAATGGATTACTAGGTGATATTTATACTAGTAATGCAGGATTGTTTCAAGATTAGGAAAATTATCATTAACCATATATATGGCAAAAAAAAAAAAAAAAAAAAAAAAAAAAAACAGAAATCAAATGGTTATCTCAATACACACTGAAAAAGCCTCTTGACAGGGATCAGCTAGGTGGCACAGTGGATAAAGCACCAACCCTGAATTCAGGAGGACCTGAGTACAAATCTGATCTCAGACACTTAACACTTCCTAGCTGTGTGACTCTGGGCAAGTCACTTAACCCCAGCCTCAAAAAAAAAAAAAAGAAAGAAAGAAAAAGCCTCTTGACAAAATACAATATCCATTTCTATTTAAAATATTTAAAATCAAAAGATTAAATAGATTCTTTCTTAAAATTCTAAGTAATGTCCATCTTAAACTAAGAGCAATCATTATCTATAATAACTATTAACTCGAGGCTTTACCAATAAGATCAGGGTTAAGTAATCATCACAATTATTCAATGTTATACTAGAAATTCTAGCTATAAGAATGAGAATAAAAAAATGAAATAATAAAAATAGGCAAAGAATAAACAAAGCTATAATTCTTTGCAGATGATATAATGACATTTTTTACAGGAAAAAGACAAAAAATCAACTTTAAAAATTAGTTGAAACAATAATTTTAGCAAAGGAGTGAAAGGTGAGAGAAACTTTTCCCTTCAGTAGCAGGATATAAAATAAACCCAAAAAATCATTAGCATTTCTATGTACTACCAATAAAATCCATCAAGAAGAGATAAACAGAAAAATTAAATTTAAAATAACTGTAAACAATATAACAAACTTGAAGTCTGTCTTCCAAGAAAAACACACACACACACACACACACACACACAATGAATACAATTACAAAAAAATTCACACAAATAAAAGCACTTCTAATCAATTGGAAAATATTACTCATGGGTAAGTTGGGCCATTATAATAAAAAAGTTAACTCTACTTAAGTTACTTTGCTAATTCATTGTCAAGCTATTAAAACTTCCAAATAATTACTTTGTTTAACAATGAAAAATAAAAGCAAAATCAATTTGAAAGAATAAAAGTTCAATAATTTCAAGGGAATCAATGGAAAACATAAAGGAATATGGCTTATCAGTTTTTAAAATTAATTTTATAATTATAAAATTGCAAAAAAATTTTTTGACAGTACATATGCATGAGTACTTTTTTTTATAACATTATCCCTTGTATTCATTTTTCCAAATTTTCCCCTCCCTCACTCTACTCCCTCCCCTAGATGACAGGCAATCCCATACATATCACATGTGTTACAGTATAACCTAGATACAATATATGTGTGTAAATCCAATTTTCTTGTTGCATGTTAGGAATTGGATTTCAAAGGTATAAGTAACCTGGGTATAAAGACAGTAATGTTAACAGTTTACATTCAATTCCCAGTGTTCCTTCTCTGGGTATAATTGTTTCTGTCCATCATTGATCAACTGGAAGTGAGTTGGATCTTCTTTATGTTGAAGATATCCACTTCCATCAGAATATATCTTCATACAGTATTGTTGTTGAAGTGTATAATGATCTCCTGGTTCTGCTCATTTCACTCAGCATCAGTTCATGTAAGTCTCTCCAAGCCTCTCTGTATTCAGCCTGCTGGTCATTTCTTACAGAGCAATACTATTCCATAACCTTCATATACCATAATTTACCCAACCATTCTCCAATTGCACTTTCTAGCCACTATGAAAAGAGCTGCCACAAACATTTTGGCACATATAGGTCCCTTTCCCCTCTTTAGTATTTCTTTGGAATATAAGCCCAGTAGTAGCACTTCTGGATCAAAGGGTATGCATAGTTTGATAACTTTTTGGGATAGTTCCAAATTGCTCTCCAGAATGGCCAGATTCTTTCACAACTCCACCAGCAATGCATTAGTGTCCCAGTTTTCCCATATCCCCTGCAACATTCATCATCATTTGATCCTGTCATGTTAGCCAATCTGACAGGTGGGTAGTGGTATCTCAGAGTTGTCTTCATTTGCATTTTTCTGATCAATAGTGATTTGAAACACTCTTAACGACTCTTATTGCCGAGGCTAGCATTTCTAATACAATACTGAAGAGTAACGGTGATAGTGGGCAACCTTGTTTCACTCCTGATCTTACTGGGAAAGATTCCAGTTTATCTCCATTACATATTATGCTTACTGAAGGTCGTAAATATATGCTCCTGACTATTTTAAGGAATAATCCATTTATTCCTATATTCTCAATCGTTTTTAGTAGGAGGATGTTGGATTTTATCAAATGCTTTTTCTGCATCTATTGAGATGATCATATGTTTTTTTAATTAATTTGATTATTAATATGGTCAATTATACTCATAGTTTCCCTAATATTAAACCAGCCCTGCATTCCTGGTATAAATCCTACTTGATCATAGTGTATTATCCTGGGGATGATTTTCTGAAGTCTTTTTGTCAATATCTTATTTAAGATTTTAGCATCAATATTAATTAAGGAAATTGGTCTATAGTTTTCTTTCTCATTTTTTGATCTACCTGGTTTAGGTATCAGTACCATGTCTGTGTCATAAAAGGAGTTTGGTAGGACTCCTTCATCCCCTATTTTTTTTCAAATAGTTTATGTAACATTGGGACTAATTGTTCTTTAAATATTTGATAGAATTCACATGTAAATCTATCTGGTCCTGGGAATTTTTTTTTCTGGGGAGTTGATTAATAGCTTGCTCTATTTCTTTTTCGGAAATGGGACTATTTAAGCAGTTTATCTCCTCCTCTGCTAATCTAGGAAGCCTATATTTTTGGAGGAAGTCATCCATTTCACTTAAGTTATCAAATTTATTGGCATAAAGTTGGGCAAAGTAACTCATAATTTTTCTAATTTCCTCTTCATTGGTGGAAAGATCCCCCTTTTCATTTGTAAGACTAACAATTTGATTTTCCTCTTTCCTTTTTCTGATCAGATTTACCAAATGTTTATCTATTTTATTGCCTTTTTCATAAAACCAACTCTTGGTTTTATTTATTAATTCAATACTTTATTTACTTTCAATATTATTGATTTCTCCTTTTAATTTTAGTATTTCAAGTTTAGTTTTTGGTTGGGGGGTTTTAATTTGGTCTTTTTCTAGCTTTTTAAGTTGCAGGCCCAATTCGTTAATCTTCTCTTTCTCTATTTTATTCAAATAAGCCTCTAAAGATATAATATTTCCCCTTATTATCACTTTAGATGCATCCCAAAATTTTTGGTATGATGTCTCCTCATTGTCGTTATCTTGGGTGAAATTATTAATTGTTTGTATAATTTGCTGTTTTACCCAGTCATTCTTTAAGATGAGATTATTCAGTTTCCAATTACTTTTTGGTCTATTTACCCCTAACTTCTTACTGAATGTAGTTTTTATTGCATTGTGATCTGAGAAGCAGGCATTTATTATTTCTACCTTCCTGCATTTAATTTGGAGATGTTTATGCCCTAATATATGGTCAATTTTTGTATAGGTTCCATGAACTGCTAAGAAGAAAGTATACTCCTTTCTATCACCATTCAGTTTTCTCCAAAGGTCTAACATACCTAGTTTTTCTAATGTTCTATTTACTTCTTTAATTTCTTTCTTATTTGTTTTGTGGTCTGATTTATCGAATTCTGAGAGTGCAAGGTTGAGATCTCCCATTAACGCCCACTACTCACCTCAGCAGGGTCAACTAGCATCTTACCTAGCATCTTACCTTCACCATGTCTTTGTCGTTACAGCTTCAATTATCTGAATCAAAGAATGACCTCAAGAGGTCCCCCCAAAGAACACCAGATACAAGCAAATATGCAGCAATTAATCTTTATTCACTACATTGTTTTACTAAATAGAGTTCCCTATATCCTAATGCTCTAATCCTAAAGCATAATGAATCTAATCCATCTACTCTACTTTACTCTACTCTACTCTACTCTACTCTACTCTACTACAGTACTGCTCCTCCCCTTTCTGCAACCCCTTTTTCTATAGTACCCAGGTCACTTGTCAGAGAGTGTCAGAACCAGGTGCATAATCAATCAAGAGTGAGGAGGGCTTCCACCTTGTTGGATGAGGATTACTCAATGCAGTTAATGCCCTATTTTGGACTCAGGCAGAGGAAGTCTCCCAGTTCCTCAGACTCTGCTCTTGAGATTTGCCCTCAACCCTAACAATCTCCCACTATTATAGTTTTGCTGTCTATTTCTTCTTGCAACACTCAACTTTTCCTTTAGGAAGTTAGATGCTATACCACTTGGTGCATATATGTTTAGTATTGATATGCCTTCATTGTCTATGCTACCTTTTAGCAGGATACAGTTTCCTTCCTTATCTCTTTTAATTAGATCAATTTCTGCTTTTGCTTGATCTGAGATAAGGATGGCAACCCCTGCTTTTTTCGCTTTACCTGAAGCATAATAGATTATGCTGCAACCTTTTACCTTTACTCTGTATGTATCTCCCTACTTTAAGTGTGTTTCCTGTAAACAATATATTGTAGGGTTCTGACTTTTGAACCAGTCTGCTATCAGCCTTTGCTTAATGGGAGAGTTCATCCCATTCACATTTACAGTTAAAATTACAAATTCTGTATTTCCTGCCATCATATTATCCCCAGATTATGCTTTTTTCCCCCTTGACCCTCCTGATCTTCCCCAGTATTTAATTTATAGACCCCACTTGTGACTCACAGCCCTCCCTTTTTAGTATCCCTTCCCCCTCCTTTTAAGTCCCTTTCTCTTTCTTTGCCCTTCCTTTATTCCCCTTTTCCTTTTCCTTTTTCCTCTCCCCCCTTTTAAAGAGGTGAGAGAGAATTCTCTGTAAAACAAATATGTCAATTATTTACTCTTTGAGCCTCCTCTCATGAGAGTAAGATTCATGCAATGTTTCTCCCCCTTTCTAAATTCCTTCAGATGTGGTAGATTTTCTATGTCTCTTCCTGGGATGTAGTTTCCCCCTTTTTATCTCTCCTTCCACTTTTTCTGATACTATCCCCTTCCCTTTACTACTTCCCTTTTTTATATTATATCAGTAAAATCAAATTATTCATGTGGACTTTCTTTATATCCACAACAGAGATACAGTTCTCAAGAGTTCTTTTTACCTTTTTCTGCTTCTCTTCAGTCTTGTGCATGTAGATCAAATTTTTTGTTTAAGTCTGTTTTTTTTCTTAGAAACAAATGGAATTCTTCTCTTTCATTAAATGACCATCTTCTTCCATGGAAGTTTATTCTTGGTTGAAATCCTTGTTCTTTTGCCTTTCAGAATATCAGGTTCCAGGCCCTTTGATCCTTTAATGTGGAGGCAGCCAGATCTTGTGTGACCCTTATTGTGGCACCTTGAAATTTGAATTGTTTTTTTTTCCTAGCTGCTTGCAGTATGTTTCCTTAATTTGGTAGTTCTGAAGCTTAGCCACAATGTTCCATGGAGTTCTTTTTTTAGGGTCTTTTTCAGAAGGTGTTTGATGAATTCTTTCAATGCCTATTTTCCCTTCTTTTTCTATTATCTCTGGACAGTTCTCCTTGGTGATTTCCTGTAAAATAGAATCTAGGCTCTTTTTTTGATCATAGTTTTTGGGAAGTCCAATGATCCTCAGATTATCTCTCCTAGATCTATTTTCCAGGTCTATAGATTTTCCTAGTAAGTATTTGACGTTATTCTCCAGCTTTCCATTTTTGTTTTGTTTTGTTTTGTTTTCTTTGATTGATTCTTGGTTTCTCAATGAATCATTCATTTCTATTTGTTCAGTACTGATTTTTAAGGAGTTCTTTTCTTCATTTACATTTTTTTAGTTCTTTTTGTATATGCCCAATTGAGTTTTTAAATTAATTATTTTGCTCTGTTGAATTTTTTTCCATTTCACTAATTTTTTTTTAGTGAGTTATTTTCTTTCTCCAATTCACAAATCCTACTTTCCTGTGATTTTTTAACCTTTTCTAATTCACAAATTTTGTTTCCCTGCACCTCCTTTGAATTCTTTATTTTTTCCAACTCAAATTTCAGGATGTTGTTATTCTCTATCATAGCTTCTCTTTCCTTTCCCCATTTTTCTTCAAATTCTCTTAACTTTTTAAAATCTCTTCAAGGAGAGAGTTATGTGATGGGGGGGCAGGTATCATTCCCATTTAGGGTGTTATCTGGATTCTCTCTGCTGTTAGCCTCCTTGGGGTTGGATACCCGCTCTTTCTCTGTATAGAAGGTGTCAATCATTCTCTTCAGCTTCATACTCATTGTTAAAAATCTATGGGGGTCTGCCCTTGAGGTAAGAAAGTTATTTACCAGCTTCCTCCCAGAAAGAATGTAGCAGCAGTCCTTTGCCTGTGCTAAGAGAGAGCTCTGGGAGAGAGTTCCCCTCTCCCCTCCCCGGAAATGCCTTATAAGTGGTTAGCATGGCTGCAGCTTCAAGGAGTGCCCAGCGAAGGACCCCGCTGTGTGGCCTAATGACTGCCCTGAGTTTTAAGACTGAACAGTGAAAGTATCACAAACCCCAGCCAAAGCCTCCCAAAGTTCTGCTTCTCTGGGAATTCTGCTGCTGCTAGAATTCCACTGCCTCAGGCTGTGCCCCATATTATGTGGATTAGAGGCTGTCTCGGGCTGTGTCCCTTGCTGTTCACGCTCTCAGGTATCCCAAGGAGTAGCCCCGGGCAGCAGAAGGCTGCTGCACAGCAGTGCCAAGATTGGTGTTAGGTCACTTCTGGATTGGGGTGTATTTAGGATTTGGCTTTATATTTTAAAGTAGCTTGATTTCTCTTCTGATCTGTTGTTTTATAAGCAGAGAAGAGCTATCAGCCGGTGCCAGATTCCTCTATCTCAGTGGCTTCTCTGATCCCAGAGTTCTCCCCAGCCCAATCGGCACAGTATGCTAGCACCTAACCCTGTCTGTGCTGATCTTTTTTTCCTCCCCTCAGACCTGACCTTTTCTGTTAAAATTCCAGATTCTCTTCAGCTGGTAAGTTGTGCTTCTAATCCTTGTGGTTTTTATCAGTCCAGCGTTATTTTTGAGGCTGATTTAACTAGTTGGTATTGAGGGAAGAAGGGAGCTTACAAATTCACGTGTATTTTCTCCTCCATCTTGGCTCCGCCCCCCGGCTTATCAGTTTCAAATTTCAAATTATATTGTAAAATAGTAACCCTCAATATAATTTGGTACTGGCCCAGAAAATAAAGGTGTTGATCAGTGAAATAGATTAGATACACAATATATTATTATAAATGACCATAGTAATCTAAACTTGGATAAAATCAAAAATCCAAACTTTTGGGTAAGAAACCTTAATGAAAGTTTCTGGGAAAGCAATTTGGAAGAAACTAGGCATTAACCAACATCTCACATTAAATAACAAGATAAGGTTGAAATGGATTAATGATTTAAACATATATGGTGAACTTCATTAAAAGATCATAATATACCTGGCAAATATATGAATTAGGGTAGAGTGTATGACCAAATGAGATAGAGAGTATCATAGGAAGTAAAATAAAAAAAAATTGATAGTATTAAATTTAAAAGCTTTTGCACAAGCAAAAATAATGAAGGAAAATAAAAAAAAAAATCTGGCCCAAAATTGCAAGTTTTTATTTTTTGAAAGAAGATATATTGGATATATATTCTCAGATATATTGGAAACTGAGACAAATTTATAAAAGATAAAAGCCATTCCCCAGTTCGCAAATGGTCAAAGAATATAAGCAGGCAATTTTCAGAAAAAGAGATCAAAGTTCTCTATATGCATAGAAAAATTGATCTAAACTACCACAGATTAGTGAAATACATATTAAAACACAAAGATGATAACATAAAAAAACAGCAAAATGAAAACATGGAAAAATTCAGAAACTAATGCTCTTTTGGTTTTATTGTAATCTAGTCAAATCATTCTGCTGAGCAATTTGAAACTACATGCAAAAGAATAGTTCTTCAAGTTCTGCAAGTTCTTATGTGCATTTAAACTAAGATGCAGGACTACAATCCATATCCAAGTACAGGAAAAATAACAGTCTTGCCTCTGGTGCTAGCAAAGGGACCCCTATACATTCCTTTCTTATCTATTGTTCAATCCTCTCACCATCTGTCAGCTCACTGATCTGAAAACCATCACTACTGTCACTGATTCGATTGCCCTAAGACCTGCTCCTTGTTGATGCCTGGTGTGTGTTTGAGTGGGTCTCACTCCTCCTCTCTCTCCCTGATGCAATAGATCTTTTCTGCTATCTTCTAAGTTGTCTTGACTAGAAAATTATTTAAGTCCACCTTTGAGTATATTTTGCCACTCTAGAATTTGTTATCAGTATTTAAAGGAGTTTGTGAGAACTCAGGAAAGTTCCTAATTTTATACCACCATCTTGATTTCATCTCCACTTAATATGAATTTTCAGACAATCTAACCACAAATTGTTCAGTCTTCCAATACTCAATGTCATGGTTCAGCCCACTGGAGCATGTTTGCTCTGTGATTACATGTGATTCCTCAATCTGCAT
This sequence comes from Sminthopsis crassicaudata, assembly GCF_048593235.1. NCBI lineage: Eukaryota > Metazoa > Chordata > Mammalia > Dasyuromorphia > Dasyuridae > Sminthopsis > Sminthopsis crassicaudata. The sequence continues at coordinate 167,288,666 of NC_133621.1, forward strand.
GGCCATAATTCTATGAATAAGATTTAAAATATCAAAATTAATTCCCTTGTGGCAGAGTAGTTAACTATACTGAAAGCAATTTGAAGCTAAAGTTGCCTATAATTTTTAAGAAATATTAAGATATGGAAAATAGACTCACTTTTTCTTACCACAAAAAAGTAACTGTTCTCTATAATAAGAAAGACCATGTAAAATAACTTTAAACTAATACCAATGTTGAAAGTTACATTGACTCAGCATCCCAATTTTCTCTGGCATCCTTATCAATCACTGTTGATCAAAGCTCTGATGAGGAAGAAGATCCCAAATTTAGCTTTTTGGAACACCTACTCCTTGTGATGTATGACTATCTGGAAATTGTTACATTCTAGCTACCTTGGTGAGAAACTGAGATTTTTGTTTTGTTTTGTTTTGTTTTTCCTAATGTGAACTTATTTTGAGTGTCTTAAAGTTATCTATAAAACCTGCCTTTCCATCTTTAAGTCATTGTTGCTCTCCAATGATCAGATCTTGACATATTTATAATAAAATTCTCTTAATTTTCTTTGTCCTAAATTTTGCCTTGTCAATCAGGTGAAAGTTCAAATGAAGAAGTTTCCTCTCAATATTATCTTCAAACAAGCCTTAATGCTGTAGATTAATTGCAAAAAAAATTGTATTTAACTCTTTACACTTAATCCAAATTCAATAAATCTTATTTTTTTTTAAATAACATGCTTAATTTTCCCCAATTACATGCTAAAATATTTTTAAAGTTTTAAGTTCCAAATTACATATTTCCCTTTCTCCATCCCCTACCTCTTCCCTGAGATGGTAAGGAATCAGATATATTACATGTCCCAATCATGCAAAACACTTATATGCTATTCATTTGGTATAAGAAAACTGAAAGAAAAGAAAAAGAATGAATGAAACATGTTCCCATTTTGACCTTATCTTGGCGTAAAGTTGGTCTATCACTAATTTCTGCTATACTTTTTTCCAGTTTTCTTAGCAGATAGGTGAATTAATGAGTTTTTGTTTAAAAAATCTGTGGGTTTATTAAGTGCCACATTATTACAGTCATTTAATAAAAGCAAATTTTACTTAATATATACCATTGATCCATGATACTATATCTTTGGGGAGGGGGAGGGGGTTTATTATTTATTTTTAATACACATTGCTTTGTGAATCGTGTTGGGAAAGAAAAATTTGAACAAAAGGAGTGAAAAAATATAGGAGAGAAAAAAACAAAACAAACAAACAAAAAACAAAAAACAAAAAACAAAAAAAAAAACAGAAAAAGGAAGTGAATATGGCACGTGTTGATTTACATTCAGTCTTCACAGTTCTTATTCTGGATGCAGATAACTTTTTCTATCCAAAGTCTATTTGATTGTCTTGGATGACTGAACGCCTGAGAAGAACCAAGTATTTTATAGTTGATTATCTCAGATTCTTGCTGTTATTGTGCATAGTATATTCTTGGGTCTGCTTATTTAGCTAAGCATCAGTTCATGTAAGTTTTTTGTTTGTTTGTTTGTGTTTTTGTTTTTGTTTTTTAATAATAGGCTTGTTCATTGATTTTTTTGTTTTTTATTTAATTATAACTTTTTGACTGTATATATACATGAGTAATTTTTTTTATAATATTATCCCTTGTATTCATTTTTTCAAATTATCCCCTCCCTTCCTCTACTCCCTCCCCTAGATAACAGGCAATCCCATATATTTTACATGTGTTACAATATAACCTAGATACAATATATGTGTGTAAATCCCACTTTCTTGTTGCACTGTAAGTATTAGATTCCGAAGGTATAAGTAACCTGGGTAGATAGACAGTAGTGCTAATAATTTACATTCACTTCCCAGTGTTCCTTCTCTGGGTGTAGTTGTTTCTGTCCATCATTGATCAACTGGAAGTGAGTTAGATCTCCTTTATGTTGAAGATATCCACTTCCATCAGAATATATCTTCATACAACATTGATGTGTACAGCGATCTTCTGGTTCTATTCATTTCACTCAGCATCACTTGATGTAAGTCTCTCCAAGTCTCTCTGTCATTTCTTACAGAGCAATAATATTCCATAACCTTCATATACCATAATTTACCCAACCATTCTCCAATTGATGGACATCCATTCATCTTCAAGTCTCTAGCCACTATGAAAAGAGCTGCTACAAACATTTTGGCACACACAGGTCCCTTTCCCCTCTTTAGTATTTCTTTGGGATATAAGCCCAATAGCAGCAATGCTGGATCAAAGGGTATACACAGTTTGATAACTTTTTGGGCATAGTTCCAAATTGCTCTCCAGAATGATTGGATTCTTTCACAACTCCACCAACAATGTATTAGTGTCCCAGTTTTCCCACATCCCCTCCAACATTCATCATTATTTGTTCCTGTCATCTTAGCCAACCTGACAGGTGTGTAGTGGTATCTCAGAGTTGTCTTAATTTGCATTTCTCTGATCAAGTAGTGATTTGGAACACTCTTTCATATGAGTGGATATAATTTCAATTTCATCATCTGAGAATTGTCTGTTCATATCCTTTGACCATTTATCAATTGGAGAATGATTTCTTATAAATTAGAGTCAGTTCTCTATATATTTTGGAAATGAGACCTTTGTCAGAACCTTTAACTTTAAAAATATTTTCCCAATTTGTTACTTCCCTTCTAATCTTGTTTGCATTAATATTGTTTGTACAGAAACTTTTTAGTTTGATGTAATCAAAATCTTCTATTTTGTGATCAATAATGATCTCTAGTTCTCCTCTGGTCATAAATTCCTTCCTCCTCCACAGGTCTGAGAGGTAAACTATTCTCTGTTCCTCTAATCTATTTATGATCTCATTCTTTATGCCTAAATCATGGACCCATTTTGATCTTATCTTGGTATATGGTGTTTAGTGTGGATCCACATCTAATTTCTGCCATACTAATTTCCAGGTTTCCCAACAGTTTTTTTCAAATGATGAATTTTTATCCCTAATGTTGCTATCTTTGGGTTTGTCAAAGACTAGATTGCTATAGATGTACCTTTTTTGTCCTTTGTACCTAATCTGTTCCTCTGATCGACAGGTCTATTTCTTAGCCAACACCAAATGATTTTGGTGACTGCTGCTATATAATATAGCTTTAGATCAGGTACACCTAGACCACCTTCATCTGACTTTTTTTTTTCATTAGTTCCCTTGCAATTCTCGATCTTTTATTCTTCCATATGAATTTTCTTGTTATTTTTTCTAGGTCATTAAAATAGTTTCTTGGGAGTCTGATTGGTATAGCACTAAATCAATAAATTTGTTTGGGGAGTATTGTCATCTTTATTATATTCACTCGGCCTATCCAAGAGCACTGAATGTCTTTCCAATTATTAAAATCTGATTTTATTTTTGTGGCAAGTGTTTCATATTTTTTCTCATATAATTCCTGACTATTCTTTGGTAGCTGGATTCCCAAATTTTTTTATACTCTCAACATTTGTTTGGAATGGAATTTCTCTTTGTATCTCTTGCTGTTGCAATTTGTTGGTGATATACAAAAATGCTGAGGATTTATGTGGATTTATTTTGTATCCTGCAACTTTGCTAAAATTCTGAATTATTTCTAGTAGCTTTTTATCAGTGTCTTTGGGGTTCTCTAAGTATACCATCATGTCATCTGCAATGAGTGATAGTTTGATTTCCTCATTTCCTATTCTAATTCCTTGAATCTCTTTCTCGGCTCTTATTGCCGAGGCTAGCATTTCTAGTACTATATTGAATAGTAATGGTGATAGTGGGCAACCTTGTTTCACTCCTGATCTTACTGGGAAAGATTCCAGTTTTTTTTCTATTGCATATTATACTTACTGACGGTTGTAAATATATGCTCCTGATTATTCTAAGGAATAGTCCATTTATTCCTATACTCTCAAGCGTTTTTAGTAGGAATGAATGTTGGATTTTATCAAATGCTTTTTCTGCATCTATTGAGATGATCATATGGTTCTTATTAATTTGATTATTAATATGGTCAATTATATTAATAGTTTTCATAATATTAAACCAGCCCTGCATTCCTGGTATAAATCCCACTTGATCATAGGGTATTATCCTGGGGATGATTTTCTGAAGTCTTTTTGCTAATATCTTATTTAAGATTTTAGCATCAACATTCATTAAGAAAATTGGTCCATACTTTTTCTTCTCATTTTTTGATCTACCTGGTTTAGGTATCAGTACCATGTCTGTGTCATAAAAGGAGTTTGGTAGGACTCCTTCATCCCCTATTTTTTCAAATAGTTTATATAACATTGGGACTAATTGTTCTTTAAATGTTTGGTAGAATTAACATGTAAATCCGTCTGGTCCTGGGGATTTTTTCCTGGGGAGTTGATTAATAGCTTGTTCTATTTCTTTTTTTGAAATGGGACTATTTAAGCAGTTTATCTCCTCCTCTGATAATCTAGGAAGCCTATATTTTTGGAGGTAGTCATCCATTTCACTTAAGTTATCAAATTTATTGGCATAAAGTTGGGCAAAGTAACTCATTGTTTTTCTAATTTTCTCTTCATTGGTGTAAAGATCCCCCTTTTCATTTGTAAGACTAACAATTTGATTTTTCTCTTCACTTTTTCTGATTAGATTTACCCAAGTTTTATCTATTTTATTGGCTTTTTCATAAAACCAACTCTTGGTTTTATTTATTAATTCAATGTTTTTTTTTTTTTTTTTACTTTAAATATTATTGATTTCTCCTTTCAATTTTTGTATTTAAAGCTTGATTTTTGGTTGGGGGTTTTTAATTTGATCTTTTTCTAACTTTTTAACTTGCAGGCCCAATTCATTAATCTTCTCTTTCTCTATTTTGTTCAAATAAGCCTCTAAAGACATAAAATTTCCCCTTATTACCGCTTTAGCTGCATCCCACAGATTTTGGCATGATGTCTCATCATTGTCATTATCTTGGGTGAAATTATTAATTGTTTGTATAATTTGTTGTTTCACCCAGTCATTCTTTAAGATGAGATTATTCAGTTTCCAATTACTTTTTGGTCTATTTACCTCTAACTTCTTACTGAATGTAGTTTTTATTGCATTGTGATCTGAGAAGAAGGCATTTATTAGTTCTGCCTTCCTGCATTTAATTTTGAGATCTTTATGTCCTAATATATGGTCAATTTTTGTTTAGGATCCATGTTGTTCATTGATTTTTTAAAAAAAATTATATTCCATTACATTCATAGTCCACAATTTGTGAGAGATGTTAGCTCAGAGTTGTTTTAATTTGCATTTCTCTAATCAATAAAGATTTAGAGCATTTTTTCATGTGACTCTAGATGGCTTTAATTTCATCACCTGACAATTGTGTGTTCATATCCTTTGACCACTTATTAACTGAGCAATGACTTGTATTCTTACAAATTTCTTCATATATTTTAGAAAAGATGCCTTTATCAGAAATACTATGTGTAATTTTATCCCAGCTTTGTACTTCTCTTAATCTTATTTCTGTTTTTGTTAAACCTTTTAAATTTAATGTAATTGAAGTTGTCCATTTTGTGTATTATCTTGCTGATAAGTTACTTTAATCCCTTTTCTAATATTTTATCTAAAAATTTGCATCAATATTCATTAGGAAGATTAGTCTGTATTTTTCTTTCTTTATTTTGGCTCTCTGGTTTAAGTATCAGTACCATATTTGTGTCATAGAAGGAATTTGTTAGGACTCCTTCTTTATCTATTTTCCTAAATAATTTACATAGTATTGGAATTCATTGTTCTTTAAATATTTGTTAGAATTTATCATGATTCCATCTATCCCTAGAGATTTTTTCTTAGGAAGTGCATTAATGACTTGTTCAATTTCTATTTCTAAAATGGGACTATTAGAATAATTCTTTTAATGTGTGGAATTAATATTTTTGTACATAGTCATTTATTTCAGTTAGATTGTCACATTTGCTACCATACAATTGGCAAAATAGCTACTAGTTTTTGCTTTAATTTCTTTTTCATTGGTGTTAAGTTCACCCTTTTTATTTTTGATTCTGGTAATCAGGTTTCTTTTCTTTTCTTTTTCTAATCAAATTTACCAAAGGTTTACATATTTTATAGTTTTTTTTCATAAAACCACCTGTTTTATTTATTAATAATTTTTTTAATTTAAATTTTATTAATATCTCCTTAGAATATCAGAATTTATAATTTGGCATTTAATCGGGGGTTTAATAATTATTCTTTTGCTATTTTTTTTAGCTTTTTCTCTATTTTATTCATGTAGCTTTTTAGAGATATAAAATTTCCCCTAAGAACTGTTTTGGCTGCATCCCATAGATTTTGGTATGTTGTCTCATTATTGTCAGTCTTTTGGATGAAATTATGTATTTTTTCCTGATTTGCGGTTTGATTCACTCATTCTTTAGAATTAGATTGTTTAATTTCCAATTGGTTTTTAGTCAAACTTTCCTTGGCCTTTATTGAATATAATTTTTATTGCATCGTGGTCTGAAAAGGCATCTGTGCTTTTCTCCATCTGATTGGGAGGTTTTTATGCCCTAATAATTGGTCAATTTTTCTATAAGTGCCATGTCCTGTGGGAAAAAAAAAAAAAAAAGGTGTATTCCTTTTGTCCCTATTCAATTTTGTTTTTTTGTGTTTTTTTCCCCCAGAGATCTATCATATCTAGGTTTTCGAAGATTCTATTTACCTGCCTAGTTTTTCACATTTATTTTGTGGTTAAATTTGTCTGATTCTGAGAGGGGAAGGTTGAAGTCCCCCACTAATGTACTTTTGTTTTCTATTTCTTTCTGTAACTGGCTTAATATCCTAATAAATAAATTTCTACATCTAACTGAATGATTAAGTTATTCCCTCTTTAAGTCAAAACTAATGAGACCAAATTTCAGACAAGTCTCAAACCACTCCTTTTTTCCCTTAGATTGTAATAGGTCTTTTGTGCCTCTTCATATGATCTAATTTGTCCCCTTAAAATTCCATTTTCCTCTTTTCCTAGTACAATCTTTTTCACCCCTTAATGTCTTTTTCTTTGTTATCCTCACTTCAGAGTTCATTCACAAGCACACCTTCTGTCCTTGTGATGGTCTCTTCTATCTGCCCCAGTGGCAGATACAGTTCGAAAGAGTGACAGAAATCATTTCCTCATATAGGAATGTGAATAGTTTTATCTTTAAATAATATATAGTTTCTCCCATTTACTTTCTATGGTTCTCTTGAGTCCAGTATTTGATGATTAAATGTTCTGGTTTGTTCTGTTTTTTTCAATAGAAATCATTGAAAGTTTCACTTTATTAAAAATCCATAACTTCCCTTGAAACACAATGCTCAGGCTCTCTGGGTAGTTAATTCTTGGTTGTAATCCGAGGTACTTTGTCTTCTATATGGTTTTCCAGATTTTCTGATCCTTTATTGGAGAAAGTGCCAGATCATGGGTCAGCTCTCTCATTTATTTTCTTATTTTTTCCCTGCCCCTCTTATTTGTCTTCTAAAATCTCTTAAGCACTCCCAAGAAGCCATTTTGGACTTGAGACCAAATCATATCACTCTTTAAAATGTCCTCTGTGGCCATTTTGTCCTCATCTGAGTTGATGTTTTGATTTTCCCTGTCACTATAGTAGCTTTCTTTGGTCAAGATTTTTTTCTGTTTCTTGCTCATTTTCTTTCCTTTTCTTTTTGTATTTCCTCTTTTTTGACTTTTAAGGTTAAGGTCTGTTCCTGGGGTAAAAGGAGTGCTGTCCCTAGTTTCCTGTGCAACTTTGTCTTTGAGCCTAGGGGCCTCTTGTGTTTACAGCAGATAACTTTGCTTTCTAGAAACAGCCTGATTTCCTAGAATTCTGCAGAATCCTCTGAACTGAGATGGGAGTCTACTCTAGTGAGCCAGGAGTGAGGTTCTCAGTTGCTGATCTGTTGTGACTTCTCTCACTGGCTTTCCCACACTCTTCCTCATCTGGGTTGAACACCTTTTTCACCTCAGTGAGATTGAACTTTATTGGAGTTTTTCCAATCATCATTCTAGAGAGCAATTTGGTATTTGAATTTATGAAATGCTATTGTTTTGAGCAGGGTGATTTCAGAAAAACCTGGAAAGATTTACATGAACTGATGGTGAGTGAGATAAGCAGAACCAGGAGAACAATAACAGTTAGATTAATGATGATGAACTATGATAGACTTAGTTATTCTTAGTAATAGATTGGTTCAAGACAATTCCAATAGATTTGGGATAGAAAATGTCATCCACATCCACAGAGAGAACTATGGAGGGAGACTGAATGTGTATTGAAACATAATATTTTCACTTTTTTTGCTTGCCTTTTTTTTTCTAGTGGTTTTCCACTTTGTTTTGATTATTCTTTCACAGCATAATCTATATGGAAAAATGTATAAAATGCTCATTATTGAACAAGTATAAACTATATCAGTTTGTTTGCTGTCTTGAGGAAGGAAAGGTTAGGGAGGGATGGAGAAAACTGGAAGCTATTTTTACATGTAATTGGAAAAAATAAAGTACTATTAAAAAGTAAAGAATGACAATTGGGGAAAAAAAACATAAAAACATAAAAATTTCTTTAGCCCATAGGAAAGTTTATAGGATCCCTTGAGAGAAAAGTTGGAATAAGAGAAATAGCATTTACTAAGTTCCTCTTTTGTTCTATGGTTTATCTTTACTGATATTATTTTATTTAATTCATACAACAATTCTATGATATAGATGATGTTGTTATCCTCAGTTATGAGGATATAGTTATGTTATGATATAGATGATGTTGTTATCCTCATTTTTAAATAAGACCATTGAAATATACAGTGGGGGGGGGGCGGAGCCAAGATGGCAGAGAAGAAACACACAACTCTGTGAACGTCCTCACTCCCTCACAACCAATTAGATAAATTAAGTCTCAAAATAAGCCCAGGACTGATAGATACCACAAGGACTGGAAGCACGACTTACCAGCTGAAGAGAATCTGGAGTTTCAACAGAAAAGGTCAGTCCCCAGGGGAGGAAGAAGAGAGGCCAGCACAGACGGCTGGGTGCTAGCATATTCTGCCCATCACGCTGGGAAGGGCTCTGGGATCAGAGAAGCCACTGAGATAAAGGAATCTTGCACAGGCTGTTAGCTCTTCTCTGCTAATTATTTAGCAGTTCAGAAGAGAAAGCCAAAATACTTTAAAAACTCAGATTAGATTTTCCCCGGAACCTGGAGGTGACTCAGCAGATCTCGGCACCAGGGGGGTGGCCTCAGTTACCACCTGAGAATAGTTAAGAGATTGACAAGTGGGTGGATATGGCCCAAGGCAACACACACTGCCTACTTTAGCTGGAGGGAGTGGAACTCAGCTCCAGGAAGTCCCAGAGAAGTGGAACCTTTGAACTAGGGACCGCGGTTTCTGGCAGACACTTCCAGTTTGAGCACAGGGGCTTTTCACGTCACCTGCTGCAGACATCCACGCCCCACCCGGACACATAGGCTGGGCTTTGTGCTGTCTTTACTGTTCAGCGCCCTCTGGCACAGCAGTGCTAATCACCTCTGAGGCACTTCCAGGGAGGGGGTGGGGAACTCTCTCCCAGAGCTCTATCTTAGCTCAGGCGCAGGAGCCACTGCATCCATCAGGTCTGGGAGGAAGCTGGTAAAGAAGTAAATAAATAATTTCCTACCCCAGGGACAGACCCCAAAAGATTTTTTAAATATGAGCAAAAAAGCCAGAAAAACTATAGATTCCTTCTATACAGAGAAAGAGCGGGTATCCAACCACGAGGAAGTTAACAGCAGAGAGACAGCAGATAACAACCTAAAGGGGAACGATTCCTGCCCCCCATCACATAACTCTCTCCTAGAAGAAACTCTTAAAAAATTAAGGGAGTTTGAAGAAAAATGGGGAAAGGAAAGGGAAGCTATGATAGAGAATAACAACGTCCTCAAATTGGAGTTGGAAAAAATAAAGAATTCACAGGAGATGCAGGGAAACAAAATTTATGAATTAGAAAAGGTTAAAAAAACACAGGAAAGTAGGATTTCTGAATTGGAAAAGATAAAAAAGTCTCAAGAAAATAGAATTTCTGAATTGGAAAAAGAAAATAATTCTCAAAAAAAAAATTAGGGAAATGGAAAAAAATTCAATAGAGAAAAATAATTCATTTAAAAACGAAATTGGGCATTTACAAAAAGAACTAAAAACTGTGAAAGAAGAAAATAAATCCTTAAAAGTCAGGATGGAACAAATAGAAATGAATGATTCACAGAGAACCCAAGAATCAGTCAAACAAAACAAAAAAAAAAAAAAAAAAAAATGAGAAGCTGGAGAACAACGTCAAATACTTACTGGGAAAATCTATAGACCTGGAAAATAGATCTAGGAGAGATAATCTGCGGATTATTGGACTTCCAGAAAACTATGACCAAAAAAAGAGCCTAGATTCTATTTTACAGGAAATTATCAAAGAGAACTGTCCAGAGATAATAGAAACAGAGGGGAAAGTAGATGTGGAAAGAATTCATCGAACTCCTTCTGAAATAGACCCTAAAAAAAGAACACCACGGAATATAGTGGCTAAGCTGCAGAATTACCACACAAAGGAGAAAATCCTGCAAGCAGCTAGAAAAAAACAATTTAAATACCAAGGTGCCACAATAAGGGTCACCCAAGATCTGGCTGCCTCCACATTAAAAGATAGAAGGGCCTGGAACCTGATATTCCATAAGGCAAAAGATGAAGGACTGCAACCAAGAATGAACTACCCAGCTAAGTTTAGCATCTTTTTCCATGGAAGAAGATGGTCATTCAATGAAACAGAGGAATTCTATATGTTTCTCAGAAAAAAACCAGACTTAAACAAAAAATTTGATCTACATCCACAAGACTGAATAGAAACAGAAAAAGGTACACAGAACCCTTGAGAACTGTAACTCTGTTGTGGGTATATAAAAAGTACTCAAGGATAATTTGATTTTACTGATATAAAAGAAAAAAAGGGGGGTGTAGTAAAGGGAATGAGGTCAGTTCAGAAAAAGGGGAAGGAATGATAAAAAGAGGGAAACTACATCCCAGGAAGAGGCATAGAAAATACACCATATCTGAGGGAACTTAGTGAGGGGGAGAATCATTGTGTGAATCTTACTCTCATCAGGAGAGGCTCAAAGAGTATATAATTAACATATTTGTTTTTCAGAGAATTTTCTCTCACCTCATTAAAAGTGGGGAGAGGAAAAGGGAAAAGGAAAAGGAGAATAAGTGAAGGGACTTGGAGGGAGGGGGGAGAGATCCTTAAAAAAAAAAAAAGAAGAGGGAGGGTTGCGTGTCACAAGGGGGGGTCTGTAAATTAAATAGCGGGGAGGGGGATCAGGGGGATCAAGGGAAAAAAGCATAATCTGGGGATAATACGATGGCAGGAAATACAGAATTAGTAATTTTAACTGTGAATATAAATGGGATGAACGATCCCATCAAACGGAGACGGACAGCGGATTGGATCAAAAAGCAGAACCCTGCAATATGTTGTCTACAGGAAACACACTTAAAGCAGGGAGATACATACAGAGTAAAGGTAAAAGGTTGGAACAGAGCCTATTATGCTTCAGGTAAAGCCAAAAAAGCAGGGGTAGCTATCCTTATCTCAGATCAAACAAAAACAGAAGTAGATCTCCTTAAAAAAGATAAGGAAGGAAACTATATCCTGCTGAAAGGTAGCATAAATAATGAAGCCATATCAATACTAAACATTTATGCACCAAGTGGTATAGCATCTAACTTTCTAAAGGAAAAGTTAAGAGAATTGTAAGAAGAAATAGACAGTAAAACTATAATAGTGGGAGATCTCAACCTTGCACTCTCAGATTTAGACAAATCAAACCACAAAACAAACAAGAAAGAAATTTAAAAAGTAAATAGAACATTAGAAAAACTAGGTATGATAGACCTTTGGAGAAAACTGAATGGCAATAGAAAGGAATATACTTTCTTCTCAGCAGTTCATGGATCCTATACAAAAATAGACCATATATTAGGACATAAAGATCTCAAAATTAAATGTAGGAAGGCAGAAATAATAAATGCCTTCTTCTCAGATCAAAATGCAATAAAAGCTACATTCAGTAAAAAGTTAGGGGTAAATAGACCAAAAATTAATTGGAAACTGAATAATCTCATCTTAAAGAATGACTGGGTGAAAGAGCAAATTATAGAAACAATTAACAATTTCACCCAAGATAATGACAATGATGAGACATCATATCAAAATCTTTGGAATGCAGCTAAAGCAGTAATAAGGGGAAATTTTATATCTTTAGAGGCTTATTTGAAGAAAATAGAGAAAGAGAAGATTAACGAATTGGGCTTACAACTTAAAAAGCTAGAAAAAGACCAAATTATAAACCCCCAACCAAAAATTAAACTTGAAATACAAAAATTAAAAGGAGAAATCAATAATATTGAAAGTAAAAAAAAACTATTGAATTAATAAATAAAACCAAGAGTTGGTTTTATGAAAAAGCCAATAAAATAGATAAACCTTTGGTAAATTTGATCAAAAAAAAGAAAGAGGAAAATCAAATTGATAGTCTTACAAATGAAAAGGGGGATCTTTCCACCAATGAAGAGGAAATTAGAGAAATAATAAGGAGTTACTTTGCCCAACTTTATGCCAATAAATTTGATAACTTAAGTGAAATGGATGACTTCCTCCAAAAATATAGGCTCCCTAGATTAACAGAGGAGGAGATAAATTGCTTAAATAGTCCCATTTCAGAAAAAGAAATAGAACAAGCTATTAATCAACTCCCCAGGAAAAAATCCCCAGGGCCAGATGGATTCACATGTGAATTCTACCAGACATTTAAAGAACAATTAGCCCCAATGTTATATAAATTATTTGAAAAAATAGAGGATGAAGGAGTCCTACCAAACTCCTTTTATGACACAGACATGGTACTGATACCTAAACCAGGTAGATCGAAAACTGAGAAAGAAAATTATAGACCAATCTCCTTAATGAATATTGATGCTAAAATCTTAAATAAGATATTAGCAAAAAGACTTCAGAAAATCATCTCCAGGATAATACACTATGATCAAGTAGGATTTATTCCAGGAATGCAGGGCTGGTTTAATATTAGGAAAACTATTAATATAATTGACCATATTAATAATCAAATTAATAAGAACCATATGATCATCTCAATAGATGCAGAAAAAGCATTTGACAAAATCCAACATCCATTCCTACTAAAAACTCTTGAGAGTATAGGAATAAATGGACTATTCCTTAGAATAATCAGGAGCATATATTTAAGACCTTCAGTAAGCATAATATGCAATAGAAATAAACTGCAACCTTTCCAAGTAAGATCAGGAGTGAAACAAGGTTGCCCACTATCACCATTACTATTCAATATAGTACTAGAAACGCTAGCCTCGGCAATAAGAGCCGAGAAAGAGATTCAAGGAATTAGAGTAGGAAATGAGGCAATTAAACTATCAATTTTTGCAGATGACATGATGGTATACTTAGAGAACCCCAAAGACTCTGCTAAAAAGCTACTAGAAATAATTCAAAATTTCAGCAAAGTGGCAGGATATAAAATAAATCCATATAAATCCTCGGCATTTTTATATATCACTAACAAAATGCAACAGCAAGAGATACAAAGAGAAATTCCATTCCAAACAAATGTTGAGAGTATAAAGTATTTGGGAATCCATCTACCAAAGAAAAGTCAGGAATTATATGAGAAAAATTACAAAACACTTGCCACAAAAATAAAATCAGATTTAAATAATTGGAAAGACGTTCAGTGCTCTTGGATAGGCCGAGCGAATATAATAAAGATGACAATACTCCCCAAACTAATCTATTTATTTAGTACTATACCAATCAGACTCCCAAGAAACTATTTCAATGACCTAGAAAAATAACAACAAAATTCATATGGAAGAATAAAAGGTCGAGAATTGCAAGGGAACTAATGAAAAAAAACTCAGAGGAAGGTGGTCTAAATGTACCTGATCTAAAGCTATATTATATAGCAGCAGTCACCAAAACCATTTGGTATTGGCTAAGAAATAGACCGGTAGATCAGTGGAACAGATTAGATACAAAGGACAAAAAAGGGTACATATATAGCAACCTAATCTTTGACAAACCCAAAGATACCAACATTAGGGATAAAAATTCATTATTCGGAAAAAACTGTTGGGAGAACTGGAAATTAGTATGGCAGAAATTAGATATGGATCCACACTTAACACCATATACCAAGATAAGATCAAAATGGGTCCATGATTTAGGCATAAAGAGGGAGATAATAAGTAGATTAGAGGAACAGAGGATAATCTACCTCTCAGACCTATGGAGGAGGAAGGAATTTATGACCAGAGGAGAACTAGAGATCATTATTGATCACAAAATAGAAGATTTTGATTACATCAAACTAAAAAGTTTCTGTACAAATAATACTAATGCAAACAAGATTAGAAGGGAAGTAACAAATTGGGAAAATATTTTTAAAAACAAAGGTTCTGACAAAGGTCTCATTTCCAAAATATATAGAGAACTGACCCTAATTTATAGGAAACCGAACCATTCTCCAATTGATAAATGGTCAAAGGATATGAACAGACAATTCTCAGAGGAAGAAATTGAAACTATATCCACTCACATGAAAGAGTGTTCCAAATCACTATTGATCAGAGAAATGCAAATTAAGACAACTCTGAGATACCACTACACACCTGTCAGATTGGCTAAGATGACAGGAACAAATAATGATGAATGTTGGAGGGGATGTGGGGAAACTGGGACACTAATACATTGCTGGTGGAGTTGCGAAAGAATCCAGCCATTCTGGAGAGCAATCTGGAATTATGCCCAAAAAGTTATCAAACTGTGCATACCCTTTGACCCAGCAGCGCTACTGCTGGGATTATATCCCAAAGAAATACTAAAGAGCAGAAAGAGACATATATGTCCCAAAATGTTTGTGGCAGCTCTTTTTGTTGTAGCTAGAAACTGGAAGATGAATGGATGTCCATCAGTTGGAGAATGGTTGGGTATATTATGATATATGAAGGTTATGGAATATTATTGCTCGGTAAGAAATGACCAGCAGGAGGAATACAGAGAGGCCTGGAGAGACTTAAATCAACTGATGCTGAGTGAAATGAGCAGAACCAGAAGATCACTGTACACTTCAACAACAATACTGTATGAGGATGTATTCTGATGGAAGTGCAAATCTTCAACATAAAGAAAAACCAACTCACTTCCAGTTGATCAATGATGGACAGAGGTAGCTACACCCAGAGAAGAAACACTGGGAAGTGAATGTAATAAAAAAAAAAAAAAAGAAAGAAAGAAACAAAAGACAAAACTCCAGATGTCCTCAGATACCCAATTGGCATTATCTACTTCTATCTTGTCAGACTTCCTGGCTCTAGTCTGACTATCTCCTTTACTCCCAATTTGTAAGAATTTATGGTCCTACCACCCCCACCCTGTCAGAACCTGATTGATGATCCGTTCCTACTTTCAGTGCTTGGACTCTGCCCCTGCTTCATTCTACTCTGGTCACTTAGAGCAATGCGTATATATATTTCGTGGGAAACACATTTGCTGCTGGATGCTTTGAGACATCAACCCTAGGGGCAACATGCCCCCAAGTACAATCCTTCCGTCTCAAATAAAATATTAAAAATTCTAAAAAAAAAAAAGAAATATACAGTGGGGCCACATAGCCAATAAGTATCTCAGGTCAAATTTGAATCAGGTCCTCTTGCCTCTAGATCCAGAACTGTATTAATTTTACCACCTTTCCACATCCTGTTTTGTGACAATGACTCCATAATCTTGGTAAAACTAGTTTTAAATTCTGGGATTTTAAAGAATGGCAGGGTAATGTATTGTGCCTTTTAAGAACCCCACATTGCAATTCCAGAAACTATTTACTATGAACATAGCAAAAACATTCATTGTAAAGGGTGGGTACTCTCAAAAAAAGGTATTGAGAGGTGAAAGGAAAGGGAAGTAACTCAGAAAGGCTTTTTGGAATAAATAGGATTTCAGCTACATTTTGAAAGAAGTTAAAGAAATTGAGATGCAAACCAAAAAAAAAAAAAAAAAAAAAAAGAGTAGAATGAAAAAAATCAAAGGAGAAGAGAAGAAGATATTACATCAGAATTTCTAAGAAATTAAGTAGGATAAGGACTAAAAAAAGATCATATGATTTAAAAGTTAAACAACATTGGTAAAGTTAGTAGAATTAGAGGTTGGATTTTCAGAAGTTGATGATGGTTAAGAAAAGAAAGCAGCAAGTGTTGAAAGTGTGTTTTATCTCTTTTATCTAATTGGTGAGGGCCTAAGTCTTAGTTTTTATCCAGCATATATTCTTAGCATTTTGTGCATAGTAGCTGTCCTTCAAAGGGTAAGTGTTAATTACTTCATTAGCTCTTTCCACTCAGTCTTTAATTTCCTGGAAGGAAAGAGCAAGTCATTAAAAAAATCCCTAAAATACCATTTTTTTTCACTTTGTCCAGAGCCCTTATTCATTCATGTGACCTCTTAAGATCTTTTCTTGGCAGAATTTACCTATGGGCACTAATTTGAATAAAGAAATCTATCTTATCTTAAAGGGAAATAGGAGGGGAATGATATAAGAGAAATGTATGTATGGAATAAGTAACAGAAAGGACTGATTGGGGGAGAGATTAGTCAAAAGCAAAACTCTTTTGAGGAGGGACAAGGTAAAAGAAGAGAGAACAGAATAAATGGGAAGGAGAATAGGATGAAAGGAAATACAGTTAACAATACTAACTGTGGAAACAAAATTGAAGCAAGTTTGTCTGATAAAAAAAGCCTCATTTCTTAGACATAAAAGTCAGATTTATTACAAAAAAAAAAGAACTTTTCCTCAATTGTTAAATTATGAAATTTTTAGATGAAGTAATCAAAGCTATCTATAGTCATATGAAAAAAAAAGTTCCAACTTGCTATTAGTTGTAGAATGGCAAATTAAAATAATTATCAGATACAATCTCATATCAATTACATTGGCTAATTAGACAGAATAGGAAAATTACAAATTTTAATAATAGCTTTTGATTTTCAAAATATATTCAGAATTAGTTTTCAATATTCACTTTTGCAAAACTTTATATTTTAAATTTTTCTCCCTTCCTTCCCCTCACCCTCTCCTCTCAAATAGCAAGTAATCCAATATATGTTAAATATGCAGTTCTTCTACACATATTTCTACCATTATCATGCTGCACATGAAAAATTAGATCAAAGAAAAACTGAGAAAGAAAACACAAAATAAGCAAACAAACCAAAAAAAAAAAAAAAAAAAAGGTGAAAATATTATGTTGTGATCCACATTGAGTGCCTAATGTCCTCTGTATGAGTATAGATGACTCTCTCCATTACAAGTCTATTGGAATTAGCCTGAATCACCTCATTATTGAAAAGAGCCACATCCATCAAAATTGATCATCACACAATCTAGTTGTTGCTGTGTACAATGTTCTCTTGGTTCTACTCACTTCACTTATCATCAGTTCATGTAAATCTCTGCAGGTGTCTCTGAAAAAATCTGATGATCTTTTCTTATAAAACAATAATTTTCCATAATATTCATATATCATAACTTATTCAGCCATTCTCCAACTGATGGGCATTTCCAATTCCTTGCTACTGCAAAAAAGGGCTGTCACAAACATTTTTTCATATGTGAGTCCTTTGCCTTTTTATACTTTCTTTGAGATATAACCACAGTAAAGACTGTTGGATCAGGGGTATGCATAGTTTGAGATCCCTTTAGGCATAGTTCCAAATTGCTATCCAGAATAGTTGGATCTGTTCATAACTCTAGTAACAAGGTATTAATGTCTCAGTTTTCCCACATACCCTCCAGCATTTGTCATTATGTTTTTCCTGTCATTTTAGCCAATCTGAGAGTATATAGTTGTACCTCAGAATTGTCTTACTTTCCATTTCTCTGATCCCATAGTGATTTAGATCATTTTTCCATATGACTAAAATGGTTTTAATTTCTTTATCTGAAAATTATCTGTTTATATCCTTTGACCAATGTTTTATATCCTTATACATATGAGTCAATTCTCTATATATTTTAGAAATGAAGCCTTTACCAGAACCCTTGGTAAAAAAAAAAAAAAAATTCCCAATTTATTGCTTCCCCTCTAATCTTGTCTGCATTGGTTTTGACTGTACAAAATATTTTAATAATCAAAATTATCCATTTTGCATTTTATATTATTAACTAGTTCTTTGGCCATAAATGTCTTTCCTCTACACAGATCTGAGAGGTAGACTTTTTTTTTCTTCTTCTAATTTGTTTATACTTTCACTCTTTATGTCTAAATCCTTACACCATTTCAATCTTATATTGGTATAGGGTCTTAGTTGTTAATAAATGCCTAATTTCTGCCATACTAATTTCCAATTTTCCATCTCACAAGGCTCTTTTGGAGGAATTCAAAAAGGATCTTAAAAGAGTTAGAAGAAAAATTGGGAAAAGAAATGAGAACTTTGCAAGAGAGTTTGGAAAAGCAAATGCAAAGATTACTTGAAGAAAACTCCTTAAAAATAGCTTAAGTGAAATAACTCCTTAAAAATAGATTTGGGAAAATGGAAAAAGAAAGTAAGTCTTTGAAAAACAGAACAGTGGAAAAATCCACTGAATAAAATAACTTATTTAAAAGTAAATTGACCAAATGCAAAAGGAGACAAAAAAGCTAATAAGAAAATAATTCACTTAAATTTAGAATTGAGCAAATGAAAGTGAATGACTCAATGACAAATCAAGAATCAATCGAACAAAAATAAATAAATAAATAAATGATAGGCAAAATGCAAACTACCCCATTGGAAAAACAACTGATCTGGAAAATAGATCGAGGAGAGACAATTTAAGAATTATTGGACTATCTCAAAACCATGATGAAAAAAAGAGTCTAGACAACATCTTTCAAGAAAGATCTTATTATAAAATATAACTGCCCTGAACTCCTAGAACTAGACTATAAAATAACCATTGGAAGAATTTACAATCACCTCCTGAAAGAGACCTCAAAATGAAAAATCCAAGGAATATTGTAGCTAATTTGCAGAATTTTTAGAGCAAGTTGAAAATATTGCAAGCAGTCAGAAAGAAACAATTCAAATATCAAGGAACCACAATCAAAAATACCTCTGCACTTAGCAACTTCCAATTTAAAGAATCAAAGGACCTGAAATATGATATTTGGGAGAGTAAAGGAGCTTGGATTACAGACTATCCAGAAAAATTAAGCATTATCTTTCAGAGAAACAGATGAGCATTCAATGAAATAGATGAATTTCACTTATTTCTGATGAAAATATCAAAGCTAAACAGAAAAATTAATCTTCCAATACAGAACTTAAGCAAAGTGTA
This sequence comes from Sminthopsis crassicaudata, assembly GCF_048593235.1. Classification (NCBI taxonomy): domain Eukaryota; kingdom Metazoa; phylum Chordata; class Mammalia; order Dasyuromorphia; family Dasyuridae; genus Sminthopsis; species Sminthopsis crassicaudata. The sequence continues at coordinate 167,308,089 of NC_133621.1, forward strand.
AAAAAGAAAAAAAGGAAAAAGGAAAAAAAAAGCACTATGCTTTTTTAAAGGTTAAAAAGTTTGCATCACTATATGAGAAGATGACATGTTTAGCTCTTGAGAATTTTACTTTGTTAGAGGTATGCTTAGAAATTTTACATATAATTTGATTATATTGTGATGATATAAAAAAGAAATTAGGGTTGGAAAAGAGATTGTACTGGAAGAAAATGAAAGGGGAGGTAAAATGGGGTATATTATATCTACCATATAAAGAGGCAAAAAGATGTATTACAGTTGAGGGAAAGAAGGATATTGTGAATTCTAATTTCATCAGATTTGTCTCAGAGAGAGAACATTAAGTTGCATAAACTTGTCTAACTCATTAGGGAAGTAGGAGGAGAAAAGAGAAAGGAAAGGAGGAAGCTAATAGAAATGAGAACAAAAGTAGAAGGGTTTAAGGGGAAGAAATTGTAAAAGGAGGGAGCTATTGGAGGGAGGTAACACTTTTCACAAAACAAATTCAGATCTAATCAATTTGAAGAATCTTATGCTCATGGGTAGGCCTATTTAATATAATAAAAATGACAAGAACTCTTGCTAATTTAATCTTCTTATTCAATGTCATACCAGTTCAACTCTCAAGAATTTATTTTATAGAAATGGAAAAAAATATTAACAAAGTTTATCTGGAAGAACAAATGGTCAAGCATTTCAAGGGAATTGGTGAAGAAAATACATGATGTGACATCTAGCTGCACTAGAGCTAAAACTGTTATAAAGCACCAGTCATCAAAACCATTTGATACTGGCTAAGAAATTGAGAAGTTGATAGATGGTATTGCTTAGGTTTACAAGAGACAGTAATCAAGGACTACAATAATCTAATGTTTGATATCAAAGACCTCAGCTTCTGATATAATGATTTCACTATTTGACAAAATTACTGGAAAATTTGAAATCAAAATTTGAAACCAGGTATATCAATATAAGTTTGAAATGGGTTCATGATTTAGACATAAAGAGTGATACTATGAGTAACTTAAAAGAACAAAGGATTGGGTATCTCTCAGATCTGTGGAAAACGAAGGAATTTGTAGCCAAAAGAAGAACTAGAGTACAACAAAACCAATGCAGGCAAGATTAGAAGAGAAACAAGAAACTGGGAATTTAAAAAATATATATTTAAGGATTCTAATAAAATCCTCATTTCTAAAATGTATAGAGAACTGATTCAAATTTGTAAGACTACCTTTCAGATTGGCTAAGATGATAGAACAAAATCATTATGAATGTTGGAAGGGATATGGGAAAACTGGGACACTGATACATTGTTGGTAGAGTTGTGAACTGATCCAACCATTCTGGAGAGCAATTTGGAACTATTCCCAAAGGGCTATCAAACTATTCATACCCTTTGATCCAGCAATGTCTCTACTAAGACTGTATTCCAAAGTCTTAATAACAAAAGAAAAGGACCCACATGTGAAAAATGTCTGTATAAGCCCTTCTTATAGTGGCAAGGACCTAGAAACTGAGTGGATGCCCATCAATTGGAGAATGGATAAATAATTTATTGTATATGAATAAATACTATGGAATATTACTGTTCTATAAGAAATGATCATTATAATTTTTTCAGAGAGGCCTGCAGAGACTTGAATGAATTTATGATAAGTGAAATGGATAGAAACCAAGAGAGTATTGTATACAGCAACAGCAAGATTGTGTAATGATCAATTCTAATGGGTGTGGCTCTTTTCAACAATGAGTGATCTATGCCAGTTACAATGGTCTTGTGATAAAGAGAGCCATCTGCATTCAGAAAGAGCACTATGAAAACTGAGTTTGGCTTACAACATACTATTTTCACTTTTTTTATTGTTGTTTGCTTGCATTTTGTTCTTTCTCACTTTTTTTCCCTTTTGATCTATTTTTTTTCCTGTGCAGCATTTTAATTTTGGAAATATGTATAGAAGAATTGCACATATTTAACATATGTTGTATCCCTTGCCATCTAGGGGTGGGGTTCAGGAGAAGGGAGGGAGAAAAAAAATTGGAACACAAAGTTTTGCAAGGGTGAATGTTGAATATTAAATATGCATATATTTTGAAAATAAAAAACTTATTAAAAAAGAGTAGAATCTTTTTAACAGCATTGCATCTATATATGTTTGAGAGTATTTCAGTTCTTTTCTGTCTGCTGTTCCAAAAAGAAGCTTTTGAACTTCACATTGTTTGTGTAAGGATAATAGAAAGGAATTGATAAATAGGAAATAGCAGTCAAAACAATAGATAAGAACAATAATAGAGGAAAATATTCCTGATACATAGGAAAATAAAAGTTATTGGTAGTGGCCATAAGTTATCATAGGCTTCTCCTGAATTTCTCAGTAATTTCCATTTTCTAATTCTATTCATTGTTCTTTTCTTATGTCCTTTATCTCTTTCATATCTTTTGACTCCATTTTCCATTTTTTATTTTTCCTTCTATATTTTACATTTTTCTCTTCTATTTTTCAATTCTAATTTCCTTCCATCTGAAAAAGATTTGGAAGGGAACTCAAAATTCATTAAATTCAACTCAGCTAAATGAAAACCTCATCTACAACATATCTTTTCCTTTAACCTTCCTTGCTCTTTTTTTGGAGACTTCCATTTAATAAAGAGCTTGCTAATTTTTTAAGGTCATCTATTATACTTTTGAAACATTCAAATTGTTTGGAAGTGCAGCTACTCCATATTATGCTAATTCATTTACTCATACATCTATGAAAAAGCTGCCTCATATGCTCATCAAATGTATAAATTAAGTAGAGTTCGTTGTTTCTAGCATAATAAAATGGAAAAAAAAAAACATTATTTTTGTTTTTTTTGTGTATTTTTATATTATGCCTGACACATAATAGACATTTAATAAATGTTCATTGGAAAGTAATGATACATTTTTCTTACTTGGATTTATTTTGGTTTGATTATAGGATTAAACTCTCTTCTTTAGGAAAAGCTAGCCCTAACAACTACATTAGATTAACATAGATAGTCTCTTAAATTTAGGTTACAGACAAGTTTAGTTAATAGATGGATTGAGAAGACTTTGCCATTTAATAGCAGATGATTTAAAGTAATAAAATAACTATAGCATTACTCCTTTAAAACATTAGATTTACCTTTCTGGCAGAAAGGGATGGAGTTGAGCAAAAGCTATCTTTTTTTTTTTTTTTTTTTTTTTTTTTTTTTGGTCTGTGGAGAAAGAGTAATCAGAGGTAAAGTTCCTATTTCCAATCTTCTATTTTTTTTTTTTTTTCTTGAGCCATATGCTTTTCTACAGAAGATGGGATTGGAATGAAGTCCTAACTACTGGCCACAAGTTCCTCTTTTCCAGTACACTTTCATGTGACAAATGATGCTACTTATAGGAAAAGGCTTCAGGCAAAGAGTTTTAAAAAAAAAATTCAGAAGAAGGTAAGTGCAATGGGCCAGAATTCTGGAGAAATTCTTACAACAAGGTCTTAGCCCAATGAAATTGATAAGACAATGGTTATCTAGTTTAGTGTGGTGATTAATAGTTCTAGTTCAGTACATGTACTTAGTGCTTAATATAATTCTACAAAATTCAGACCTACAATGATATAATTATAATAGAGTATATAAAAGGCAGCCAGGACTGGATGAAAGACATTCACTCCATCTCCCACCACTGAGCTATCTTGTCCTTCTTCATTTCTCCACTGAGACCAAGGCGGGTCTGAAGGGCCTTCAGAAAGCTAGCCTGAGCCCCAGGCAAGGAGACAGATTGTGAAGGAGACAATAAAGAATTTGGACTTTATCCCTGGATATTCTCATGGTGATTACTCAGCTGAAAGAAGGCTGGTCCCAAGATCTCCAGAAAACTAACCAGAACATTACAGCTAAACAGTCAGGTACCTTACCTTATCCAATAGAATTCTGTTCCAAACAACTTTCTATATTTTTTTCAATTCTTTTTTGTTATAAAAATTACATTTGTAAATCTCTTCTTGCTTGTGACCCTTGAGGAATCAGGTGATCTAGTTTGATATGTAAATGATAGCTTTGCAAATTAAATCATAGATAACTTGGTAGCTTTATTCTCTATTTCCTTTTGATTTTATGTAATCAATTTAATGAGGACTTGGTTTCAGATTCTGCCTTTAATATTTCCTATCTAAGTTCACATAAAAAACTCAAAATTTCCCTATGTGGGTCTCAGTTTACTCATCTGTGGCAAGAAAGGTTTGATGAGATGACATGATATCTCATGATACTTTAGAGCAATGAGAATTAATCATAGCTAATAGATAAATTTTAAGCATTCTTTAAGGATAATGATGAGTTTTACATGTATTTTCTCATCTGATCCACACAGCAACCCTTTGAGGTACATATTTATTTTCATTTTATAGATATGAAGACAGATTGAAAGAGGTTGTGATGCATTCAGTGTCACAATGCCAATAAGTGTCTGAAGCAATATTCAAATTGAGGTTTTTCTGACTCGAATTCCACTATTCTATCATGTCAACTAATTGTCATAAAGTCTATGACAGTTTTATGAATATAGAAGTACCAAATATCCTTTTATAATATTGTTCTCAAGTATGAGAATAACACTATTCCATTTTAATGCTTCTAAAATATGATAGAATGCAATTCTCAAGAGATATTGCTTCTGACAATCTAATAATTTAGATGGAAAGATTGTATTTTAGATTTGTTGATGGAACTGGGGAAAGTATGTATTTTTTTCTTGTTATTATCACAGATTATTTAATCACAACTTGAAATATTGTGAATACAAAACAAAAGTTTGGCTTGGGTATCATAATCTACTGCTTGAAGATCTTGTCTCCTACTCTGGTTTTCTGTATTATAAAGAGAACTAGAGAAGGTACCTAGAACACTGGATAGATTGTTCTCCATCCAACTCTAGATCCCTTGATAGAATTGTAGATTTATTAGAAAATATTGATAAAAATGGTATTATATGGGCCAGCCTAGATAAATTGGTTGTAGCTACATTGATAAAATCATACATCTATTTAAAATAAAAACACAAGGAAATTTTAGGAGGAGTGTTATTCTGTAATCTTTAACCAAAGTGAGGTACATATGAAAAAAATATAATTTTACAGGCTCAGCATACACTTTGAGATTCTTGAGACTCATAGAGAATCACTGGATTTCAATCGGTAGGCAATTATCTTAAGATGACTTTGTTGAGACAGTTCGAAGTCAGAACCAAGATGGCAGAATGAAGTCAGGAAAGTGTTTGAGCTCTCCCAGTCTCAAAAACCACATGGAACCAAGCCTCTGAACAGTCTGAAGTAATGAAACCAAGGACTTTAGGAAAAGTCAGTCTCACTGAGATAAAATATGTTTCGCTCAGACAGTGTCCAGGAAAACCAGTAAGAGGGTTCTATTCACAGCAAATTAGCAGCTGAGACCATGAGTCCTGGCTCAATAGTGGAACAAAAAAGTGAGGAAACCTCAAGTCCCAGCTCAGAAGGCAAACTACTAATCCAGGTAAGCAGGCTACTGGAGAGAATAAATAGGGCTATTCCCTTCTGGAAGCAAGAACCCAAATACAAGGGGCCTCTGTGCTTAAAGCCAAGACTCAGAGCTGCCCAGGAAGCTTAGGACAGCATCCGCTTTAAGCCAGGAGCAAAACTCAATCATAAAATGTTAGGTTCTTACTAAGTGCTAAGTCAGTACTTAGCTCAAAAGTTCACACCTTTAGTTCAAACAAGCAATTTCATTGGTTGAAGTAAAGGCGTGAACTCTGAGAGGAAGAGAAGGGAAAAAAATGAGCTAAAAAATCACAAAAGAACCTTGACCCTAGGAAACTACTTGTGACAGGGAAGACCAAAACACCAACTCAGAAAAAAACAAAATGCCCACAGAGGAAACCTCAAAGAGTGACATGAATTGGTCTTAAGCCCAAAGAGGCTTTTTGGAAATGCTCATAAAATACTTTAAAAGACAAATAAGAGAGGTAGAAGAAAAGATGAGAAAAGAAATAAGAGGAATACAGGAGAGAGTCAACAATTTGGAAAAGGAAGTTGACTTTGCTGATCACAGAATTCATTCCAACTATCTGCTTACTTTCTTCCAGAGCTATCTCTGTGGGTAAAGGTGGTACTTACTCCTTCTAATTCTGATACAGTTTCTGTAAAATGGCTTTGATTATTATATTTCTCAAAAGTATTATGTTTGGAAATCAAATTGTTCATCTCTGGTCTTTTTTATCAGAAATCCTTGAAAATCTTCTATTTGTTAATTTTTTTTTACAGTAAACAATTGTATTAGGTTATTTTGGGTTGTAATCTTACATATTTTGCCTTCTGGAATATCAAAGTATGTAAGTATGTAATTGCTAAATCTTGTGTAATATTGGCTGTAGCTCCACAGTATCTGAATGTTCTTTTTTTTTTTTTTTTTTTTTTTTTTTTCTGGCTTCTGGGAGTATTTTGTCTTTGATTTCAAAGCTCTGGAACTTTGATATAATCTTCCTGGGCGTTTTCATCTGGGGATCTCTTTTAGGAGATGATTGTTAGAATCTTTCAATTTCTATTTTACTCTCTTGTTCCAGGATATAAGAGCATTTTTGCTTGATAATTGCTGAAAGATAATACCTAATCTTTATCTGATTATGGCTTTCAAATAGCCTAATAATTCTTAAATGATTTCTCTTTTATTGATTTTCCATATCATTTGCTTTTTTGATGATATATTTCACATTTTCTTCTTTTTTTCATTCTTTTGACTCCATCTATTGTCTTTTTATAATTTTCTTGCAATACTGATTTTTTCTCAATTTTTCCTATACCATACTTATTTGATTTTTAAAACATTTTTAACTCTTTCATGTACTCTAGTTTGACTTATAAGCAATTCACATTTTTCTTTGAGGCTTTGTTTATACCTATTATGATTTTCTGTCTTATAATTCATTATATCACTATGATATTTTTTCATTGTCAGGGTCTTTCTCCTGTTTGCTTGTTTATTTTTTCACCTTATTTCTTGACTTTTAACTTTGATAAATTGGAATCTGTATCTGGGGTAGAAGTGGAAAGAAAGTGTCCCAAGATTCAAGCTTTTTTTTTGCTTTGCTGTTATTAGAGCTCGTTCTGGGTGTGGAAGTTTTTGGTGGTTCCAAGGTTATTTGATTTGTAGAGAGGTATTGATAGGGGTTGAGGTCCCTTTAAGATTCCTTTCTAATTGCCCAACCACAATGCCTGACCTTGATTCACAAATTCTGGTCAAAAGCATCCTTTTGAATATCCAGGCCCAGCCCCCACTATCAGCTCAGCTTCCCCCAGCCTTCCACTGGATCTGAGCTAACTGAAAAGCCCGCCAAGAACTTGGGGTACCACCAACAATCTTTTAGGTGTAAAAGAGCCAAGCCGGAGCTCTCTCTTTGCAGGAGCCCTTCCCCCCAACACATGGTATCCTTCCGGCCATGTAAGGGTTCCTGCCCACCCAGTGGCCACCTACAACTCTGGTGTCTTTCTAACTTAACTTTACTTCCAAATTCCTACAATAAACCTTTTATTTATCAATCTAGGTTTTTGGGCCTGTAAATTCATTTACAGGGGACACTGCGCCTCATGGGATTATCTTACTATCTATGCACCAACAAATGGGGTTCCCCCTTTCTTTTCCCTCATCAGTATGATCACTGTTCTTCTGGTCTGAGCTCTTATCCTTACCTAGGAAGAGTCCCTAATCCTTTGAAGCCAGAAATGATAAAGCTCCTCAAAGCCCATGATCCAAGGCCTTGTGACTGTACTCATTCCTCCCTATCTAAGAATTATAATCTGGAAATAACATAGCCAATAAAGTTGCCAAACTTCCTGTCTTGCATTCAGAGCTAGAACAGGGTTCCCTTGAAATCTCTTTATGACCTGTTGCCAAATGTACCTAACACCTCTAGGCTGAGAATTTCAAAAATGTCTTCTGTCACTGACTCTCAGACCTATAGCCAGTGTTATCATTTTGTGGGCCCTACCTCAGTGTTACAGATTTCTCCTTCCAATCTCCTAAAGTGCTTCTGTAGATCTTTGTCATAAGTTACATCACAAAATTTAATGATTTTCTCAGGATAACAGTAGTAGCCACCAATTCCTTCTAGGTGCTGCATAGATGGATACTATTGCCCATTCATCTGGAATCAATTTACTCTTCACTTAAGCATTGTATTTGAAAGTCAAATTTTCTCATTCAAAACTTTTGTTTTCTCTGTCCATCTAGAATTAAATTTGAAGTATTATTTTAAAGTTGTTTGAAAAATAATGTTGAGAGTAGTTGATTGCCTCCTCTACCATGACATCTTGGCTCTGGCCCTAAAATTAGAAACAATTATAATTAACAATAATTTTCTTTTAATACGGTTTCATTTTTGTAGTGAAAAGAAGTATAATAGTCTCCATATAGGGGCAGCTGGGTGGTGCAGTGGATAGAGCACCAGCCTTGAATTCAGGAAGACCTGAGTTCAAATCTAGTCTCAGACACTTAACACTTCCTAGCTTTGTGACCCTGGGCAAGTCACTTCACCCCAGCCTCAGGAAAAAAAAAAAAAAGAAAAGAATAGTCTCCATATATTCCAGAAGTCAGGTCTACTAGATAACTAGATATGGCATGTAATAATATTTTATTTAATTTTATTTTTAGAAATTTTAGAAACCTTAGGGGGAAAAATTTGGAAAAAGAAATTGAGAAAATATATTTCATCAAGAAAAGATTGACATATACCCAGACATAAGTGAAATTAAATGACTTCAAAGAAAGCCTAAATGACACTAAAAGAAAAACAAATTCTTTCCTTGCTCCTTATATTTTGAGAAGTTTTTCACGGTAAGGTGTGTCCTATTACCTCTTCCCTGTGGGGAAGTAGGTGCTACTTGGATACAACTGAGGAGGAAAAGGCTTGGAGAAGATGAACTAAAAGAATCAGTTTAAGTAAATAGGGATATTTAGCCTGAAGAAAAGGAGATTTAAGTGGGATGTGCAAGCTGCCTTTGAGTACTTGAAAATTATGTTGAGACTGAAAAAGGGATTAGTTTTGTTCAGTTTGGCTAAAAGGACAGCTCTATCAGCAGTTTGTAGAGAAACTGAGTTCTTTTCCATGTCTGGAAAAATTTCCTGACAAGTTGAGCTATCCCAAAGTGGAAAGTATTATCTCAGAATATAATTGGATTTTTCATTAGAGGTTTTCACAAAGCATGGGGTGATTGTAGAGAGGATTTTTAGACAATTATAGGTTGGCATAATTGATTACAAGTCCTTTCCAGTTGTGAGATTCTCTAGTGTGATAGGACCAATAAGTATGGAGACACCGGACTCACTCCCAATATGGTATAAGAAAAGGCAATAAAAATAAGGCTTGATTGGCCCAAGGGAAGATTCAAGTCTTTCCTCCTTTGATTAAGTTTTTTTGTGTCTTTTGGCTACAGAGGCAGCTAGTTAGCATTGTGGGTAAAGGATTGAGTCTGCAGTTAAGAAGATTCATCTTCCTGAGCTTAAATCTGACCTCAGACATTTACTCTCTGTGTGACCTTGGACAAGTCATTTTACCATTTTTGCCTCCATTTCTTCATCTATAGAAGTGAGCTAGAGAACAAAAGGGCAAACCACTTCAATATCTTTGTCAAGAAAACTTAAAATGGGTTCGTGAAGAATCAGATACAATTGAACAATAAAGATGTAGAAATATTATTACTCATTAGATATAAATCTGAAAAATAGGGAAAGTCACTATGTCCTATCCTGCATACCAGACATTTTTACATGGAGATATGTATGGTTGCATATATAACTGCATGACATTCCATCCCTTTATCATATCCTTACTATGTCAGGGCTAAGTATATCTCCTTTTGATAGATGCTTAATAAACTACTTGTGCTTCTTCCTAACAATAAACCTGACAATAAGGTGCTGGTGTCAGGCTCACTTCTAACAATCTCTACACATATTGATAAAGTTGGGGTGGCCAATGTGGATTTAGTTATTTGTTTTCAATTTTTATAAATAAATATTCCATTATCCTATAGATTTTTAAGATAGAGTATAGTATGAAAAATCAACTAGGTCATCCCTTCAAGCAAAAAATTTGGCAACAATAAAATGTTTCTGAACACAGAGAAAAATTTTGATTCAGTATCAAGTCTATAATGAATTTTAGGTGTTTCTGGCAGCACTTGCCCATGTTGTATTGTGCAACTTCACTGCAGTGTTGGTTCTGAATACACAACATAATCATGTTACATTGTGTAAGCACAAGTGCTTCCGGAAGTACCTTGGCTCAGACTTAAGTCTGTGCTGCATAAAAATTTCTCTTGTTGAAAGAAGTCATGAGTGAAAAATGTTTAAGAAACCTTATTATCTGATCAGCAGGATGGTTTCAAAAAGGCATGGAGAGACTTACATGAACTGATGCTGAGTGAAATGAGCAGGACCAGGAGAGCATTATATACTTCAACAACAATACTGTAAGATGATCAATTCTGATGGATGAGGCCCTCTTCAACAATGAGATGAACCAAATCAGTTCCAATAGAATAGTAATGAACTGAACCAGCTACACTCGGCGAAAGAACTCTGGGAGATGACTATGAACTACTACATAGAATTTCCAATCCCTCTATTTTTGTTTGCCTGCATTTTTGATTTCCTTTACAGGCTAATTGTACACTGTTTCAAAGTCTGACTCTTTTTGTACAGCAAAATAACTGTTTGGACATGTATACATGTATTGTATTTAATTTATACTTTAACACATGTAACATGTATTGGTCAACTTGCCATCTGGGGGAAGAGGGTAGGGAGAAGGAGGGGAAAACTTGGAACAAAATGTTTTGCAATTGTCAATGCTGAAAAATCATTACCTATGCATACATCTTGTAAATTAAAAAGCTATAATAAAAAAAGAAACCTTATTTTCAATTATAACAAATTATGTGTTTTCAAAACCCTCTAGAGATAGAGGTAACACCCTCTATTTCTTGTTTCTATACTCTTGTCTCTGTAATGATTTTGAATGTCTGATAATGTCCAACATCAAAGAATTTCTTTCTACCATTATTTATCTGGTCTTTCCAAAACCTAACCCAGTGCCTGGCAAATAATAGAAATAAGAACTTGAATTTAATTAAATAAAATATACTCAATCTTAAAATGAATTGGAATTCCCTCCCAGTACATATTGCAATTCATCTTTATCTTTCTATCCTGTGGAACTCATGTCCATTTACTTCCAAAAATTCACTGCTATGAGTGCACTCAATATCCTGGAAATCTTTCTACTGATATTTTAAGAATACAGTGAAGTTCTCTGAATGTCCAATTGTCATTCGTCACTCTTGCCATATTGTTATGGGCCAGAGCTTGAAACAAGGTGCTAAGTCACTGGAATTGACAGAGACAATGCTTATGTACTTAGTTCACACCTTTAGAGTTCACACCTTTAAGAGAGTTCACATGTTTAGAGAGCATATGTAAGTTAGGAGCCTCAACTAGGATTGACTTTGGGAGATTCACAAGTCAGAAGCCCACAAGCCCATTCTCTCCAAAGCAAAGTCAGATTCATTCCATGTTCCACCTTCTTGTTGGCTGGAGGCTGAAGGACAAATCTTTGGATTCGGAAACATTTGGAGGGAGTTCTTGGAACCAATTAAAAGGAAACAATAAAGGATTTTGGATTTCCTGGCTGAATTTGAGGTGATTATTGAACTGAATTGAAACTAAGGCTGCTCCCAGAAGCCCATCAAGAAACCTGCTCACAGAGAACGATTATATTTTAGAGAAGAACATTATACCATATGCCCATGCAATTTTCTATTTCTTGATGAAATGATTTATTCCTATTTTTCCTTGGTGGTTACAGATTGCAGCCTGCTTGTACCAGTCACATATCTCTCCATTTCCCTCAGCAATACTTATTCTTAGTTTTTCTTCCATAAAGTCCTACTCTGATGCCTCATCATGGTGAAGAGATGACTCAATATTTTTAAAGGCTATGCCAGTGAAGTATAAGATCTGACAAGCTTTCCCATGTTGAAGATATTTTCAGTTAATATAATAATCAAATCTAATGTTTATTTCAAAAGTATAAAATTTTCAAAGTAACTTAAGTTATCTCTAGCATATCAAGTTACTTATTAATGTGATAGCAATAGAACTAATTTGTTTTCTGAGGATGAATCTACCCAATGACAGAGAAGCATATCACCAATGCATTGGTCAACTAATTAATATTGTTTTGCTTAGTTTTAGGTTTTGGACATGGATTTAAGATGTGAAACCTCTATCTATAGCATCTATTTCATTGCTTCTAGAGCTATGCTCTAAAGCCAAGGTAAACAAATCTCTTACCTCATGATATCTATTAAAATTCTTGAAGATTGCAACACAAAATATTAAAGATTGTTATCCTGTCAGTCTCCTATTCTTCAGGTTAAATATCCCAGGTCCTTTCAATTTATCCCAGGGTAGTTTAAATCCTCAATCATCCCTCTTAAGCGACTTCAGAGTTTCTAACACCTATCCTATTTAAAGATCTTTTTTTTTTTTTTTTTTTTCTTATCTGTGAATATGCCTGGGTGTTTGAAAATAATGTGTGCTTAGAGATTATGGACCTGTAATCCCCTGTTCCCTATTGGCTTTAACTATGATAGAACTCCCAAATAATTTCAGTGAAAAGCATTAGAAGTTCCCCAAAAGGGGTTGTTGAATATTTCTTTTGTATTTTTAGAGAAAATAAGCATGAAATTTCAACCAATTAAAACTACAAACGTCAAGTCTACATTTAAAAATATTTGTTTTGTTATGGCTGGAAACTAAAGTAATAAACGTATCTATTAAGCTGACCAAGGCAAACAGAGATATATAGAGTGTTATAATCTCCCCTTTAAAAGGTAGTTTTGATCTTTTGCTGGTACATGAATCCCAGGCACAGAGTCATGAAATTGTTTTCCTAAGGCTAATGAAACCCTAACAACACCCTCTTTGTGGACAGGGATGAAAAATTTTCAGAATAATCATTTCTTCCATATATAGAATACATTTCAAATGTGTCTTTATGACTTCACTGAAAAAATATCTAAGTGGCTAATATTATATGCTAGAAAGTATATCATAGAAAGTATATAAAGACAACTGCATTTGAATCTTATTTCTTCCCCTAGAGATTTTAGGAAAATCATTTTGTTTCTTGGAATAAGTTTTCCCACCTATACAATGAGGTTGAGATAAATAATCTTAAGTTTCTTTCATTTCTAATAGTATATGATACTATACTATATGAACATAGAGTCAACAAGAATTTGTTAAAGGCTTATCATAAATGTGTGACATACTGAATTAAGAATTGGAAGTTTTTTTAATTAAAAACAAATAAGCAAGGTATAGGTTATGAAAAGCTTTAAATACCAAAAAGAGAAATTTATATTTAAACCTGGAGATAATTGAGTCATTGGAGCTTAAGTGGTGATTATGATGATAAAAATAATAATCACTTATATAATGCTGTAAATTTGCTCAAGAAGTTTATTAGAATTATCTCTTTTTATCCTCACTACAACTATGTGAGGTTAGTGGTATTATTATCCCCAGTTTACAACTGAAGAGAGTGAGAAAAAGTTTAATGATTTGTCCATGAAACATACAACTAAGTTATATAAACAACTAAAAATTAGGCAAAACCAATATAGTTAGCTCTGTACTTTAGGAATGTCACTTAGAAAGGGAAATCAGCCAGACAAATATAAATGTAATCAGGTCTATATACTGCTAGAACTAAGATTATCAAATCTAACCCAATCTACCATTTTATTGGAAAGAAATGTAAACCTTTGAATGTTTAAGTAATTCATCTGAAAATTATTTACAGAATTAGAAAAATAATCTTTGTCTCCTAATTTCTACTTCAGCACTCTCTCCATAGACTTACAGCCTGAGTTTTTATTAACAAAAAAAAGCACATAAGACCAACACATAGGTTTTTTCATTTTTTTTCTTTTTATAAGTTTGATACACATGAATAAGTGGGCATATGTATATATGTGTATACATTTATAAATACATATGTGTATACATACACATATGCAAAATAACAGTTAAAGGATTGTACATGAAGCTATAAATCTCACTTATGCATAATTTTAAAGCTGTATAAAAGATATAACACATCAATACCAACAACTTTCTGAACTTCTACTTTTTTCTTTTTTATTATGGTAGCTATCATTACTTTCATATGTTATTGTTCTGTCATTTAATTTTTTGAGCTTTGATTTCTTTTTTTTCAAGGAGGCAAAAAGTACAGCTATCAAATACTGATCTTGATGCTAATAGGTACAGAAGTTTTAATCTGCTCATTTTTCTAACCCGTGGGTTGTTTTTGCCTGACCTGGTTACCCTCTACTCTTGGTGCTTGACTTAATTAAGAACACCAGATCAGCTTTGATACCACCCAAAATCCCTGAATTCTATTGATCTACTAGATCCAGTCTCTACCACTAGCAATGATTAAAGGCCTCTAGCCATTTCTTAAGTGTATTTTAAAGCTAAATATGTTTTTTAGCTGTATGACCTTAAGTAAGTCACTCAACTTGTGTCTGTTGCAGCTTCCTCAATTGCAAAATGGTGATCATAATAATGCACTTCAGAAGATTACTGTGAAGATCAAATCTTTGGAAAGTATGCAGTGTCAGGCACATAGTAGTTACTATATTTCTTTCTCTCATTCCTGGAAACAACAACCTACCCTAAATATAAAGATCTTTCTTTTAGCTATTGAGTGTAGGTAGGGGGAAAACAAAACAAACAAATAAAACTAATTCACACATTGGCTATGTCTAATAATAACTCATTCTTCACAGAGTAAAAAGCAGGACTTGAACTCAGATCTCTCTGACTTCATTTCTCCTATGCATTGCTGTTTTTTTTTTTTTTTAATACCATGTAATGGTATGAAAAAAAGCAGTTATTTCTTCTCCACCAGGATTGATTGTGACTATAGATTTTTTCTTCCTCTCCAAGAATACTAAGAAAATAAGCTATTATCAAAAATACAAAATACAATTTTCAAAAGCTGGGAACTTAAATAGGTTACGTCAAACATCTTAGAAAAGAAAATGTATTATGCCTTTATATTTTTACTGGTGTTCAACACTTATGAATGTGATACCTTCTCAACATTAATGTAATAAGTGAAGTGGGAAGCACTCTAGTAATAATAGATGAATTGAAACAGCAGGGGGAAATGTAGAAAAGAAAGAGAAAATAACAAAAATGTTCTAATTAAAAAGGATATAAAATCTGAAGTGTCCCTATTGAGCATGGGAATTGCTGTAAAAACAAAACAAAACAAAAACAAAAACAAACAAAAAAAAAGAATCAATTCAAAGAGTTTGCTAGTTCACCTCGAAAGGTGAAAATCACAATTTTATATTTCCCTCTTCAAATTTTGAATTATTTTCTCATATTGCAAACATTCTTTTCTCATTATGATTGTACAATGACAAATATTCAAGATTTTTTACAAAGGATTTTCGAATTAGTCATATGTAAATTTGCCACATGAATACAAAGAAGTTTTATTTTTTAGTTCTGAGATAAAATCACATAATGCCACAAAATATGAGACATTGGGGCCAGATTTGGATGAGATTTTATTGAGAAAATTATTTCATATCCAAAATGCATAGTGTTGCACATAGGGAAATAAACTCAATGATTATCTTGTTTTTGTCTGTTCAAAACAATCTAGACTAGGCAGATTAATCATTTAATGGCTAGATTTGTCCTTCCATTTCAACTGACATGTAGGCTGAACCCAAGATTTAGAATTTTTTCTAAATGCATTTTAGAGGAAGATGTCACCATAATCACCCAAAGAGTTTATAACAAGATGTTTGAATTTATTCTTCATAATACCTACTACCTGAAATTAAGAAGGTGAAATTATTAAGGATAACATAAAATCTTACACTTGGTTTAAAAAATCAGTTTCAGAAGGATAAAATTAAGAAGATGTGTCCACAGCACTTTAGTTCAAAAATATGAGAGACTTTGTGAAATTCAAATATGCTATAATAATATGTTTGTGTGCGTGCATATATACAATGAGAAGTATAGTGTCTGTCTCTAGGAAAGTGTTAATCTTGGTTTTCCTGGACATGCCTTATATGTAGTTCAGTATTCTGTTCTAGATATCACATTTCATAGGAAGGTGATCAGCATGGCATAGGATATTAAGATTATGCCTTATTAAGAATGGTTGTTGGAGTAAAGAATGTTTATCTTGGAGGAGAGTAGACTTAAGGAGTAAATGTACTTTAAAGTATTTTAAAGGTTTACTATACTGAAGGAGAAGTGATCTTGACTACAGAGGAAAGAGAAATAAGAAAATAATTGAAGTCACAGAGGTAAATTTTAGCTCAATACAAGAAATTTGAAAGTAGTATTGGTTACCTCCAAAATCTGGGAGTCCTCCCTCTCTCATTTTTGAATTGTTCAAGCAAAAAAAAAAATATTCAAGATGATTAGTTATATTAGAGAAGGAATGTTTATTTAGATGCATAGTTCTAGACCTAGAAAGGACACCAACACTTTGTGTTAAACCTCATATTTTTATAGATAAGTAAAACACAACTTAATGAAGTTAAAGGACTTACTCAAATGTTCACACAAGTATTACATGTCAGAGTCAGAATCTAAATTCAGAGTCTCTGGATTATCCATCTTATTTATCTTATGGGTTAGAATAACAGGCTTTAGTAGCTTTCACCAAGTCAGATATTCTTTGACTTTCTTTTTCCTGATATTTTGGTCTCTTTTATGTATCTTCCCTATTTCTAGCTTCCTCTGTTCCCTGCCACCCACTTTGCCAGTGACAAATGCAATTAACCTTGAGTTAGAATAAGCCTGATTAAATTTCCCAAAACATTTAGGCTTCCAGCCAACATTTTCTCAGGAGTATAGACAGAGCTATACTGCCTTTTCCAGAATCTAGGCAGTTCCTGACATGTCTACCCAACTTATGTCAACTTAACTTATAAATGTCCCTTACCTATAAATTCATAGACAAATTATCTGCCATTAAAACTGGAAGGGATTGTAGACGTCACCAGTTCAACACCCTAATTTTAAAAAGGAAGAAAATTTATCACATTTGAATAGCTACTCCAAATTAGTAACCTTGTGATTATACATAATTTCTTTGCCCTTCCCTCAATTACTATTTAGAATAGAGAATTTCCTTCCTTTTTTTTTTTTTCATTAGTTTGGTTGTTACTTAGAAGTGCCCCTCATGGAACCCCACAAAAATCTAGACTTTGATGTCTACTTATATTAATCTGTGTGTATATGTTAGTGGAGTAATAGATCAATGTTCTACATCTGTGAAGTAACATTTATATTTTCACATGTCTTCTGGAGACAGAACCCCAAAAAAGCCCCTGCTGTTGAGAATTTTAAAACTCAGTTAAGTAATTCTGTCTATAGAGATCTTTAGGTGTTTTCCTGGTTAGCTAATTCACATGACTTGTCAGATCTGGTAGAAATTCATATTGTCTAGAAGTAAGAAAGTACAAGATTAGGAGATAGGGTATGGTTTATAGTCCCAGCTGCTGGAACTCTGTCTTCCCAGAAATCAGACGGAATCAGGATCACCAAAAATCTTTATTCTTGGTCTTTTGAGGTCACTGTCAGGGGATTAAATCTAGCAATCTCCACACCATCTTCCTCTCTCTCCACTGCCAAGAGAATGCCTCAATTTCCTCCTCCTACTCTCCGCATACACATCACTTCCCCCTCTTTGTCCCACCAATCAAGCCAGCACAGAATAGTTGGGGAGGGTTAACCTTCAAACATGTTAGTAGAGAATTGTGTAATTGGCAATTAGTCTCACTTGCTCCATTATCCAAGTGTATTTGCTCAGTTCTAGCCCTTTACATCTCTTGCTTTCTTTTGTTTTAGAACACAGGTGGTCACACCATCCCTGACTTCTTAGAGAGGTGAGAACCCCAAAAAGGAGGTGACCACCCCACCCCAACTACTCAGGAAGGGAGATGAAAAGCACCAAAGGGAAGTGGGGATTGTTAGTGGGTTTCTGTGTTGAAGGGTCTTATTAGAGACAAGTATGCACAAACCCATCAGCATGGGAGTTATTACACAAGCACATAGCAATAATGCACAGTCTATTAGTGATGACTCTCCCCACAATCAGTGCAGGTTCAATGAGGTGTAACAAACATGAATTGTACATGTATGTAGTGATATAACAAACAATATAAATCAACACAGTTTTGTAAAAGATTTCCAGAAGTCCTAGAAGGAGGGTATGTAAACATCAGTCACACATACACCTTCTTCAGCAACCAAGAGATAGTCCAAAACCAATCTATTGTCCATTGCTTCACGTGTTAGGGAATCCAATGATTCCCACAGGTTTCTGAAGTCCCACAACAGTTTTTTCATATGTTATGGAATTCAATGATTCCTACGGATTTTGAGGGCTTTCAAGTCCTACAATAATCTTCTCATGTCTCAGAAAATGCAATGATTCCTGAGGGTTTTCAAGTCCAACAATTTTTGATGTTCATGAGTCAAACGCCATAACTGCCAGGTTCTTTCAGTGGTGGACACAGTCCCACCCATTGTTTCTTGGGTCTTTTCCTTCGTTTCAAGGGTCTGCTCCGTCTCTCTCCAATGGACAAGGTGAATACGGCTTGTTGGTACCATCTGATTCCTTCTCCATCTGTAGAGATACAAGCAAACCCTCTCCCCCAAGCAGTTAACCTATCTGGTCCCTTCCATTCGCCACTTTCTGGGTTTCTCCACATGATCTGATGA
Source organism: Sminthopsis crassicaudata (assembly GCF_048593235.1). Lineage (NCBI taxonomy): Eukaryota > Metazoa > Chordata > Mammalia > Dasyuromorphia > Dasyuridae > Sminthopsis > Sminthopsis crassicaudata. The sequence goes on from NC_133621.1 coordinate 167,326,947, forward strand.
TTATATAAAGATAGTGGAGCTGCTCGCACTAGACACTGTCCTTGCAGTGGGTTGTAAAATCTGTCTGGTGGAGCCAGTGCATCTTTGTCAAAAATTTAAAAATTAATTGTATAGAGAACTAAATTTAGAAGTTCTCTAGGGTTACCCGTGGCTCCCCCTTTCTTTTGTTTTTGGAGGAGTGCCTTAATATCTCTGTTTCTTCTCTTTACTATTGCCTGCCTTTGAGGATTAAAAGGTATGCCAGTGGTATATAAAATCTTATACTGTGCAAAATGTTTAGAAGTATATACAGGTCCATTGTCTGTTTTTATTGCTTTTGACACACCCATAATTGCAAAGAGTTCAAGCATTTTGGCATCCAATGTAGAACAGGCACCCTACTTCCACTGAAGTCCTCTAGTGACCAGGAGATTAGGTGAGTATTCTAATAGACAAATAAGGAACTTACCTATTTAAGTAATTGCTAAACCAGCAATCTCTTATAGCTGAAATGGGGCAGATGTTACTTAAAGACATTCCCTCGACCTCAGCTGACTCAGCCCCAGTCCCAGCTTCAACCCCAGCTCCAGCTTCAACCCCAGCTCCAGCCCCACGTTGGGCGCCAAAATGCTGGAACTCTGGTCTTCCCAGAAATCAGACGGAGTTAGCATCACCAAAAATCTTTATTCTTGGTCTTTTGGGGTCACCATCAGGGGATTAAATCTAGCAATCTTTGTCCCACCAATCAAGCCAGCACAGAATAGTTGGGGAGGGTCAACCTTCAAACATTTTAATAGAGAATTGTCCAATTGGCAATTAGTCTCATTTGCCACATTATCCAAGTGCATTTGCTCAGTTCTAGCCCTTTACACCCAGCCTTGCTACTGAAGAGCTCTGTGAACTTGGGGAAGTCATCCATCCTTTTTGAACCTAAGTTCTCTCTTCTCCATTGAACAATGATTTTTTTTTTTTATTATATAATTTCACACAATTGTTAAGAAGGAAGGTAGTCATAAATGTTGTGTGTGGGTATGAGTGTGAGTGTTTGCAGGGGAGAAAGGATATAGGGAGAGAGGGAAATAGAGAGAAAGAGACAGGTGGACAGACAAACTAATGGGTATAAGCAGCCTGAAAAATATATTCAACAAGAAATTTCAAAAAAAAAACAATAATGAATCTTATTAGAGACTTGAAGTTAGAAGATAGGATGGATTGGTCACCTGAGAAATGAAAGATAAGAGCAAGATAGTCAGAATATTTTAGTAGTATCACCAATATGCAGAAAAACCAAAGAAATCTATTAGCACCTTTTGTTAAACTTGGGCTTGACAGGGATGAGGAGTTTGATAGGATGGACCAACAGAGGTAGGTTGGTAGCTGTGCTGTTGGAGAGAACTCCATAACTGATGAGATCACAAACCTACTTGAATAGTTGTATTTATGTAGATGTATATGAAAAGCCTCATACATACACAGACATATGCATATATACACATAAATATATAGTTATATGCGTATATTCATGCACTTGTTATTTCATATTCTGATCAAGCAAAAACTAAAGTGTAATAGATTAGTGCTTTTTTATCTTTAGGAGAGATAAGCCATCTTTTAGGGGATAGAAGAGTATTAATTTATTTTGTACATAATTCTAAAGCTTGGTTAGAATCACAAGTTTTAAAGCAAAAGGTGACCTTTGATCTAGTTTAAATCCTGCATTTCAAAAATGAGAAAATTGAGATTAGAAAGGTTATGACTTACTTAAGATCACAAGGTAATAGGGTGACTTTGAGATCACCTCCAACTATGAGACTGGTGCTTGTGAGTCAGAAAAATAGTAAAGCTCATGAATCCAGGGATTGCCCTGAATCTCTTATTCCTTGAAAGGAAATTTAGAAAATACCATTGTTTCCCTGGTTTCAATTGTTTTACCAACCACTATGAATAATGGGCTTTGGACTTTCAAGTGGTATTTGAATACCATTAGATCAGAAAACATTTCACTGTATTCTACTTATCCTTCAAGGGCAGTGGAGTCTATTCTCCCTCAACATTTGTTCTGCTCCCCTCCCCTATTCTCCCTATGTGACCCCCAGTGCTTTTCATTTGAAACACACACTCCCCTCTTTCCTAAAAATGTTTGCAGCTTGTTTAACTTTGAAACTTGTTTGACCAGAAAAGACCTTAGGTTGCTTATTTGTTTAATGAGATCATTGAAAAGGATTAACTCTGAACTTTCACTTCTTGATTGATCCTTTGATTTTGAAATACTTCATAAAAATATGGGCCCCATATTAAAATCTTTACTAAAGGAAAATTTCTACATTGCATGACTGTGGTAGAATTCATGCTCCTTGAAGGGATATGCTATTTAAAAAAAAAAAATGTTTTTGACATCTCCATATCTAGCACAGTACTGTTCACACAGTAGATATTTAACAAATAATTGTTTCATTTTGATTGAATTATATGATGCAGAGCCTAATAATGGTTTACATTTTTGTCACCATCTTTCCCTAACACCCTAGTCAGGTAAGTTTAGAATCCTGTTTCAAAAAAAAAGTTTTATTATCAATCAATCAATTAATCAACAAAAGTATTTATTAAGTATTGTGTGTTGGGTACTATTAAATGCTGGGAAAACAGAGAAAAAAGCTTCTTGTCTCCAAGGAGTTTACAATATTATGCAGAAAAGATAGAAGGTAGAGTTAATAGAAGAGCATGTGAAGAAAGGCTTCCTGCTACAGCCTGGAACTTGTACTGAATCTTGAAATTATTTAGAAATTTCATGAAGCAAAGACTGGAAAGGAGAACTTTCTCAGCACAGCAAGCAGCCAGGGCAAAGGTGTAGAGAAAGGAGATGGGAATGTGTATGAGAAAAAACAGATAGGTAAGTATGTCTTGACAATAAAATGGGGAGTAACATGTTTTAAAAGCTAAAATATTGAAGAGAGTCAAACTGAAAGAATGAGTTAATATTTGATTTTAAAGAAAATAAGGAATCTTTGGAGTTTATTGTGTAGGGGGGTATGGTCAGACCTAAGTTTTAGAAGAGTCAGGTAATGCAACATACATAAAAACAAGCTATTCCAAGATCATTTTAAAAATAATGTAAAGAATGGTTTGCAGTTGGGAAGAACTTACATAAAGAAGTCCAAGTAGAAAGCTTAATGACTTAGATGTCAATTGCATGACATCAGGGAAGATATAATAAGGGCTTGATCTAGGATGCTACACAAGTGGGGAAAAAAAGAAGCAGAAGTATGTGATGGATATTTTTACATTTTTACATTTTATTTTTTTTTCTAATTATATGGAAAATATTTAACAGCTTTTCTTAAAAATTTGAACTCCAAATATTTCACTTCTCTACCCCTCCATTACCAATCATTAAAAGACAAATAAGTGATTTATACATATGAAAATATGCAAAAATATTTCCATAATTAGCTATCTATTTTTAAAGCTTTCTTGTAATATTTGAATATTATAATAATAGAATAATAATAATAGAATGAGAAAATTATGTTTCAATTTGTTTTCAGAGTTTATCAATTCTCTTTTTGTAAGTAGATGGCATTTTAAAATATTAAAAGTTTGTATTTCTAGCCATATGAAAAGTCATTATTAATCAGAGAAATGCAAATTAAAATAACTCTGAGAAACCACTACACACTTGTCAGATTGGCTAGAATGACAGGAAAGATAATGCAGAATGTTGGAGGGGATGTGGGAAAACTGGGACACTGATACATTGTTGGTGGAATTGTGAATACATCCAGCCATTCTGGAGAATGATTTGGAACTATACTCAAAAAGTTATCAAACTGTGCATACCCTTTGATTCAGCAGTGTTACTACTGAGCTTATATCCCAAAGAGATCTTAAAGAAGGGAAAGGAACCTGTATGTGCAAAAATGTTTGTGTTAGCCCTCTTTGTAGTGGCCAGAAACTGGAAACTGAGTGGATGCCCATCAATTGGAGAATGGCTGAATAAATTGTGGTATATGAATATTATAGAATATTATTATTTTGTAAGAAATGACCAGCAAGATGATTACAGAGAGGCCTGAACAGCCCTACATGAACTAATGCTGAGTGAAATGAGCAGGACCGGGAGACCATTATATACTTCAACAATAATACTACATGATGATCAATTCTGATGGATGTGGCTCTCTTCAACAATGAGATGAACCAAATCAGTTCCAAGAGAGCAGTAATGAACTGAACCAGTTACACACAGTGAAAGACTCTGGGACATGAAAATGAACAACTATACAGAATTCCCAGTACACCTATTTTTGTCCACCTGCATTTTTTATTTTCTTCACAAGCTAATTGTATACTATTTCAAAGTTCAATTCTTTTTGTACAGCAAAATAATTGTTTGGACACGTATATGTATGTGTGTATATATATATGTATATATGTATATATATATATATATATATATATATATATATATATATATATATATATATATATATATATATATGTATATATATATATATATATATATAGTATTTAATTTATACTTTAACATATGTAACATGTATTGGTCAACCTGCCATCTGGGGGAGGAGGGTGGGAGGAAGGAGGGGAAAAATTGGAACAAAAGGCTTGGCAATTGTCAGTGCTGTAAAATTACCCATTCATATATCTTGTAAATAAAAAGCTCTAATAAAAAAAGAAGAAAAAAATAAAATCTATACATGCATATGTTTTGAAAATAAAAAAGTAAAAATATTAAAAGTTTGGAGTTACATAAGATCATGATATTGATGAGAATAGTTAAATTATTCACAGTTGATTATTATATAATTTTATCATTATCATGTACTATGTTATCTTGGTTCTGCTCAATTTACCATGTAAATATTACCATATTACCAGGTTTTTTTGGAAAATATGCTGCTCAACATTTCTTATAGAACAATCATATGCCATTATAAGATACCACAACTTGTAAAGTTATTCTCCAAATAATGGGTCTCTTCTTTCTAATACTTTAACAACACACAAAAAATAGTTACTATAAATATTTTGTGCAAATAAGTAATTTTTGCTTAAAAAAATCTCTTTAGGATTTAGAACTGGGTCAAGTGGTATACATAGTTTTATAGCCCTTTGACCATAGTTCCAAATTATTTTCTACATTATTTGGATCAGATCACAACTCCACTAATAATGCATTAGTCATATATTTTCACATATTTTTCAACATTTGTTATTTTTTTCTGCCTTTTGTTCAATCTGATAAGGGTGAAGTAGTGCCCTAGAATTGTTTTAATTTGCAGTTGTCCAATCAATAATGGTTTAGAGCATTTTTTTTTATATAACTTTGATTTCCTCTTCTGAAAACTGTCTGTTCATGAACTTTGACAATTTATCAATTGGAGAGTGAACTGCATGCTTATAAATTTTAGTAAATTCTTTATAAATTTGAATAAATTTAAGAAATAAGACTTTGAAAAACATTTTCTCTCAATTTTCTGTTCCTTTTAATCTGGGTTGCATTGGCATTATTTCTGTAAAACGTAATTTAATGTCATTAAAATTCATCATCTTTTATCTTGTAATGCTTTCTATCTCTTGTTTAGTTGTAAATTCTTGTTTTATCCATGGGACTGATATAGAAATACTGATGATTTATGTTTTCATATTATATCTTACAACTTTGCTGATGTTGCTAATTATTAAAACGAATTTTCAGTGGATTTTCTAAATTTTTCTAAGTATACTATCATATCATTATCAAAAACTGATAGTTCATTTCCTCACTGCTTATTCAATTTTATTGAATTTTTTCTTCTATTATTGCTATAGCTAGCATTTCTAATACAATAAAGAATAACAGAGGTGATTAATAGACATTCTTAACTTTATCCTTGATCTTTTTAGGAAGGCTTCAAGCTTGTTTCCATTATAGAAAATGTTTGCTCTTGGTTTTAGATACTACTTATACTTTGGAGAAATATTTCATTTATTTCTATGCTTTTGTTGGGGGGGTAAGGAGGAATAAATATTACAATTTTTCCAAAGCTTTTTATATAGCAACTGATATGGTCAATTATGCTGATAGCTTTCCTAATATTGAACTAGTTCTATATTTATGTTATAAATCCCATCTGGTCATAATGTATGATGTGATATATTGCTGTAATATCCTTGCTGGTATTTTATTTAAAATTTTTCAGCAATATTCATTAAGGAAATTTGTCTATAATTTTCTTTCTTTCTTGTTGTTTTTCTTAGAGATCAAAAGCATATCAGAATATTATATCATTTAAGAAATTTTGCATTTCTTTTCTTATTTTCAAAATAGTTTGCACAGTATTGGAATTAATTGTTGTTTAAATGTTTGCTAGAATTCACTTGTGAATCTATCTAATCCTGGGAATTTTTTCTTAGAGAGCTAATTGATGGCTTGTAAATTTTGTTGTTGTTGTTGTTTCATTTTTCTAAGAGGAAGTTATGTAAGTATTCAATTTTCTTTTTTGTAAATTGTTTCAATATTTACTTTTGTAAATATTCATCCATTTCACCTAGATTATTAGAGTCATTGGCATATAATTGAGCAATACAATTTCTAAAAAATACTTTAATGTCATCAATACTGTTGATGAATTCAACTTTATCATTTTTGATTCTGGTAACATTGTTTTTCTTTGTTTTTTAGTGAAATTGACCATTCATTACTTTATATATTTGATTTTTTTTCATAGAACAAGCTCCTAGTTTTGTTTGTTAGTTCAAGGGCCCTCTTAATTTAAATTTTATTAATATCTATTTTTTATTTTCAGGATTTCCAATTTTGTGTTTAATTAGGTATTTTCAATTTGTTCTTTTTTATATAGTGTTTTTTAGTTGAATACCAAATTCATTGATCTGCTTTTCTATTTTAATGATGCAAGAATTTATAGATATAAACTTTCCATGACTGCTACTTTGACTACATCTCATGAATCTTGGGATGTTGTCTCCTTTTTGTTATTCTTTTTTAATGAGATTGTTTTTATAATTTGTTCTTTGATCTTTAAAACTAGATAGTTTATTCCCCATTGATTTATAATTTGTTTCCAGGGCTCTTTATTGAATGTGATTTTTATTGAATTATGATCTCATTAGGGTTAATTTTATATGTCTATTTTTCTGCATTTGATTGTGAAGTCCCTAATACATGGTTACTTTTTGTTGAGGTGCATATAAAGCTGAGAAAAATATATATCTCCTAATTCACCTTCCATTTTCTCCACAGGTTTACTATTTTTTTCCCTAAAAATCTATTCATTTTCTTAAATTCTTTCTCATTTTGGGGGGGGCAGATTATCATGTTCTTAGAGGGGAAAATTAAAGTACAACACCACTAGTATTGTATTTTCTATTTCTTCTTGTAACACATCAACTTTTCCTTTACAAATATGAATGCTATGCCATTTGGAATATATATGTTTAGAATTGATATAATTTCATTGTCTATGGTAACTTATAGCAAATTATAATTCCCCAGATTATCTCTTTAAATTAAATTTATTTTTGCTTTTTCTTTGGGATCATAATTCTACTTCTGCATTTTTTTAATGTTATGCTATTCTGCTCAGGGCCCTTGCCTTTATTCTGTGTGTATATTTCTGCTTTATGTGGGTTTCCTATAAATATTATATAATCAGACTTTGTTTTGTTTGTTTGTTTGTTTGTTTGTTTTGTTTTGTTTTTGCTTTGTTTTGTTTTTTGGTCTGCTATCTGCTTCCATTTTATGAGTGAGGTTTATTCCATTCCCATCCACAATTATGATTACTAACTATATTTCCCTCCTTTCTACTTTTTATCCCACATTTAACATCTTCTCTCCCTCTCCTTTCACTCTGTCCCTCTTCAAAAGTGTTCATTCTAAATATTATCTTTCCTAATTCACTTATTCTTTTATCTGTCCCCCATCTTTCTCATAACCTTTCCCTCCTCCTTATCTGTATGATAAAATAGATTTCAATATCCTATTGAATATGTATGTTATTCTTTCTTTAAGCCAATTTTGATGAGAATGTTTCAAGAATTTCCTATCATCCCCCCATCACTTTCTTTTTTATTATAAAAGCTCTTTTGTGTCTCTTTTATGTGAGATAATTTATTCCACTCTACCTCTCCCTTTCCCCTTCTCTCTTTGAATTCTTTTTTTCTAACCCTTTACTGTTATATTTTGATATCCCATTCTAGTCAACTCACTCTTATGCCTTCTGTCTATGCACACTCTAATTTTGCTAATAATTAATTCTTGGGAGTAACAAGTGCTATATTTCTATATATCTTTTTTTCAGATCATTCAGGAATTTTTTTGGGTCTTGAGACTATGCAACTTTTTTTTCCCTCTGAGGCTATTGATAAACCTGATTTGACTTTATTGTCTTCTTGTTTATCTTGTCTTTCTATTCCCTGTCATCATAATAACTCTTTATGGTCAGGTTACTTCGTTGTTTGCTCATTTTCCTAGATTATTTCTTGATTTTAACATTGTTTGGGCTCTGTTCCTTATATGGAAAAGTCAATGTTACAAGCCTTATGCTTTTCTTGATGCTGAATTCAGAGCTAGTTTTCGGGGTCCTTCAGTTTTCAGTTCTTCCAAGATGACATGATCTTAGAACTGTGGTCATTGTACTTCTGACTTGTTATGTGGTCTATGAACTAATGTAAATACTGTTCTCTGTCATGGAACTTTAAAAAGAGACCTGATTCTCCTGTAATTGATAGTGTATTTGTTCTTGGACTTTAATCCAGAACCATTTCTGGGTAATTCAATAGAGTTCTAGTAAATGGTCCCTTGTAGTTTCCTTCTAGTTTTCTGCTTTCTTCAATGTCTCTGGATATCACTTCCTTAAATATTTTTACTTATCTTGTCTGAACTGTACTTGTATTTCAATAAGACAGACCTTTCCTGAAAAATACTTAAGTTGTTTAGAAAATTGTTTCACCCTTAACTTTTGTTGGTTCTGCTACTCTAGCTCATTCTGAGGTGTGCTTTTAAAGTTGTCTGGAGGCAAATTTGGGAGAACTCAGGGAAGTTACTGCCTTTACTCTGCCATCTTGACCCACCTTTCATAACAGATGTTTTAAAGAAGTAAAAATTGCAAAATTTAGCAACAGATTGGTGGAAACAATCTGAGAGGGGAATAAAGAGTGATCTTAAAAATGTAAATTTTGAGTTACTAGAAGGTTGGAAGTGTCCTAAATGTTTAAATTGGCAGACTTCAACTTTCTTCAGGTATGAAAGAACATAGGTGATGGACTGAGGTTGGTGACACAAAACTTTGGATTTGGGCACATAGGTAGAGTGGGAACAAGAGAGTGAGATATAAATTTCTTCTTGCCCTAAAAATCCTGCACACATTCCAAGTTACCATAGAAACCTTAATCTGATGCTGTACTTCCTACTGCACTGTTAATTAGTTATCTAATATTAATTATAGTAATTACATACACACCTAGCAGTAGCACTATTAAATAGCTGACTTTTAAAAAAATGAATCAAGATGTTTTAGCCTGATTAAATTTCCCAAAACATTTAGGCTTCCAGCCAACATTTTCTCAGGAGTATAGACAGAGCTATACTGCCTTTTCCAGAATCTAGGCAGTTCCTGACATGTCTACCCAACTTATGTCAACTTAACTTATAAATGTCCCTTACCTATAAATTCATAGACAAATTATCTGCCATTAAAACTGGAAGGGATTGTAGACATCACCAGTTCAACACCCTAATTTTAAAAAGGAAGAAAATTTATCACATTTGAATAGCTACTCCAAATTAGTAACCTTGTGATTATACATAATTTCTTTGCCCTTCCCTCAATTACTATTTAGAATAGAGAATTTCCTTCCTTTTTTTTTTTTTTTCATTAGTTTGGTTGTTACTTAGAAGTGCCCCTCATGGAACCCCACAAAAATCTAGACTTTGATGTCTACTTATATTAATCTGTGTGTATATGTTAGTGGAGTAATAGATCAATGTTCTACATCTGTGAAGTAACATTTATATTTTCACATGTCTTCTGGAGACAGAACCCCAAAAAAGCCCCTGCTGTTGAGAATTTTAAAACTCAGTTAAGTAATTCTGTCTATAGAGATCTTTAGGTGTTTTCCTGGTTAGCTAATTCACATGACTTGTCAGATCTGGTAGAAATTCATATTGTCTAGAAGTAAGAAAGTACAAGATTAGGAGATAGGGTATGGTTTATAGTCCCAGCTGCTGGAACTCTGTCTTCCCAGAAATCAGACGGAATCAGGATCACCAAAAATCTTTATTCTTGGTCTTTTGAGGTCACTGTCAGGGGATTAAATCTAGCAATCTCCACACCACCTTCCTCTCTCTCCACTGCCAAGAGAATGCCTCAATTTCCTCCTCCTACTCTCCGCATACACATCACTTCCCCCTCTTTGTCCCACCAATCAAGCCAGCACAGAATAGTTGGGGAGGGTTAACCTTCAAACATGTTAGTAGAGAATTGTGTAATTGGCAATTAGTCTCACTTGCTCCATTATCCAAGTGTATTTGCTCAGTTCTAGCCCTTTACATCTCTTGCTTTCTTTTGTTTTAGAACACAGGTGGTCACACCATCCCTGACTTCTTAGAGAGGTGAGAACCCCAAAAAGGAGGTGACCACCCCACCCCAACTACTCAGGAAGGGAGATGAAAAGCACCAAAGGGAAGTGGGGATTGTTAGTGGGTTTCTGTGTTGAAGGATCTTATTAGAGACAAGTATGCACAAACCCATCAGCATGGGAGTTATTACACAAGCACATAGCAATAATGCACAGGCTATTAGTGATGACTCTCCCCACAATCAGTGCAGGTTCAATGAGGTGTAACAAACATGAATTGTACATGTATGTAGTCATATAACAAACAATATAAATCAACACAGTTTTGTAAAAGATTTCCAGAAGTCCTAGAAGGAGGGTATGTAAACATCAGTCACACATACACCTTCTTCAGCAACCAAGAGATAGTCCAAAACCAATCTATTGTCCATTGCTTCACGTGTTAGGGAATCCAATGATCCCCACAGGTTTCTGAAGTCCCACAACAGTTTTTTCATATGTTATGGAATTCAATGATTCCTATGGATTTTGAGGGCTTTCAAGTCCTACAATAATCTTCTCATGTCTCAGAAAATCCAATGATTCCTGAGGGTTTTCAAGTCCAACAATTTTTGATGTTCATGAGTCAAACGCCATAACTGCCAGGTTCTTTCAGTGGTGGACACAGTCAGCAATGGAACCACCCATTGTTTCTTGGGTCTTTTCCTTCGTTTCAAGGGTCTGCTCCGTCTCTCTCCAATGGACAAGGTGAATACGGCTTGTTGGTACCATCTGATTCCTTCTCCATCTGTAGAGATACAAGCAAACCCTCTCCCCCAAGCAGTTAACCTATCTGGTCCCTTCCATTCGCCACTTTCTGGGTTTCTCCACATGATCTGATGATTATATAAAGATAGTGGAGCTGCTCGCACTAGACACTGTCCTTGCAGTGGGTTGTAAAATCTGTCTGGTGGAGCCAGTGCATCTTTGTCAAAAATTTAAAAATTAATTGTATAGAGAACTAAATTTAGAAGTTCTCTAGGGTTACCCGTGGCTCCCCCTTTCTTTTGTTTTTGGAGGAGTGTCTTAATATCTCTGTTTCTTCTCTTTACTATTGCCTGCCTTTGAGGATTAAAAGGTATGCCAGTGGCATATAAAATCTTATACTGTGCAAAATGTTTAGAAGTATATACAGGTCCATTGTCTGTTTTTATTGCTTATGGCACACCCATAATTGCAAAGAGTTCAAGCATTTTGGCATCCAATGTAGAACAGGCACCCTACTTCCACTGAAGTCCTCTAGTGACCAGGAGATTAGGTGAGTATTCTAATAGACAAATAAGGAACTTACCTATTTAAGTAATTGCTAAACCAGCAATCTCTTATAGCTGAAATGGGGCAGATGTTACTTAAAGACATTCCCTCGACCTCAGCTGACTCAGCCCCAGTCCCAGCTTCAACCCCAGCTCCAGCTTCAACCCCGGCTCCAGCCCCACATTGGGCACCAAAATGCTGGAACTCTGGTCTTCCCAGAAATCAGACGGAGTTAGCATCACCAAAAATCTTTATTCTTGGTCTTTTGGGGTCACCATCAGGGGATTAAATCTAGCAATCTTTGTCCCACCAATCAAGCCAGCACAGAATAGTTGGGGAGGGTCAACCTTCAAACATTTTAATAGAGAATTGTCCAATTGGCAATTAGTCTCATGTGCCACATTATCCAAGTGCATTTGCTCAGTTCTAGCCCTTTACACCCAGCCTTGCTACTGAAGAGCTCTGTGAACTTGGGGAAGTCATCCGTCCTTTTTGAACCTAATTTCTCTCTTCTCCATTGAACAATGATTTTTTTTTTTTTATTATTATATAATTTCACACAATTGTTAAGAAGGAAGGTAGTCATAAATGTTGTGTGTGGGTATGAGTGTGAGTGTTTGCAGGGGAGAAAGGATATAGGGAGAGAGGGAAATAGAGAGAAAGAGACAGGTGGACAGACAAACTAATGGGTATAAGCAGCCTGAAAAATATATTCAACAAGAAATTTCAAAAAAAAAAAACAATAATGAATCTTATTAGAGACTTGAAGTTAGAAGATAGGATGGATTGGTCACCTGAGAAATGAAAGATAAGAGCAAGATAGTCAGAATATTTTAGTAGTATCACCAATATGCAGAAAAACCAAAGAAATCTATTAGCACCTTTTGTTAAACTTGGGCTTGACAGGGATGAGGAGTTTGATAGGATGGACCAACAGAGGTAGGTTGGTAGCTGTGCTGTTGGAGAGAACTCCATAACTGATGAGATCACAAACCTACTTGAATAGTTGTATTTATGTAGATGTATATGAAAAGCCTCATACATACACAGACATATGCATATATACACATAAATATATAGTTATATGCGTATATTCATGCACTTGTTATTTCATATTCTGATCAAGCAAAAACTAAAGTGTAATAGATTAGTGCTTTTTTATCTTTAGGAGAGATAAGCCATCTTTTAGGGGATAGAAGAGTATTAATTTATTTTGTACATAATTCTAAAGCTTGGTTAGAATCACAAGTTTTAAAGCAAAAGGTGACCTTTGATCTAGTTTAAATCCTGCATTTCAAAAATGAGAAAATTGAGATTAGAAAGGTTATGACTTACTTAAGATCACAAGGTAATAGGGTGACTTTGAGATCACCTCCAACTATGAGACTGGTGCTTGTGAGTCAGAAAAATAGTAAAGCTCATGAATCCAGGGATTGCCCTGAATCTCTTATTCCTTGAAAGGAAATTTAGAAAATACCATTGTTTCCCTGGTTTCAATTGTTTTACCAACCACTATGAATAATGGGCTTTGGACTTTCAAGTGGTATTTGAATACCATTAGATCAGAAAACATTTCACTGTATTCTACTTATCCTTCAAGGGCAGTGGAGTCTATTCTCCCTCAACATTTGTTCTGCTCCCCTCCCCTATTCTCCCTATGTGACCCCCAGTGCTTTTCATTTGAAACACACACTCCCCTCTTTCCTAAAAATGTTTGCAGCTTGTTTAACTTTGAAACTTGTTTGACCAGAAAAGACCTTAGGTTGCTTATTTGTTTAATGAGATCATTGAAAAGGATTAACTCTGAACTTTCACTTCTTGATTGATCCTTTGATTTTGAAATACTTCATAAAAATATGGGCCCCATATTAAAATCTTTACTAAAGGAAAATTTCTACATTGCATGACTGTGGTAGAATTCATGCTCCTTGAAGGGATATGCTATTTTTTAAAAAAAATGTTTTTGACATCCCCATATCTAGCACAGTACTGTTCACACAGTAGATATTTAACAAATAATTGTTTCATTTTGATTGAATTATATGATGCAGAGCCTAAAAATGGTTTACATTTTTGTCACCATCTTTCCCTAACACCCTAGTCAGGTAAGTTTAGAATCCTGTTTCAAAAAAAAAGTTTTATTATCAATCAATCAATTAATCAACAAAAGTATTTATTAAGTATTGTGTGTTGGGTACTATTAAATGCTGGGAAAACAGAGAAAAAAGCTTCTTGTCTCCAAGGAGTTTACAATATTATGCAGAAAAGATAGAAGGTAGAGTTAATAGAAGAGCATGTGAAGAAAGGCTTCCTGCTACAGCCTGGAACTTGTACTGAATCTTGAAATTATTTAGAAATTTCATGAAGCAAAGACTGGAAAGGAGAACTTTCTCAGCACAGCAAGCAGCCAGGGCAAAGGTGTAGAGAAAGGAGATGGGAATGTGTATGAGAAAAAACAGATAGGTAAGTATGTCTTGACAATAAAATGGGGAGTAACATGTTTTAAAAGCTAAAATATTGAAGAGAGTCAAACTGAAAGAATGAGTTAATATTTGATTTTAAAGAAAATAAGGAATCTTTGGAGTTTATTGTGTAGGGGGGTATGGTCAGACCTAAGTTTTAGAAGAGTCGGGTAATGCAACATACATAAAAACAAGCTATTCCAAGATCATTTTAAAAATAATGTAAAGAATGGTTTGCAGTTGGGAAGAACTTACATAAAGAAGTCCAAGTAGAAAGCTTAATGACTTAGATGTCAATTGCATGACATCAGGGAAGATATAATAAGGGCTTGATCTAGGATGCTACACAAGTGGGAAAAAAAAGAAGCAGAAGTATGTGATGGATATTTTTACATTTTTACATTTTATTTTTTTTCTAATTATATGGAAAATATTTAACAGCTTTTCTTAAAAATTTGAACTCCAAATATTTCACTTCTCTACCCCTCCATTACCAATCATTGAAAGACAAATAAGTGATTTATACATATGAAAATATGCAAAAATATTTCCATAATTAGCTATCTATTTTTAAAGCTTTCTTGTAATATTTGAATATTATAATAATAGAATAATAATAATAGAATGAGAAAATTATGTTTCAATTTGTTTTCAGAGTTTATCAATTCTTTTTTTGTAAGTAGATGGCATTTTAAAATATTAAAAGTTTGTATTTCTAGCCATATGAAAAGTCATTATTAATCAGAGAAATGCAAATTAAAATAACTCTGAGAAACCACTACACACTTGTCAGATTGGCTAGAATGACAGGAAAGATAATGCAGAATGTTGGAGGGGATGTGGGAAAACTGGGACACTGATACATTGTTGGTGGAATTGTGAATACATCCAGCCATTCTGGAGAATGATTTGGAACTATACTCAAAAAGTTATCAAACTGTGCATACTCTTTGATTCAGCAGTGTTACTACTGAGCTTATATCCCAAAGAGATCTTAAAGAAGGGAAAGGAACCTGTATGTGCAAAAATGTTTGTGTTAGCCCTCTTTGTAGTGGCCAGAAACTGGAAACTGAGTGGATGCCCATCAATTGGAGAATGGCTGAATAAATTGTGGTATATGAATATTATAGAATATTATTATTTTGTAAGAAATGACCAGCAAGATGATTACAGAGAGGCCTGAACAGCCCTACATGAACTAATGCTGAGTGAAATGAGCAGGACCGGGAGACCATTATATACTTCAACAATAATACTACATGATGATCAATTCTGATGGATGTGGCTCTCTTCAACAATGAGATGAACCAAATCAGTTCCAAGAGAGCAGTAATGAACTGAACCAGTTACACACAGTGAAAGACTCTGGGACATGAAAATGAACAACTATACAGAATTCCCAGTACACCTATTTTTGTCCACCTGCATTTTTTATTTTCTTCACAAGCTAATTGTATACTATTTCAAAGTTCAATTCTTTTTGTACAGCAAAATAATTGTTTGGACACGTATATGTATGTGTGTATATATATGTATATATGTATATATATATATATATACATATATATATATAGTATTTAATTTATACTTTAACATATGTAACATGTATTGGTCAACCTGCCATCTGGGGGAGGAGGGTGGGAGGAAGGAGGGGAAAAATTGGAACAAAAGGCTTGGCAATTGTCAGTGCTGTAAAATTACCCATTCATATATCTTGTAAATAAAAAGCTCTAATAAAAAAAGAAGAAAAAAATAAAATCTATACATGCATATGTTTTGAAAATAAAAAAGTAAAAAAATATTAAAAGTTTGCAGTTGCATAAGATCATGATATTGATGAGAATAGTTAAATTATTCACAGTTGATTATTATATAATTTTATCATTATCATGTACTATGTTATCTTGGTTCTGCTCAATTTACCATGTAAATATTACCATATTACCAGGTTTTTTTGGAAAATATTCTGCTCAACATTTCTTATAGAACAATCATATGCCATTATAAGATACCACAACTTGTAAAGTTATTCTCCAAATAATGGGTCTCTTCTTTCTAATACTTTAACAACACACAAAAAATAGTTACTATAAATATTTTGTGCAAATAGGTAATTTTTGCTTAAAAAAATCTCTTTAGGATTTAGAACTGGGTCAAGGGGAATACATAGTTTTATAGCCCTTTGACCATAGTTCCAAATTATTTTCTACATTATTTGGATCAGATCACAACTCCACTAATAAGGCATTAGTCATATATTTTCACATATTTTTCAACATTTGTTATTTTTTTCTGCCTTTTGTTCAATCTGATAAGGGTGAAGTAGTGCCCTAGAATTGTTTTAATTTGCAGTTGTCCAATCAATAATGGTTTAGAGCATTTTTTTTTATATAACTTTGATTTCCTCTTCTGAAAACTGTCTGTTCATGAACTTTGACAATTTATCAATTGGAGAGTGAACTGCATGCTTATAAATTTTAGTAAATTCTTTATAAATTTGAATAAATTTAAGAAATAAGACTTTGAAAAACATTTTCTCTCAATTTTCTGTTCCTTTTAATCTGGGTTGCATTGGCATTATTTCTGTAAAACGTAATTTAATGTCATTAAAATTCATCATCTTTTATCTTGTAATGCTTTCTATCTCTTGTTTAGTTGTAAATTCTTGTTTTATCCATGGGACTGATATAGAAATACTGATGATTTATGTTTTCATATTATATCTTACAACTTTGCTGATGTTGCTAATTATTAAAACGAATTTTCAGTGGATTTTCTAAATTTTTCTAAGTATACTATCATATCATTATCAAAAACTGATAGTTCATTTCCTCACTGCTTATTCAATTTTATTGAATTTTTTCTTCTATTATTGCTATAGCTAGCATTTCTAATACAATAAAGAATAACAGAGGTGATTAATAGACATTCTTAACTTTATCCTTGATCTTTTTAGGAAGGCTTCAAGCTTGTTTCCATTATAGAAAATGTTTGCTCTTGGTTTTAGATACTACTTATACTTTGGAGAAATATTTCATTTATTTCTATGCTTTTGTTGGGGGGGTAAGGAGGAATAAATATTACATTTTTTCCAAAGCTTTTTATATAGCAACTGATATGGTCAATTATGCTGATAGCTTTCCTAATATTGAACTAGTTCTATATTTATGTTATAAATCCCATCTGGTCATAATGTATGATGTGATATATTGCTGTAATATCCTTGCTGGTATTTTATTTAAAATTTTTCAGCAATATTCATTAAGGAAATTTGTCTATAATTTTCTTTCTTTCTTGTTGTTTTTCTTAGAGATCAAAAGCATATCAGAATATTATATCATTTAAGAAATTTTGCATTTCTTTTCTTATTTTCAAAATAGTTTGCACAGTATTGGAATTAATTGTTGTTTAAATGTTTGCTAGAATTCACTTGTGAATCTATCTAATCCTGGGAATTTTTTCTTAGAGAGCTAATTGATGGCTTGTAAATTTTGTTGTTGTTGTTGTTTCATTTTTCTAAGAGGAAGTTATGTAAGTATTCAATTTTCTTTTTTGTAAATTGTTTCAATATTTACTTTTGTAAATATTCATCCATTTCACCTAGATTATTAGAGTCATTGGCATATAATTGAGCAATACAATTTCTAAAAAATACTTTAATGTCATCAATACTGTTGATGAATTCAACTTTATCATTTTTGATTCTGGTAACATTGTTTTTCTTTGTTTTTTAGTGAAATTGACCATTCATTACTTTATATATTTGATTTTTTTTCATAGAACAAGCTCCTAGTTTTGTTTGTTAGTTCAGGGGCCCTCTTAATTTAAATTTTATTAATATCTATTTTTTATTTTCAGGATTTCCAATTTTGTGTTTAATTAGGTATTTTCAATTTGTTCTTTTTTATATAGTGTTTTTTAGTTGAATACCAAATTCATTGATCTGCTTTTCTATTTTAATGATGCAAGAATTTATAGATATAAACTTTCCATGACTGCTACTTTGACTACATCTCATGAATCTTGGGATGTTGTCTCCTTTTTGTTATTCTTTTTTAATGAGATTGTTTTTATAATTTGTTCTTTGATCTTTAAAACTAGATAGTTTATTCCCCATTGATTTATAATTTGTTTCCAGGGCTCTTTATTGAATGTGATTTTTATTGAATTATGATCTCATTAGGGTTAATTTTATATGTCTATTTTTCTGCATTTGATTGTGAAGTCCCTAATACATGGTTACTTTTTGTTGAGGTGCATATAAAGCTGAGAAAAATATATATCTCCTAATTCACCTTCCATTTTCTCCACAGGTTTACTATTTTTTTCCCTAAAAATCTATTCATTTTCTTAAATTCTTTCTCATTTTGGGGGGGGCAGATTATCATGTTCTTAGAGGGGAAAATTAAAGTACAACACCACTAGTATTGTATTTTCTATTTCTTCTTGTAACACATCAACTTTTCCTTTACAAATATGAATGCTATGCCATTTGGAATATATATGTTTAGAATTGATATAATTTCATTGTCTATGGTAACTTATAGCAAATTATAATTCCCCAGATTATCTCTTTAAATTAAATTTATTTTTGCTTTTTCTTTGGGATCATAATTCTACTTCTGCATTTTTTTAATGTTATGCTATTCTGCTCAGGGCCCTTGCCTTTATTCTGTGTGTATATTTCTGCTTTATGTGGGTTTCCTATAAATATTATATAATCAGACTTTGTTTTGTTTGTTTGTTTGTTTGTTTGTTTTGTTTTGTTTTTGCTTTGTTTTGTTTTTTGGTCTGCTATCTGCTTCCATTTTATGAGTGAGGTTTATTCCATTCCCATACACAATTATGATTACTAACTGTATTTCCCTCCTTTCTACTTTTTATCCCACATTTAACATCCTCTCTCCCTCTCCTTTCACTCTGTCCCTCTTCAAAAGTGTTCATTCTAAATATTATCTTTCCTAATTCACTTATTCTTTTATCTGTCCCCCATCTTTCTCATAACCTTTCCCTCCTCCTTATCTGTATGATAAAATAGATTTCAATATCCTATTGAATATGTATGTTATTCTTTCTTTAAGCCAATTTTGATGAGAATGTTTCAAGAATTTCCTATCATCCCCCCATCACTTTCTTTTTTATTATAAAAGCTCTTTTGTGTCTCTTTTATGTGAGATAATTTATTCCACTCTACCTCTCCCTTTCCCCTTCTCTCTTTGAATTCTTTTTTTCTAACCCTTTACTGTTATATTTTGATATCCCATTCTAGTCAACTCACTCTTATGCCTTCTGTCTATGCACACTCTAATTTTGCTAATAATTAATTCTTGGGAGTAACAAGTGCTATATTTCTATATATCTTTTTTCAGATCATTCAGGAATTTTTTTGGGTCTTGAGACTATGCAACTTTTTTTTCCCTCTGAGGCTATTGATAAACCTGATTTGACTTTATTGTCTTCTTGTTTATCTTGTCTTTCTATTCCCTGTCATCATAATAACTCTTTATGGTCAGGTTACTTCGTTGTTTGCTCATTTTCCTAGATTATTTCTTGATTTTAACATTGTTTGGGCTCTGTTCCTTATATGGAAAAGTCAATGTTACAAGCCTTATGCTTTTCTTGATGCTGAATTCAGAGCTGGTTTTCGGGGTCCTTCAGTTTTCAGTTCTTCCAAGATGACATGATCTTAGAACTGTGGTCATTGTACTTCTGACTTGTTATGTGGTCTATGAACTAATGTAAATACTGTTCTCTGTCATGGAACTTTAAAAAGAGACCTGATTCTCCTGTAATTGATAGTGTATTTGTTCTTGGACTTTAATCCAGAACCATTTCTGGGTAATTCAATAGAGTTCTAGTAAATGGTCCCTTGTAGTTTCCTTCTAGTTTTCTGCTTTCTTCAATGTCTCTGGATATCACTTCCTTAAATATTTTTACTTATCTTGTCTGAACTGTACTTGTATTTCAATAAGACAGACCTTTCCTGAAAAATACTTAAGTTGTTTAGAAAATTGTTTCACCCTTAACTTTTGTTGGTTCTGCTACTCTAGCTCATTCTGAGGTGTGCTTTTAAAGTTGTCTGGAGGCAAATTTGGGAGAACTCAGGGAAGTTACTGCCTTTACTCTGCCATCTTGACCCACCTTTCATAACAGATGTTTTAAAGAAGTAAAAATTGCAAAATTTAGCAACAGATTGGTGGAAACAATCTGAGAGGGGAATAAAGAGTGATCTTAAAAATGTAAATTTTGAGTTACTAGAAGGTTGGAAGTGTCCTAAATGTTTAAATTGGCAGACTTCAACTTTCTTCAGGTATGAAAGAACATAGGTGATGGACTGGGGTTGGTGACACAAAACTTTGGATTTGGGCACATAGGTAGAGTGGGAACAAGAGAGTGAGATATAAATTTCTTCTTGCCCTAAAAATCCTGCACACATTCCAAGTTACCATAGAAACCTTAATCTGATGCTGTACTTCCTACTGCACTGTTAATTAGTTATCTAATATTAATTATAGTAATTACATACACACCTAGCAGTAGCACTATTAAATAGCTGACTTTTAAAAAAAATGAATCAAGATGTTTTTGATGTGGCATTGCTAATCAGCTAACAGCTGTTGATGGCCACAAAGCCACTGGTTAACACTTGAAATACTATGCAAGGGAAAGGGTTTAAAATTCAAACTAATGAGAGTGCCTTATAAAATGAATATTAAGTGATTTCTGTGTTTGTTCTTCTTTCTTTAATCAGTGAACAAAATGAAATGACCCATAGAAAAACTCAGAATATATTGTATACAAGGGAAAAACTGAAATAAGCATGAAGAGAAATCTATCCATTTCCATATAACACAAAGAAAATCTTTCTTTCTTTCTTTCTTTCTTTCTTTCTTTCTTTCTTTCTTTCTTTCTTTCTTTCTTTCTTTCTTTCTTTCTTTCTTTCTTTCTTTCTTCCTTCCTTCCTTCCTTCCTTCCTTCCTTCCTTTCTTTCTTTCTTTCTTTCTTTCTTTCTTTCTTTCTTTCTTTCTTTCTTTCTTTCTTTCTTTCTTTCTTTCTTTCTTTCTTTCTTTCTTTCTTCCTTCCTTCCTTCCTTCCTTCCTTCCTTCCTTCCTTCCTTCCTTCCTTCCTTTCTTCCTTCCTTCCTTCCTTCCTCCCTTTCTTTCTTTCTTTCTTTCTTTCTTTCTTTCTTTCTTTCTTTCTTTCTTCCTTCCTTCCTTCCTTCCTTCCTTCCTTCCTTCCTTCCTTTCTTTCTTTCTTTCTTTCTTTCTTTCTTTCTTTCTTTCTTTCTTTCTTTCTTTCTTTCTTTCTTTCTTTCTTTCTTTCTTTCTTTCTTTCTTTCTTTCTTTCTTTCTTTCTTTCTTTCTTTCTTTCTTTCTTTCTTTCCTTCTACATTCTATCTATCTGTACTCCATAGCATTTAAGTGACTACCAAATAAATATTAGCTAGTTCTTATATAATAGTATTTTAACATTTGCAAAGTGTTTTGCAAATAATATCTCATTCATTTCTTACAACCACTCTGCAATGTAGTGATATTATTACCATCTTAATTTTAAAATTAAAGAAACTGACAGACAGAAGTTAAGTGATTTGCCTGTGATCACACAACTATTCAGTGTATAAGATCTGATTTAAATCCAGTTCCTCCTGACTTCCGGTTAACTACTTTATTCACTGTGCTACCTGGAAATCAAATATAACTCAGTAATAGTTCACCTATGTCAGGATTTTTAATGAGTTCCTTTATTTGAACCCTAAATACCCTGAAGTCTTGATATTATTATGTTCACATCTGAAAAAAATAGACTACTAACTTCTTGAATGCTACCTCTCTTACATTTCTTATCAGCTACTTTATGGTAGACATAATAAATTATTTTTGAATGATTTGTTTACTCGCTGCTAAAAAAAAAAAAACAAAAAAAAAAAAACTATAGTTAAGTAATTCCTAGTGTGTGAATTGCCTCCAGAAAGGTAGAGAATGTAGTCTGGGGTTCAAAAAGTTTAAATAAATTCTAAAGGGTCACAAACTGAGTATAAGAGATAGGATTTGAATCCATATTTTGGTGGCTAAGGGTCACTGGACACTGAATACCCTAAACCCTGCCTTTCTTCCTTGGTGTCCATTGAATTTCTTAAATGTGCCAAAATGCATGAATATCTATACTAAGATATTTCAGAATATCTAGCTTCTATATCCTATGCAGATCTTTTCTAAAAGGAAATTAAGTTTTGTAAGATTTTGTAATATATTTAATCTTTAAAATTTAAATTTGTGGATAGATATTGGATCCAGGTTCTATTTTTTTTTCTAATTGTCTCTATTATATTCCTTTCTTTATCCTAGAACAATGCATTGTTTCAAAGTATAATCCAGAACCAATTCATGTGTTGCCACCTACAGTGAATTTGTTTTCCTATAACACCAATTATTACAATAGAGAAAATAAATATTGTTCAAATCATAGTAAAATATTCAGAGACTACTTTGGCTAAACTAATCACATAATATATAAGGAACCTTCTAATGCTGAGATTAATTGAATTTAGATCCAATTTATTTTTTTTTTTATTTTTTTGCTGAGGCTTTAAGTGAGTTACCCAGGGTCACATATCTAGGAAGTGTTAAGTGTCTGAGTTCAGATCTGAACTCAGATAAAATCCAACATCCATTCTTCTTTAAAGCACAAGAAAGTACTGAAATAAATGGAATTTTCCTTAAAATAAAATGATTAGTAGCATCTATTTAAAACAATCAGCAAGCATCATATTTAATGCAGACTAAATAGAACCATTCCCAATAAGATCAGGTATGAAACAGGGATGCCCACTATGACCATGACTATTTAATGTTGTATTAGAGATGTTAGCTCTGGCAATAAGAGAAGGAAAACATATG
The DNA here is from genome assembly GCF_048593235.1 of Sminthopsis crassicaudata. Lineage (NCBI taxonomy): Eukaryota > Metazoa > Chordata > Mammalia > Dasyuromorphia > Dasyuridae > Sminthopsis > Sminthopsis crassicaudata. The sequence goes on from NC_133621.1 coordinate 167,350,177, forward strand.
AAAAGAATTAGAGTAGGTAATGAGGAATCCAAATTATCACTCTTTGTAGGTGATATGATGGTATACTTAGAGAATCCTAGAGAATCAACTAAAAACTACTAGAAACAATTCACAACTTTAGCAAAGATGTAAGATGCAAAATAAATCCACATAAATCATTAGCATTTTTATATATTACCAACAATGCCCAACAGCAAGAGCTACAAAGAGAAATTCCACTTAAAATAACTCTCAATAATATAAAATATTTGCAAGTTTACCTGGCAAGGCAAAGTCAGAAACTACATGAGCATAATTACAAAACACTTTCAACACAAATGAAGTCAGATCTAATTAAATGGAAAAATACCAAGTGCTCATGGTTAGGCCGAAAGAATATAATAAAAATGACAATGTTAACTAAATTAATTTACTTATTCAGTATTATACTAATCAAAATGCAAGAAATTATTTTATAGATCTAGAAAAAATAATAATAGAAGTTCATCTGGAAGAACAAAAGATGAATTTCAAGGGAATTAATGAAAAAAATGCAAAGGAACGTGGCCTAGCTGTGCCAGACCTAAAACTATATTATAAAACAGCAGTCATCAAAACCATTTAGTACTGGCTAAGGAATGGAATAGAGTAGTGGATCAGAGGAATAGATTAGATTCACAGAACACAATAGTGAATGATTATAGTAATCTATTGTTTGAAAAACCCAAGGACCATAGCTTTTGGGATAAGAACTTACTACTTCACAAAACCTGCTGGGAAAATTGGAAAACTAATATGTCAAAAACTAGGCATTATATCTCAGATATGTGGAGAAGGAAAGAATTTGTGGCCAAAAAAAAAAAATAACTGGTATTTATTTTGAACACAAAATATATAATTTTGATTATATTAAGTTAAAAAGCTTTTGTAAAACAAAACTAATGCAGACAAAATTAGAAAGGAAGCAACAAATTTTTACTTTCAAGGGTTCTGACAAAGGCCTCATTTCTAAAATATATATAGAATTGACTCAAATTTATAAGAATTCAAGCCATTCTCCAATTCATAAGTGTTTAAAGGACATGAACAGACAACTTTCAGATGAAGAAACTGAAATCATCTCTAGTCTTATGAAAAGGTATTCCAAATCACCATTGATCAGAGAGAAAAGGAAATTAAGACAACTCTGAGATATCACTACACAACTCTCAGATTTGCTAAGATGACAGAAAATGATGATGTTAAATGTTGGAGGGGATGTGGGAAAATGTGGACACTAATACATTGTTGGTGGAGTTGTGGACTGATCAACCATTCTGGAGAGAAATTTGGAACTATGCTCAAAAAGTTATCAAACTGTGTATACCCTTTGATCCAGCAGTGTTACTACTGAGCTTATATCCCAAAGATATCTTAAAGGAAGGAAAGGGACCCATATGTGCAAAAAGTTTTGTGGCAACCCTTTTTGTGGTGGCCAAGAAACTAGAAACTAAATGGATGCCCATCAGTTGGAAAATGGCTGAATAAATTATGGTATATGAATGTTATGGAATATTATTGTTCTATAAGATATGATCAGGAGGATGATTTCAGAGAGGCTTGGAGAGACTTACCTGAACTGATACTAAGTGAAATAAGCAGAACCAGGAGATCATTATAAATGGCCATAAGAAGACTATATGATGATCAATTCTGATGGATGTGACTCTTTCCAACAGTGAGATGGTAGTTGCAATGATCTTGTGATGAAGAGAGTCATCTACACCCAGAGAGAGGACTGTAGGAACTGAGTGTGGACTACAATATAGCATTTTTCATGCTTTTGGTTGTTGCTTGGCTGCATTTTATTTTCTTTCCCATTTTTTCCTTTTTGATCTATTTTTTCTTGTGTAGCAAGATACTTATATAAATATGTATACATACATTGGATTTTACCATATTTATCATATATTGGATTACTTGCCAGCTAGGGGAGGGAGTCAGGGGAAGAGGGGTAAAAATTGGAATGTAAGGTTTTGCAAGGGTCAATGTTGAAAAATTCACATGCTTTAAACATAAAAAAGCTTTAATAAATAAATAAATTGAACTCATTTCTCTATATGTTTTAGAAATAAGGCCTTTATCAGAAACATGAATTGTAAAAAATTGCTTCCTGTTGGTTTCCATGTCCTTTATAATCTTGACAGCATCAATTTTGTTTGTACAAAACAAGGTAATGCAGTCTTTACTGTCCAACTAATTTGTTTGTATTCTAATCCTATAAGCATTCAGAAGCCAATGGAAGGTTTTGTGTGGAGTCTTGACTTAATGAGGTCTGTGGTTTTAGAAAGTTATTATTTGAGAAAGTAGCTGTTTAAGAAGGGAAAGGAACCTGTATGTGCAAAAATGTTTGTGTTAGCCCTCTTTGTAGTGGCCAGAAACTGGAAACTGAGTGGATGCCCATCAATTGGAGAATGGCTGAATAAATTGTGGTATATGAATATTATAGAATATTATTATTTTGTAAGAAATGACCAGCAAGATGATTACAGAGAGGCCTGAACAGCCCTACATGAACTAATGCTGAGTGAAATGAGCAGGACCGGGAGACCATTATATACTTCAACAATAATACTACATGATGATCAATTCTGATGGATGTGGCTCTCTTCAACAATGAGATGAACCAAATCAGTTCCAAGAGAGCAGTAATGAACTGAACCAGTTACACACAGTGAAAGACTCTGGGACATGAAAATGAACAACTATACAGAATTCCCAGTACACCTATTTTTGTCCACCTGCATTTTTTATTTTCTTCACAAGCTAATTGTATACTATTTCAAAGTTCAATTCTTTTTGTACAGCAAAATAATTGTTTGGACACGTATATGTATGTGTGTATATATATGTATATATGTATATATATATATATATACATATATATATATAGTATTTAATTTATACTTTAACATATGTAACATGTATTGGTCAACCTGCCATCTGGGGGAGGAGGGTGGGAGGAAGGAGGGGAAAAATTGGAACAAAAGGCTTGGCAATTGTCAGTGCTGTAAAATTACCCATTCATATATCTTGTAAATAAAAAGCTCTAATAAAAAAAGAAGAAAAAAATAAAATCTATACATGCATATGTTTTGAAAATAAAAAAGTAAAAAAATATTAAAAGTTTGCAGTTGCATAAGATCATGATATTGATGAGAATAGTTAAATTATTCACAGTTGATTATTATATAATTTTATCATTATCATGTACTATGTTATCTTGGTTCTGCTCAATTTACCATGTAAATATTACCATATTACCAGGTTTTTTTGGAAAATATTCTGCTCAACATTTCTTATAGAACAATCATATGCCATTATAAGATACCACAACTTGTAAAGTTATTCTCCAAATAATGGGTCTCTTCTTTCTAATACTTTAACAACACACAAAAAATAGTTACTATAAATATTTTGTGCAAATAGGTAATTTTTGCTTAAAAAAATCTCTTTAGGATTTAGAACTGGGTCAAGGGGAATACATAGTTTTATAGCCCTTTGACCATAGTTCCAAATTATTTTCTACATTATTTGGATCAGATCACAACTCCACTAATAAGGCATTAGTCATATATTTTCACATATTTTTCAACATTTGTTATTTTTTTCTGCCTTTTGTTCAATCTGATAAGGGTGAAGTAGTGCCCTAGAATTGTTTTAATTTGCAGTTGTCCAATCAATAATGGTTTAGAGCATTTTTTTTTATATAACTTTGATTTCCTCTTCTGAAAACTGTCTGTTCATGAACTTTGACAATTTATCAATTGGAGAGTGAACTGCATGCTTATAAATTTTAGTAAATTCTTTATAAATTTGAATAAATTTAAGAAATAAGACTTTGAAAAACATTTTCTCTCAATTTTCTGTTCCTTTTAATCTGGGTTGCATTGGCATTATTTCTGTAAAACGTAATTTAATGTCATTAAAATTCATCATCTTTTATCTTGTAATGCTTTCTATCTCTTGTTTAGTTGTAAATTCTTGTTTTATCCATGGGACTGATATAGAAATACTGATGATTTATGTTTTCATATTATATCTTACAACTTTGCTGATGTTGCTAATTATTAAAACGAATTTTCAGTGGATTTTCTAAATTTTTCTAAGTATACTATCATATCATTATCAAAAACTGATAGTTCATTTCCTCACTGCTTATTCAATTTTATTGAATTTTTTCTTCTATTATTGCTATAGCTAGCATTTCTAATACAATAAAGAATAACAGAGGTGATTAATAGACATTCTTAACTTTATCCTTGATCTTTTTAGGAAGGCTTCAAGCTTGTTTCCATTATAGAAAATGTTTGCTCTTGGTTTTAGATACTACTTATACTTTGGAGAAATATTTCATTTATTTCTATGCTTTTGTTGGGGGGGTAAGGAGGAATAAATATTACATTTTTTCCAAAGCTTTTTATATAGCAACTGATATGGTCAATTATGCTGATAGCTTTCCTAATATTGAACTAGTTCTATATTTATGTTATAAATCCCATCTGGTCATAATGTATGATGTGATATATTGCTGTAATATCCTTGCTGGTATTTTATTTAAAATTTTTCAGCAATATTCATTAAGGAAATTTGTCTATAATTTTCTTTCTTTCTTGTTGTTTTTCTTAGAGATCAAAAGCATATCAGAATATTATATCATTTAAGAAATTTTGCATTTCTTTTCTTATTTTCAAAATAGTTTGCACAGTATTGGAATTAATTGTTGTTTAAATGTTTGCTAGAATTCACTTGTGAATCTATCTAATCCTGGGAATTTTTTCTTAGAGAGCTAATTGATGGCTTGTAAATTTTGTTGTTGTTGTTGTTTCATTTTTCTAAGAGGAAGTTATGTAAGTATTCAATTTTCTTTTTTGTAAATTGTTTCAATATTTACTTTTGTAAATATTCATCCATTTCACCTAGATTATTAGAGTCATTGGCATATAATTGAGCAATACAATTTCTAAAAAATACTTTAATGTCATCAATACTGTTGATGAATTCAACTTTATCATTTTTGATTCTGGTAACATTGTTTTTCTTTGTTTTTTAGTGAAATTGACCATTCATTACTTTATATATTTGATTTTTTTTCATAGAACAAGCTCCTAGTTTTGTTTGTTAGTTCAGGGGCCCTCTTAATTTAAATTTTATTAATATCTATTTTTTATTTTCAGGATTTCCAATTTTGTGTTTAATTAGGTATTTTCAATTTGTTCTTTTTTATATAGTGTTTTTTAGTTGAATACCAAATTCATTGATCTGCTTTTCTATTTTAATGATGCAAGAATTTATAGATATAAACTTTCCATGACTGCTACTTTGACTACATCTCATGAATCTTGGGATGTTGTCTCCTTTTTGTTATTCTTTTTTAATGAGATTGTTTTTATAATTTGTTCTTTGATCTTTAAAACTAGATAGTTTATTCCCCATTGATTTATAATTTGTTTCCAGGGCTCTTTATTGAATGTGATTTTTATTGAATTATGATCTCATTAGGGTTAATTTTATATGTCTATTTTTCTGCATTTGATTGTGAAGTCCCTAATACATGGTTACTTTTTGTTGAGGTGCATATAAAGCTGAGAAAAATATATATCTCCTAATTCACCTTCCATTTTCTCCACAGGTTTACTATTTTTTTCCCTAAAAATCTATTCATTTTCTTAAATTCTTTCTCATTTTGGGGGGGGCAGATTATCATGTTCTTAGAGGGGAAAATTAAAGTACAACACCACTAGTATTGTATTTTCTATTTCTTCTTGTAACACATCAACTTTTCCTTTACAAATATGAATGCTATGCCATTTGGAATATATATGTTTAGAATTGATATAATTTCATTGTCTATGGTAACTTATAGCAAATTATAATTCCCCAGATTATCTCTTTAAATTAAATTTATTTTTGCTTTTTCTTTGGGATCATAATTCTACTTCTGCATTTTTTTAATGTTATGCTATTCTGCTCAGGGCCCTTGCCTTTATTCTGTGTGTATATTTCTGCTTTATGTGGGTTTCCTATAAATATTATATAATCAGACTTTGTTTTGTTTGTTTGTTTGTTTGTTTGTTTTGTTTTGTTTTTGCTTTGTTTTGTTTTTTGGTCTGCTATCTGCTTCCATTTTATGAGTGAGGTTTATTCCATTCCCATACACAATTATGATTACTAACTGTATTTCCCTCCTTTCTACTTTTTATCCCACATTTAACATCCTCTCTCCCTCTCCTTTCACTCTGTCCCTCTTCAAAAGTGTTCATTCTAAATATTATCTTTCCTAATTCACTTATTCTTTTATCTGTCCCCCATCTTTCTCATAACCTTTCCCTCCTCCTTATCTGTATGATAAAATAGATTTCAATATCCTATTGAATATGTATGTTATTCTTTCTTTAAGCCAATTTTGATGAGAATGTTTCAAGAATTTCCTATCATCCCCCCATCACTTTCTTTTTTATTATAAAAGCTCTTTTGTGTCTCTTTTATGTGAGATAATTTATTCCACTCTACCTCTCCCTTTCCCCTTCTCTCTTTGAATTCTTTTTTTCTAACCCTTTACTGTTATATTTTGATATCCCATTCTAGTCAACTCACTCTTATGCCTTCTGTCTATGCACACTCTAATTTTGCTAATAATTAATTCTTGGGAGTAACAAGTGCTATATTTCTATATATCTTTTTTCAGATCATTCAGGAATTTTTTTGGGTCTTGAGACTATGCAACTTTTTTTTCCCTCTGAGGCTATTGATAAACCTGATTTGACTTTATTGTCTTCTTGTTTATCTTGTCTTTCTATTCCCTGTCATCATAATAACTCTTTATGGTCAGGTTACTTCGTTGTTTGCTCATTTTCCTAGATTATTTCTTGATTTTAACATTGTTTGGGCTCTGTTCCTTATATGGAAAAGTCAATGTTACAAGCCTTATGCTTTTCTTGATGCTGAATTCAGAGCTGGTTTTCGGGGTCCTTCAGTTTTCAGTTCTTCCAAGATGACATGATCTTAGAACTGTGGTCATTGTACTTCTGACTTGTTATGTGGTCTATGAACTAATGTAAATACTGTTCTCTGTCATGGAACTTTAAAAAGAGACCTGATTCTCCTGTAATTGATAGTGTATTTGTTCTTGGACTTTAATCCAGAACCATTTCTGGGTAATTCAATAGAGTTCTAGTAAATGGTCCCTTGTAGTTTCCTTCTAGTTTTCTGCTTTCTTCAATGTCTCTGGATATCACTTCCTTAAATATTTTTACTTATCTTGTCTGAACTGTACTTGTATTTCAATAAGACAGACCTTTCCTGAAAAATACTTAAGTTGTTTAGAAAATTGTTTCACCCTTAACTTTTGTTGGTTCTGCTACTCTAGCTCATTCTGAGGTGTGCTTTTAAAGTTGTCTGGAGGCAAATTTGGGAGAACTCAGGGAAGTTACTGCCTTTACTCTGCCATCTTGACCCACCTTTCATAACAGATGTTTTAAAGAAGTAAAAATTGCAAAATTTAGCAACAGATTGGTGGAAACAATCTGAGAGGGGAATAAAGAGTGATCTTAAAAATGTAAATTTTGAGTTACTAGAAGGTTGGAAGTGTCCTAAATGTTTAAATTGGCAGACTTCAACTTTCTTCAGGTATGAAAGAACATAGGTGATGGACTGGGGTTGGTGACACAAAACTTTGGATTTGGGCACATAGGTAGAGTGGGAACAAGAGAGTGAGATATAAATTTCTTCTTGCCCTAAAAATCCTGCACACATTCCAAGTTACCATAGAAACCTTAATCTGATGCTGTACTTCCTACTGCACTGTTAATTAGTTATCTAATATTAATTATAGTAATTACATACACACCTAGCAGTAGCACTATTAAATAGCTGACTTTTAAAAAAAATGAATCAAGATGTTTTTGATGTGGCATTGCTAATCAGCTAACAGCTGTTGATGGCCACAAAGCCACTGGTTAACACTTGAAATACTATGCAAGGGAAAGGGTTTAAAATTCAAACTAATGAGAGTGCCTTATAAAATGAATATTAAGTGATTTCTGTGTTTGTTCTTCTTTCTTTAATCAGTGAACAAAATGAAATGACCCATAGAAAAACTCAGAATATATTGTATACAAGGGAAAAACTGAAATAAGCATGAAGAGAAATCTATCCATTTCCATATAACACAAAGAAAATCTTTCTTTCTTTCTTTCTTTCTTTCTTTCTTTCTTTCTTTCTTTCTTTCTTTCTTTCTTTCTTTCTTTCTTTCTTTCTTTCTTTCTTTCTTTCTTTCTTCCTTCCTTCCTTCCTTCCTTCCTTCCTTCCTTTCTTTCTTTCTTTCTTTCTTTCTTTCTTTCTTTCTTTCTTTCTTTCTTTCTTTCTTTCTTTCTTTCTTTCTTTCTTTCTTTCTTCCTTCCTTCCTTCCTTCCTTCCTTCCTTCCTTCCTTCCTTCCTTCCTTCCTTTCTTCCTTCCTTCCTTCCTTCCTCCCTTTCTTTCTTTCTTTCTTTCTTTCTTTCTTTCTTTCTTTCTTTCTTTCTTCCTTCCTTCCTTCCTTCCTTCCTTCCTTCCTTCCTTCCTTTCTTTCTTTCTTTCTTTCTTTCTTTCTTTCTTTCTTTCTTTCTTTCTTTCTTTCTTTCTTTCTTTCTTTCTTTCTTTCTTTCTTTCTTTCTTTCTTTCTTTCTTTCTTTCTTTCTTTCTTTCTTTCTTTCTTTCTTTCTTTCCTTCTACATTCTATCTATCTGTACTCCATAGCATTTAAGTGACTACCAAATAAATATTAGCTAGTTCTTATATAATAGTATTTTAACATTTGCAAAGTGTTTTGCAAATAATATCTCATTCATTTCTTACAACCACTCTGCAATGTAGTGATATTATTACCATCTTAATTTTAAAATTAAAGAAACTGACAGACAGAAGTTAAGTGATTTGCCTGTGATCACACAACTATTCAGTGTATAAGATCTGATTTAAATCCAGTTCCTCCTGACTTCCGGTTAACTACTTTATTCACTGTGCTACCTGGAAATCAAATATAACTCAGTAATAGTTCACCTATGTCAGGATTTTTAATGAGTTCCTTTATTTGAACCCTAAATACCCTGAAGTCTTGATATTATTATGTTCACATCTGAAAAAAATAGACTACTAACTTCTTGAATGCTACCTCTCTTACATTTCTTATCAGCTACTTTATGGTAGACATAATAAATTATTTTTGAATGATTTGTTTACTCGCTGCTAAAAAAAAAAAAACAAAAAAAAAAAAACTATAGTTAAGTAATTCCTAGTGTGTGAATTGCCTCCAGAAAGGTAGAGAATGTAGTCTGGGGTTCAAAAAGTTTAAATAAATTCTAAAGGGTCACAAACTGAGTATAAGAGATAGGATTTGAATCCATATTTTGGTGGCTAAGGGTCACTGGACACTGAATACCCTAAACCCTGCCTTTCTTCCTTGGTGTCCATTGAATTTCTTAAATGTGCCAAAATGCATGAATATCTATACTAAGATATTTCAGAATATCTAGCTTCTATATCCTATGCAGATCTTTTCTAAAAGGAAATTAAGTTTTGTAAGATTTTGTAATATATTTAATCTTTAAAATTTAAATTTGTGGATAGATATTGGATCCAGGTTCTATTTTTTTTTCTAATTGTCTCTATTATATTCCTTTCTTTATCCTAGAACAATGCATTGTTTCAAAGTATAATCCAGAACCAATTCATGTGTTGCCACCTACAGTGAATTTGTTTTCCTATAACACCAATTATTACAATAGAGAAAATAAATATTGTTCAAATCATAGTAAAATATTCAGAGACTACTTTGGCTAAACTAATCACATAATATATAAGGAACCTTCTAATGCTGAGATTAATTGAATTTAGATCCAATTTATTTTTTTTTTTATTTTTTTGCTGAGGCTTTAAGTGAGTTACCCAGGGTCACATATCTAGGAAGTGTTAAGTGTCTGAGTTCAGATCTGAACTCAGATAAAATCCAACATCCATTCTTCTTTAAAGCACAAGAAAGTACTGAAATAAATGGAATTTTCCTTAAAATAAAATGATTAGTAGCATCTATTTAAAACAATCAGCAAGCATCATATTTAATGCAGACTAAATAGAACCATTCCCAATAAGATCAGGTATGAAACAGGGATGCCCACTATGACCATGACTATTTAATGTTGTATTAGAGATGTTAGCTCTGGCAATAAGAGAAGGAAAACATATGAAAAGAATTAGAGTAGGTAATGAGGAATCCAAATTATCACTCTTTGTAGGTGATATGATGGTATACTTAGAGAATCCTAGAGAATCAACTAAAAACTACTAGAAACAATTCACAACTTTAGCAAAGATGTAAGATGCAAAATAAATCCACATAAATCATTAGCATTTTTATATATTACCAACAATGCCCAACAGCAAGAGCTACAAAGAGAAATTCCACTTAAAATAACTCTCAATAATATAAAATATTTGCAAGTTTACCTGGCAAGGCAAAGTCAGAAACTACATGAGCATAATTACAAAACACTTTCAACACAAATGAAGTCAGATCTAATTAAATGGAAAAATACCAAGTGCTCATGGTTAGGCCGAAAGAATATAATAAAAATGACAATGTTAACTAAATTAATTTACTTATTCAGTATTATACTAATCAAAATGCAAGAAATTATTTTATAGATCTAGAAAAAATAATAATAGAAGTTCATCTGGAAGAACAAAAGATGAATTTCAAGGGAATTAATGAAAAAAATGCAAAGGAACGTGGCCTAGCTGTGCCAGACCTAAAACTATATTATAAAACAGCAGTCATCAAAACCATTTAGTACTGGCTAAGGAATGGAATAGAGTAGTGGATCAGAGGAATAGATTAGATTCACAGAACACAATAGTGAATGATTATAGTAATCTATTGTTTGAAAAACCCAAGGACCATAGCTTTTGGGATAAGAACTTACTACTTCACAAAACCTGCTGGGAAAATTGGAAAACTAATATGTCAAAAACTAGGCATTATATCTCAGATATGTGGAGAAGGAAAGAATTTGTGGCCAAAAAAAAAAAATAACTGGTATTTATTTTGAACACAAAATATATAATTTTGATTATATTAAGTTAAAAAGCTTTTGTAAAACAAAACTAATGCAGACAAAATTAGAAAGGAAGCAACAAATTTTTACTTTCAAGGGTTCTGACAAAGGCCTCATTTCTAAAATATATATAGAATTGACTCAAATTTATAAGAATTCAAGCCATTCTCCAATTCATAAGTGTTTAAAGGACATGAACAGACAACTTTCAGATGAAGAAACTGAAATCATCTCTAGTCTTATGAAAAGGTATTCCAAATCACCATTGATCAGAGAGAAAAGGAAATTAAGACAACTCTGAGATATCACTACACAACTCTCAGATTTGCTAAGATGACAGAAAATGATGATGTTAAATGTTGGAGGGGATGTGGGAAAATGTGGACACTAATACATTGTTGGTGGAGTTGTGGACTGATCAACCATTCTGGAGAGAAATTTGGAACTATGCTCAAAAAGTTATCAAACTGTGTATACCCTTTGATCCAGCAGTGTTACTACTGAGCTTATATCCCAAAGAGATCTTAAAGGAAGGAAAGGGACCCATATGTGCAAAAAGTTTTGTGGCAACCCTTTTTGTGGTGGCCAAGAAACTAGAAACTAAATGGATGCCCATCAGTTGGAAAATGGCTGAATAAATTATGGTATATGAATGTTATGGAATATTATTGTTCTATAAGATATGATCAGGAGGATGATTTCAGAGAGGCTTGGAGAGACTTACCTGAACTGATGCTAAGTGAAATAAGCAGAACCAGGAGATCATTATAAATGGCCATAAGAAGACTATATGATGATCAATTCTGATGGATGTGACTCTTTCCAACAGTGAGATGGTAGTTGCAATGATCTTGTGATGAAGAGAGTCATCTACACCCAGAGAGAGGACTGTAGGAACTGAGTGTGGACTACAATATAGCATTTTTCATGCTTTTGGTTGTTGCTTGGCTGCATTTTATTTTCTTTCCCATTTTTTCCTTTTTGATCTATTTTTTCTTGTGTAGCAAGATACTTATATAAATATGTATACATACATTGGATTTTACCATATTTATCATATATTGGATTACTTGCCAGCTAGGGGAGGGAGTCAGGGGAAGAGGGGTAAAAATTGGAATGTAAGGTTTTGCAAGGGTCAATGTTGAAAAATTCACATGCTTTAAACATAAAAAAGCTTTAATAAATAAATAAATTGAACTCATTTCTCTATATGTTTTAGAAATAAGGCCTTTATCAGAAACATGAATTGTAAAAAATTGCTTCCTGTTGGTTTCCATGTCCTTTATAATCTTGACAGCATCAATTTTGTTTGTACAAAACAAGGTAATGCAGTCTTTACTGTCCAACTAATTTGTTTGTATTCTAATCCTATAAGCATTCAGAAGCCAATGGAAGGTTTTGTGTGGAGTCTTGACTTAATGAGGTCTGTGGTTTTAGAAAGTTATTATTTGAGAAAGTAGCTGTTTAAAGCATAGTGTAGGAAAGGAATGAGAATAATATTAGTTTTGGAATCAAGAGCACAGTTTAGTGTAGTTGCTTCTGACATAGTCATAATATGACCATGAAAAGTTCATTTCATTTCTCAGAAGTCCAAGTAATTGTCTAAAATGAGTCACTTTTCTGCATTGATGGTGGGGATTTTCACACTGGAAGTTCTCTATATTAATGATATCACAGTACTTGGCTAAATAAATAATAACAGTAGATTATACCAAATTCTTCTCCAGATGGAATGGGTAAATGCTTACAATTTATTCCAATGGCCATGAAGACAGCTTATGGCAGGCACTGTGGAGAGCTTAGAGTTTGATCAGATTTTAAAGATAAAGTCTTTCATTGCATCCTAGGCCATTGAGAGTCAACTTGACTTTTGTCTTGCCACTGGATTCCAATGACTCTGGAATAGAAAATAAGGCTAATAATTTTGCACAACTCTGCCTCACTTAAATTCAATTCATGCATAAATTAAAATGCCATACTATGATATATTTGATCCTTTTCAAAAATAAGGACAAATAATAACATCAAGTTCTTGCAAAATGTCTTAGAAAATTACTTTTCTTTTAAATTTATTAAAAATTTTGCAAGATGCACATGTGTCAAAATCCATTGGCCACATTTTAAAATGTTTATCAGAAGCACTTTTCTTTTTTCTTTTCTTAGTATGTACTCCATCCCTTATTTTCCAATGACTCTTAAGAAATTATAAACAAGACTAGAATTAGCAAAATGAAACTAAAATGTTTCCTTTAATCTTTTTTTGGAGTAGCTATATGTATATACACATATATGTCATTCCTTGCCCTGAACTTATTCCATTCATCAATATGAAATTTTACCAAATTCTGTTTATTGTAATTTTATAAGATGTTAAACATTTGCTATATCAAATATAAATTCACAATAAAACATATTTCTGAATGCCGAATTGACAGAAATACTTAGACTAACACAATCTACCTTTGTAAAATGCTTGAGTTATAAATATGTAGCAGACACTTAATAATTGGTTATTACTTTCTACTTTCCCATGAATATCAACATTGTTTTCTCCTAAGAAGTGGAATACTTTCTGTAAGATCTGAATAGATGGTGCATAATCATAATTCTGACAGAACATGTATGACTTTTAACTTCATTGTCATAGAAACTGCATTATTATCTACATTAGACTTATTTGACAGGAGGCATTCTGAGATTAGTTTCATTACTAGAAGGGGAGTAAAAGAAAGAGAGAGATACAGATAGAGAGACAGAGAGAGAATCAGAGACAGAAACAGAGACAATGACAGAGACAAAGAGACAGAGAAAGAGACAGAAACAGATAAACAGAAACAGAGACAGAAACCTGGGGAGGCAGAAAAACAGAAAGATAGACACCAAGAGAAACAGAGAAAGATACACAGAGACAGACACAGAGACTGACAAGAGAAAGAGGAAGATAGAAACAGAAATACAGAAAGAGATCACATTCATTCAGCAATCAAAATGATAATAAGTTTCTGTGATTTTCTTATTCTATTTCTAAAATCCATTCTTCCTCTAAACTTCTCTATTTTATTAATCACTCCACCATCATGTTCACAATTTTATATTCTTTGTCCTCTCTTACCTTCCACATCCAGTCATTTTCCAACAGTTACTGATCCTACTACCAAGATTAATTTCATATTACTTTATCAGTTTTTTTTTTCAAAATGATTCAGAGTTTGATCTATCACCAACCAATAACTACCTTAATTTTGGCTTTTATCATTTTGCATATGAACTATTGAAATAATTTGCTAAATAGTTCCCTTGCTCTATCATTTTCCAATCCATTCTTTTTACAGGAACCAAATTAATAATCATAGAACACAAACTTAACCATGTTGTTTGCCTTATTTGGGAAGCTTAAATAGTATCATATTTCTGCCCGACTATAATAATTACTGAACATTTAATGCATTTAATGACCTTGCTTCCATTTACTTTTCCTTTATTATTACAGCTTCCATTTCAGTAAAATTGACTTCCTTGTTGCTACCTTTATGTTTTATTTTGTGTTTCACCTCTGTATTTTTAAGTACACTTCATGTGCAGAATATCCTTCACATCTTTCACAGAATCCTTCAAATTACCCCTCAATTATTCTATGTGACTTTTTCCTGATTGTCCCCCAATTACAATATTTACTTTATTTTTCTTTATATTTATTCACTTGAGTATGGTGTATCTTCTAGTACAATACAAGCCTTTTGAGGGTAAGAGTGACGTCATTTTACATTATCGTCAACAGAACCTAGAATAGTGCATTGCCCAGGTATTTAATAAATATTGAATTGAATTTTCTGCCAGACATTAGAAAATTCAGGCAGCCAGCAAAGAAAGTTATAACACAAAATGGAAGGAATATTCTTTAACAGATTTATTTTGTAAACATACTTAAACAGTGATTCTTGTCCTCAAAGTGATTTGTGAAACTCTAAAAGCTTACATATGGAACATAATGATGTACTATGTTAATGACTGATTTATATCAGTGAGATGAAAAGACAAGAAAAGCTATCACTCCAAATTGCAAGCGTGAGAACACCAAAGGACAAACTTTAAGGCTCTAGTTATACTTTAAACCTATCATCCTCTGTAGTAGTCATCTGGAAATGCTTCCACTTGTCAGTTTCAAGTACATAAGCTATTCTGAAGTTTCCATGTAATAATCATTTCTAAAATGCTTCAAAAGTTTACATGTAGCACTTTTAGATTCTGAGCTTCTTTATCCTAAACCTCATATGTACTCCAATTTGAATTCCCACTGCAAGGCTATAATATAGTTCCTTTTGGCGGGGCTTGGGGAGTAGCCCAAAAGTATTAGAGATATCATTTTAATGCTGTTAACACTTAATGCCTAATTAGTATACTTCCATTATTTAATATAAATTAATATTAATTTGTCAGCCAAGTCCATTCAGCTTTTAGAAAAAGATATTTTACATAAGTGGAAAAGAATAACTGGTTCAAAACATTATTCCAAAAATTTCTGACATTATTTTAGAAGTACACAAAAAGTGAGCTCTCATTTTGAATTCATGTATGACAGATAGAGAACCAGCAGCTACTTCCTGTCCTCCCTTGTCTATCTGTCTATATATCTAATCTTTCTATCTGTGTCTGTATATCTCTCTCTATACCTATATATGTGATAGGCAAATAAAAAATAAAAAATCTTCTGGATACTTCAAAACTCACACAATATATTATATTAAGAGATAAAACAGATAAGCTTTGAGTCCAAAGCACTATTCTCTCCCATATCTCAGATGTTTTTTCCTCTAAATTTTTGAATAGATTGTTCTTTCCTGGCTCTCTGCTTTTATACTAATTAAATTCATGGTTTTATACATGTTCCAGAAGCTATAACCACTTATCTTAACTTAGGAAGCTGTTATACTTGTTGATGTGTCAGGGACTTTTTCATAATAACTAAACAACTGAAATACATCCTTATTTGATAAACATTTTAAGACTAAGTTAAGTGGAGTAATTTCAAGCCTATTTTTATATAAACACAATTGATTTTTAGTATAGTAGGGGCAGTATTGTTTTAGAAGTTATTGAATCTGGATTCAAATTCCACTTTTTATACTTCTTACCTGTGTGAGCTTACAAAAGTACTTAATATCCCTGGTTAAACATCAATTTCTTCATTTTTTAAAAATGATTTGATTAGATGGCCACTGTGATTGCACATACATAAACATATACATATATGTGTGTAAATACTGTGTAATACATATTTGTATATTGATCTATATGCATATGTATATATATATATATATATATATATATATATATATATATATATATATATATATATATATATATATATATGGGTGTGAAGGGTACACACACACATACACACACACACACACACACACACACACACACACACACCACACACACACCCAATCCTATGATACCATTTCTAGTTTAGATTTCATGGTAAAGCACATTCTCCATTCCCATTTCATTTGTTCTCCAAGTGACAAAGGAGCCCAAAAACATAAAATTAAGGGATTTCAGAATGTCTTATATCAAGGATGAAAATTTGTTCTTTTTCTCTGTGTGGTCTTTACTAACATTGAAAAACTGGAACAGTTTATTTAGCACATTTTATATGAGAGTTTATATTGTTAAATTTCCAAAGATTCTTAAGATAAGGAAAAAGCCTTTTAAACCCAATAAAAGTGTATTATCTTTGACAAGGTCAGGGTCATTTAAAATATGCTTTTAACATAATATTCATAAATGGGTCAGTGAGTAAATGAATGAATGGAGCCTATATGCTTTCTAGAAATGTAGCATTTTTTAAAAGTCTACCTTTTTTAATAATGATTTTAAGACTAGTGGTAAAAAGTCACTAGTATGTGACTTTACTTGAATCTTGGGAAGTTAATTTCCTATCATCATTCCAATGATCCTTCATAGCAGCCAATTCTTTTCTATTGAATACAATGAAACCAGGAATGGGCCTCTTCAAGCCAAAGCACACAAAAGATTCTATTAACCAAAGCTGTAGAATATCACTCAATTCAATAGGAAAGTGACAATCTGTTGGAATAAATGAGGAATCAACTGAGAAAGAATCAGAATGATTTTTTTTCTCCTGGTAAAGTTTGACAATCATTTGTGATTTTCATTCTGCCTCAACATTTTTAGATCTAACAGATCTAAAATGACAGTTACCCACATATGAACATAGCAAAATTACTTGTAATTACTGAGAAATATTAGAAATTACAAAAGAAAAATCTGATCTTATCAGGTTTACTATCTACCCTCTTCTTTAGATTTTTTTTGGTGGTTGTTTTGTTTTTCCCCTAAAAAACACAACTAAGACATCAGATATATTTGGAAAGACTTAAAAAGTTTCCAAGCTTACCTAATATGAACTTCCAACTTTTTGAGATTCCCTCAAACCTAGCAATTACTGTGTCACCCACTGTAACAAGATAATATAGCTTAAGAAGGTTTATTGATTCACTACTGGCTGTCAAAAAGTTCATTAATCATTTTATATAACTCTTTTGTGTACTTCTACTCTTTCAATCCACTTTGGGCAACCCTTGATGCTATGTGGTCAAATAGAGCAATCTTGCACGTTGTTTTCCTGGACTGAGAACTTGAATCAATTTCCTATTACTAGAAATCATAATCTCTTAAAAATCTTCACCCCAAATCCTTTACTATTCCACTACCAAAAATATAAAGCCCCAATTCTTTTCAATCACACAAGGGAATAAAATAATGTAGTTTACTCAATTCATGGTGATATTGGGAAAGCAAATATTAAGCAATAAAGTTAGAGAGCCCAAGCCAATTTTGTAACAAAACCTCTTAAAAGAATTGGTAGATTTTAAATTAGAAAGGATAATTGAGGTTATATTTCTGCTTTCCTTATTTACAGTTGAGGAGATTGAGATCCAAAGACATTAAATGATTTGCTCAAGTTCACATAGGTCATAAATGGTACTTTTAAGATTTGAATGCAGGACTTCTGCCTTTAAATGCAGCATTCCTTCCAGGCAAGAAAAAAAAAAAAAACAGACAAATAAGAAAGAAACCAGTTCTTTGGAATCACAGCAAGCAAACATCAGTTAAAAAAAGTTTAAAACACATTAAACCCAACACCATGTTAAAGCTCCTCCCCTATCTCTGAATATAGTATACTTTGTGAGTTTTGATATAGCTTTCTACTATTTTAGTTTGTCAAAATTTATCAGCTTTCAAAAAGAAAAAAAAAAAAAAAAAGAAAAAAAGATTGATGTCACCCAAACTGTTAAGGGTTTTACTACACTTCCAGTCACCCAGGCCCACTTGATGTCATCCTTGAATCCTCACTTATATACATGACATATATGTAATCTCTTGACAAATCTTGTCCTATCTGTACAACAAACCCATAAATGGCTCTTTCTCCAAACTCACAGAATTGCCACTACTCTGGTCTAAGATCTCATCAACTCATACCTTGCCTATAGCAATAAGTTTTTAGTCATTTTCCCTAACTCAAATTTCTCCTCATTCAAGTCCATTTCTGCTCATTTGCCAAAGTAATCGGCTCTTTCTTATCAAGCTACATTTAGAGCACAGGAAAAATCATGTAACTCCCTAATAAATTTACTCCAGTGACTACCTATTATCTATAAGATCAAATATAAAGTAGTCTATTGGATTTTTCTCTCTTTTTTAAATAATATTTTATTTTTCTTCAATTGCATATTCTTTTTAAAAAACATCTTGTTTTTTAAGTTTTGAATTTCAAATTCTGTTTCTCCCTCTCACCCATTTTCTGATATGGTAAGAAATCTGATATAGATTATACACGTGCAATATTCTAAAACACTTCCACATTATTCATTTTGTATAAGAAGATGAAACAAAAAAGAAAGAAAGTAAAAAATTGTATTCTTTGTGGTATAGTCAAAATTTCTCTGGACACATATTGCATTTTTCATCATGTGTCTTTTGGATTGTTGTATTTCTGAGAATATCTAATCATTTACAATTCTTCATCATAAAATGTTGTAGTTGTATACAATGTTCTTTTGGTTTCTGCTTACTTCATTTTTTTTTTAGTTCATGCAAGTGCTTCCAGGACATTTCTTAAATCATTCTTCTAGTCATTTCTTGTAGCACAATAATATCATATCAAAGTCATACAACACAACTTATTCATCCATTCCCCAATTGATAGTGTATTTAGATTTTTTTAGTCATTAAAGCTTTTTAGTTTCAAAACACATGCATAGATTCCAACATTCATCCTTGTAAAACCTTGCGTTCCAATTAATTTTCTCCCTTTGTTCCCCCAAACCGTTCCCCTAGAAAGCAAATAATCCAATATATATTAAATGTACAATTTTTCTATACATATTGCCACAATTATCATGCTGCAAAAGAAAAGATCAAAAAGGGGAAAATTAGAAAGAAAACAAAATGCAAACTACAAAAAGTTAAAGTACTCAGGCACCACAATCCTCTCTTTTGTTGCAGATGGCTCATATAAGACTCTCCAGGACTCTCTGATTTTTTTTTTTTTTTTGAAACAATTGGGGCCCAGAGTCACACAGCCATTGTCTGAGGCCAGGTTTGAACTTATGTCCTCCTGACTTCAGGGTGGGTACTCTGTACACTGCACCACCTAGCTGCCCCCTGCTGCTAATTTTATATAGAACAATAATATTCCATAACATTGCATGACTTATTCAAACATTCTCCAATTGATGGTTATCCACTCAGCTTCCAGTTCCTTTCTGTTACAAAAAGGACTACCACAAACATTTTTGCATATGTGGGTACTTTTCCCTTTTTTAATGATCTCTTTGGGATATAAGCTCTGTAGAGATACTGGTAGATCAAAGAACATGCACAGTTTGATAACCCTTTAGGCATAGTTCCAAATTGCTCTCCAGAATTGTTAGCTCCCTTCACAACTCAACCAGCAATGTATTAGTATGCCTACTACACCTATAACATTTATTATTATTTTTCCTGTAATCTTAGTAAATCTAAAAGTTGTTAAGTGGTACATCAGAGTTGTTTTAATT
This sequence comes from Sminthopsis crassicaudata, assembly GCF_048593235.1. NCBI lineage: Eukaryota > Metazoa > Chordata > Mammalia > Dasyuromorphia > Dasyuridae > Sminthopsis > Sminthopsis crassicaudata. The sequence goes on from NC_133621.1 coordinate 167,370,375, forward strand.
TGCATTTCTCTGATCAACAGTGATTTAGAGCATTTTTTCACATGACTAGAAATAGGTTTAATTTTTTTATCTGAAATTGTATGTTCATATTCTTTCACTATTTATAGATTGGAGGATGACTTGCATTCTTATAAATTTGAGTCTCTATATATTTTAGAAATGATGCCTTTATCAAAACCCTTTTATTTAAAGATTTTTTCCAGCTTCTCGCTTCCCTTATAATCTTTTCTGAATTGGTTGGTTTGCCTAAAACTGTTTTTTTTATTAATTTTATAATTATAAATTTTTTTGACAGTACATCTGCATCGGTAATTAAAAAAAAAATTATCCCTGGTACTCACTTCTGTTCTGAATTTTCCCCTCCTTCCCTCCACCCCCTCCCCTAGATGGCAGGCAATCCCATACATGTTAAATATGTTACAGTATATCCTAGATACAATATGTGTGTGCAGAACCGAATTTTTTTGTTGTTGTTGCACAGGAAGAATTGGATTCAGAACGTAAAAATAACCTGGAAAGAAAAAAAAGTGCATAGAGATCATTATTGATCACAAAATAGATTTCGATTACATCAAACTAAAAAGTTTCTGTACAAATAATACTAATGCAAACAAGATTAGAAGGGAAGTAACAAACTGGGAAAATATTTTTAAAAACAAAGGTTCTGACAAAGGTCTCATTTCCAAAATATATAGAGAACTGACCCTAATTTATAAGAAACTGAACCATTCTCCAATTGATAAATGGTCAAAGGATATGAACAGACAATTCTCAGATGAAGAAATTGAAACTATATCCACTCACATGAAAGAGTGTTCCAAATCACTACTGATTAGAGAAATGCAAATTAAGACAATTCTGAGATACCACTACACACCTGTCAGATTGGCTAAGATGACAGGAACAAATAATGATGAATGTTGGAGAGGATGTGGGAAAACTGGGACACTAATACATTGCTGGTGGAGTTGTGAAAGAATCCAGCCATTCTGGAGAGCAATTTGGAACTATGCCCAAAAAGTTGTCAAACTGTGCATACCCTTTAACCCAGCATTGCTGTTATTGGGATTATATCCCAAAGAAATACTAAAGAGTGGAAAGGGACCTGTATGTGCCAAAATGTTTGTGGCAGCTCTTTTTGTTGTAGCTAGAAACTGGAAGATGAATGGATGTCCATCAGTTGGAGAATGGTTGGGTAAATTATGGTATATGAAGGTTATGGAATATTATTGCTCTGTAAGAAATGACCAGCAGCACCCAGAGAAGAAACACTGGGAGGGGAATGTAAATTGTTAGCACTACATATCTGTCTGCCCAGGTTGCATGTACCTTCGGAATCTAATGCTTATTGTGCAACAAGAAAATGATATTCACACACATGTATTGTACTTAGACTATATTGTAACACATGTAAAATGTATGGTATTGCCTGTCGTCGGGGGGAGGGAATAAGGGAGGGGGGGTAATTTGGAAAAATGAATACAAGGGATAATATTATAAAATATATATAATAAAAAATTATTAAAAAAAAAAAAGAAAAAAAGTGCAAACAGTTTACATTCATTTCCCAGTGTTCCTTTTCTTGAGGTAGCTGGTTCTGTCCATCATTGATCAATTGGAACTGAATTAGATCTTCTCTTTGTTGAAGAGATCCACTTCCATCAGAATATAACTTCATACAATATTGTTGTTGAAGTGTATAATGATCTCCTGGTTCTGCTCATTTAAGTCAGCATCAGTTCATGTAAATCTCTCCAAGCTTCTCTCTATTCATCCTGCCGATCATTTCTTACAGAACAATAATATTCCATATCATTCATATACCATAATTTACCCAATCATTCTCCAATTGATGGGCATCCATTCATTTTACAGTTTCTAACCACTACAAAGAGGACTGCCACAAATACTTTGGCACATACAGGTCTCTTTCCCTTCTTTAGTAATGTTTGGGATATAAGCCCAGTAGTAACACTGCCGGATCAAAGGTGATAATTTTTTGGGCATAATTCCAGATTGCTCTAGAGAACGGTTAGATTCTTTCACAATTCCACCAACAATGCATCAGTGTCCCAGTTTTCCACATCCCCTCCAACATTCATCATTATTTTTTTTCCTGTCATCTTAGCCAATCTTACAGGTATATAGTGATATCTCAGAGTTGTATTAATTTGAATTTCTCTGATTAATAATGATTTGGAACACTCTTTCATATGAGAGGAAATAGTTTCAATTTCATCATCTGAAAATTGTCTGTCCATATCCTTTGATCATTTATCAATTGGAGAATGGCTTGATTTCCTATAAATTAGAGTCAATTCTCTACATATTTTGGAGATGAGGCCTTTATCAGAAGCTTTAATTGTAAAAATGTTTTCCCAATTTGTTACTTCCCTTGTAATCTTGTTTGCATTAGTTTTGTTTGTACAAAAGCTTTTTACTTTGATGTAATCAAAATTTTCTATTTTGTGATCAATAATGATCTCTAGTTCTCCTTTGGTCACAAACTTCTTTCTCCTCCACAAGTCTGAGAGGTAAATCATCCTATGTTCCTCCAATTTATTTATGATCTCATTCTTTATGCCTAAATCATGGACCCATTTTGATCTTATCTTGGTATATGGTGTTACGTGTAGGTCCATGCCTAATTTATGCCATATTAATTTCCTGTTTTCCCAGCAGTTTTTATCAAAAAATGAATTTTTATCCCAAAAGTTGGCATCTTTGGGTTTCTCAAACACTAGATTACTATAATTTTTCACTATTTTGTCCTGTGACTCTAACCTATTCCACTGATCAACTAGTCTTTTTCTTAACCAATACCAAATGTTTTTGGTGACTGCTGCTTTATAGTATGGTTTTAGTTCAGGTACAGCTAGGCCACCTTCATTTGATTTTTTTTTCATAATTCTCTGGAAATTGTCTGCCTTTTGTTCTTCCATATGAATTTTGTGGTTATTTTTTCTAGGTCATTAAAATTGTTTCTTGAGAGTCTGATTGGTATAGCACTAAATAAATAGATTAGTTTAGGGAGTAGCGTTATTTTGATTATATTTGCTCGGCCTATCCAAGAGCACTTAATGTTTTTCCAATTATTTAAATCTGACTTTATTTTGTGGCAAGTGTTTTATAATTTTGCTCATATAATTCCAAACTTTCCTTTGGTAGAGAGATTCCCAAATATTTTAGACTATCGACAATTATTTTGAATGGAACTTCCCTTTGTGTCTCTTGCTATTGTATTTTGTTGGTAATATATGAAAATGCTGAGAATGTATGTGGATTTATTTTGTATCCTGCAACTTTGCTAAAGTTGTGGATTGTTAGGATTACTAGGTGAGAACTCAGGTTGTCTGGATAGTGACAAGGTGAGAATTCAGGTTGGACAATTACAAGGTGAGAACTCAGGTTGACTTGATAGAAGGAGCAAGCTCATTGGCTGAAGTGGTTCTTCCCAGAAGCCCTTGCATTATCCCACGCCCATTCTCTGGGAGAATAAAAGAGAGGACACCCAGAGATAGAAGAAGACTCTGCATTGCATCAGGCTTGACAGGGCTCTCTGCAGGAAGGGAAGTCACTTCTCTGGACAAGAGTTAACAGCAACTGCCTGGAGACAACGGTTCGTTACAGGAAGAAGAATCTGTCGGAGAGATTTGAGTAGAAGACACTCTTCCCAGAGAGTGATCCAGCAGCTTCTGGAGACAACAGCTCGCTACAGTGGATTATTTCTAATTGCTTTTTAGTGGAATTGGTGGGGTTCTCTAAGTATAACATCATATCATCTGCAAAGAGTGATAGTTTGGTTTCCTCATTAACTACTCTAATTCCTTTAATCTCTTTCTCGACTCTTATTGCCAAGGCTAGTACTTCTAATACAATATTTAATAGAAATGGTGATAGTAGGCAACCTTCTTTCACTCCTTACTGTGAAAGGTTCCAGTTTATTCCCATTACATAAGATGCTTACTGACAGTTTTAAATATATGCTCCTGACTATTTTAAAGAATAGTCCATTTATTCCTATACTCTCAAGTGTTTTTAGTAAGAATAGATGTTGGATTTTATCAAATGCTTTTTTCTGCATCTATTGAGATGATGGTATTGTTCTTGTTAATTTGATTATTAATATGGTCAATTATACTAATAGTTTTCCTAATATTAAACCATGCCTGCATTCCTGGTATAAATCCTACTTGATCATGGTGTATTATCCTGGGGTGTATTATCAGATTTTAGCACCAATATTTATTAAGAGGATTGGTCTATAGTTTTCTTTTTCTAATAAAATATAGAATAGTAATGGTGATAGTGGACGACCTTGTTTCACTCCTGATCTTACTGGGAAAGGTTCCAGTTTATCCCCATTACATATCATGCTTGCTGACAGTTTTAAATATATGTTGTTGATTATTTTAAGGAATAGTCCATTTATTCCTATACTCTCAAGTGTTTTTAGCAGGAATGTATATTGGATTTTGTCTAATGCTTTTTTCTGCATCTATTGAGATGATCATATGTTTTTTGTTAATTTGATTATAGATATATTCGATCATGCTAATTGTTTTCCTAATATTGAACCAACCGTGCATTACTGGTATAAATCCCACTTGGTCATAGTGTATTATCCTGGGGATGATTTTCTGAAGTCTATTTGCTATTATCTTATTTAAGATTTTAGCATCAATATTCATTAGGGAGATTGATCTATAATTTTCTTTCTCTGTTTTCAACCTACCTGGTTTAGGTATCAGTACCATGTCTGGGTCATAAAAGGAATTTGGTAGAAATCCTTCAATCACTATTTTTCAAATAGTTTATATAACATTGGAACTACTTCATTTTTTATTAATTTTTCCTTTTTTATTAATTTTTATAATTATAACATTTTCTTTGGCAGTACATATGCACAGGTAATTTTTTTACAACATTATCCCTTGTACACCTTTCTGTTCCGAGTTTTTCCCCTCCTTCCCTCCACCCCCTCCACTGGATGGCAGGCATTCTCATACACATTAAATATCTCATAGTATATCTTAAGTAGAATATATATGTGCAGAACCGAATTTTGTTGTTGTTGTTGCAAAGGAAGGATTGTATTCACAAGGTAAAAATAATCTGGGAAGAGAAACAAAACAAAACAAAGCACTCATTTCCCAGTGTTCCTTTAATGGATGTAGCTGATTCTGTCCATCATTGATCAATTGGAATTCAATTAGCTCTTCTCTATGTTGAAGATATCCACTTCCATCAGAATAAATCCTCATACAGTATCATTGTTGAAGTGTATAAAGATCCCCTAGTTCTACTCGTTTCAATCAGCATCAGTTGATATAAGTCTCTCCAAGCCTCTCTGTATTCCTCCTGTTGGTCATTTCTTACAGAACAATAATATTCCATAACATTCATATACCATAATTTACCCAACCATTCTCCAATTGATGGACATCCATTCATCTTCCAGCTTCTAGCCACTATGAAAAGGGCTGCCACAAACATTTTGGCACATACAAGTCCCTTTCCCTTCTTTAGTATTTCCTAGGGATATAAGCCCAGTAGTAGTATGGCTGGGTCAAAGAGTATGCACATTTTGATAACTTTTTGGGCATAATTCCAGATTGCTCTCTAGAATGGTTGGATTCTTTCACAACTCCACCAACAATGCATTTAGTGTCCCAGTTTTCCCACATCCCCTCCAACATTCACCATTATTTGTTCCTGTCATCTTAGCCAATCTGATAGGTGTGTAATGATATCTCAACATTTCTCTGATCAATAGTGATTTGGAACACTCTTTCACATGAGTGGAAATAGTTTTAATTTCGTCATCTGAAAATTGTCTCTTCATATCCTTTGACCATTTAGCTTGATTTCTTATAAATTAAAGTCAATTCTCTGTATATTTTGGAGATGAGGCCTTTATCAGAACCTTTAACTGTAAAAATGTTTTCCCAATTTGTTACTTCCCTTCTAATCTTGTTGGCATTAGTTTTGTTTGTGCAGAAACTTTTTAATTTGGTGTAATCAAAACTTTCTATTTTGTGATCAATAATGGTCTCTAGTTCTCCCTTGGACAAAAACTCCTTCCTCCTCCACAAGTCTGAGAGGTAAACCATCCCATGTTCCTCCAATTTATTTATGATTTTGTTCTTTATGCCTAAATCTTGGACCTATTTTGATCTTATCTTAGTATGTGGTGTTAAATGTGGGTCCATGCCTAGTTTCTGCCATACTAATTTCCAGTTTTCCCAGCAGTTTTTGTCAAATAATGAATTCTTATCCCAAAATTTGGGATCTTTGGGTTTGTCAAAGATTAGATTGCTATTTTTATTCACTATCTTGCCCTGTGAACCTAACCTATGCCACTGATCAAACTAGTCTATTTCTTAGCCAAGACCAAATGGTTTTGGTGACTATTGCTTTATAATACAGTTCTAGATCCGGTACAGATAGACCACCTTCACTTAATTTTTTTTTTCATTACTTCCCTTGAAATTCTCGACCTTTTGTTGTTCCATATGAATTCTGTTGTTATTTTTTCTCGGTCATTAAAATAGTTTCTTGGGAGTCTGATTGGTATAGCACCAAATAAATAGATTAGTTTAGGGAGTATTGTCATCTTAATTATATTCACTCAGCCTATCCAAGAGCACTGAATGTCTTTCCAATTATTTAAATCTGACTTTATTTTTGTGGCAAGTGTTTTGTAATTTTGCTCATATAATTATTGACTCTCCTTTGGTAGATATATTCCCAAATATTTTATACTATCTACCGTTATTTTGAATGGAATTTCTCTTTGTATCTCTTCCTGTTGGATTGTGTTGGTAATGTATAAAAATACTGAGGATTTATGTGGATTTATTTTGTATCCTGCAACTTTGCTAAAATTCTGAATTATTTCTAATGGCTTTTTAGCAGTCTTTGGGGTTCTTTAAGTATACCATCATGTCATCTGCAAAGAGTGATAGTTTGGTTTCCTCATTTCCTACTCTAATTCCTTGAATCTCTTTCTTGGCTCTTATTTCGGAGACTAGCATTTCTAGTACCATATTGATAAGTAATGGTGATAGTGGGCAACCTTGAATCACTCCTGATCTTACAAGGAAAGGTTCTAGTTTATTGCCATTACATATTATGTTTACTGAAGGTTTTAAGTATATGCTTGTTATTATTTTAAGGAATAGTCCATTTATTGCTATACTCTCAAGCGTTTTTAGTAGGAATGGATGTTGGATTTTATCAAATACTTTTTTCTGCATCTTTGAGATGATCACATAGTTTTTATTAATTTGATTATTAATATAGTCAATTATACTATTAGATTTTCTAATATGAAACCAGCCTGCATTTCTGGTATAAATCCCACTTGGTCATAGTGTATTATCCTGGGGATGATTTTCTGAAGTCTATTTGCTATTATCTTATTTAAGATTTTAGCATCAATATTCATTAAGGAAATTGGTCTATATTTTTTTTCTCAATTTTCAATATTCCTGTTTTAGGTATCAGTACCATGTCTGTGTCATAAAAGGAATTTGGTAGGACTCCTTTAATCCCTATTTTTTTAAAAATTAATAATTTTTATTATATATATATATATATTTTTTTTTTATAATATTATCCCTTGTATTCATTTTTCCAAATTATCCCCCCCTCCCTTTATTCCCTCCCCCCAATGACAGGCAATACCATACATTTTACATGTGTTACAATATAGCCTAGATACAATACATGTGTGTGAATATCATTTTCTTGTTGCACAATAAGCATTAGATTCCGAAGGTACATGCAACCTGGGCAGACAGATATTAGTGCTAACAATTTACATTCACTTCCCAGTGTTTCTTCTCTGGGTGTAGCTACCTCTGTCCATCATTGATCAACTGGAAGTGAGTTGGTTTTTCTTTATGTTGAAGATTTCCACTTCCATCAGAATACATCCTCATACAGTATTGTTGTTGAAGTGTATAGTGATCTTCTGGTTCTGCTCATTTCATTCAGCATCAGTTGATTTAAGTCTCTCCAGGCATCTCTGTATTCCTCCTGCTGGTCATTTCTTACAGAGCAATAATATTCCATAACCTTCATATACCATAATTTACCCAACCATTCTCCAACTGATGGACATCCATTCATCTTCCAGTTTCTAGCTACAACAAAAAGAGCTGCCACAAACATTTTGGCACATATATGTCCCTTTCCGCTCTTTAGTATTTCTTTGGGATATAAGCCCAGTAGTAGTGCTGCTGGGTCAAAGGGTATGCACAGTTTGATAGCTTTTTGGGCATAATTCCAGATTGCTCTCCAGAATGGCTGGATTCTTTCGCAACTCCACCAGCAATGTATTAGTGTCCCAGTTTCCCCACATCCCCTCCAACATTTATCATTATTTGTTCCTGTCATCTTAGCCAATCTGACAGGTGTGTAGTGGTATCTCAGAGTGGTCTTAATTTGCATTTCTCTGATCAGTAGTGATTTGGAACACTCTTTCATGTGAGTGGATATAGTTTCAATTTCTCCCTCTGAGAATTGTCTGTTCATATCCCTTGACCATTTATCAATTGGAGAATGGTTCGGTTTCTTATAAATTATGGTCAGTTCTCTATATATTTTGGAAATGAGACCTTTGTCAGAACCTTTATTTTTAAAAATATTTTCCCAATTTGTTACTTCCCTTCTAATCTTGTTTGCATTAGTATTATTTGTACAGAAACTTTTTAGTTTGATGTAATCAAAATCTTCTATTTTGTGATCAATAATGATCTCTAGTTCTCCTCTGGTCATAAATTCCTTCCTCCTCCACAAGTCTGAGAGGTAGATTATCCTCTGTTCCTCTAATCTATTTATTATCTCCCTCTTTATGCCTAAATCATGGACCCATTTTGATCTTATCTTGGTATATGGTGTTAAGTGTGGATCCATATCTAATTTCTGCCATACTAATTTCCAGTTTTCTCAACAGTTTTTTCCGAATAATGAATTTTTATCCCCAATGTTGGAATCTTTGGGTTTGTCAAAGATTAGATTGCTATAGATGTACCCTTTTTTGTCCTTTGTATCTAATCTGTTCCACTGATCTACCGGTCTATTTCTTAGCCAATACCAAATGGTTTTGGTGACTGCTGCTATATAATATAGCTTTAGATCAGGTACACTTAGACCACCTTCCTCTGAGTTTTTTTTTCATTAGTTCCCTTGCAATTCTCGATCTTTTATTCTTCCATATGAATTTTGTTGTTATTTTTTCTAGGTCATTGAAATAGTTTCTTGGGAGTCTGATTGGTATAGCACTAAATAAATAGATTAGTTTGGGGAGTATTGTCATCTTTATTATATTCGCTCGGCCTATCCAAAAGCACTGAATGAAAGACAATCCCTGTTTTTTAAAATAGTTTTAATAGCATTGGAGTTAGTTGTTCTATAAATGTTTGGTAGAATTCACATGTAAATCCATCTGGTCCTGGGGACTTTTTCTTAGGAAGTTGTTTAATAGCTGCTTCTATTTCTTTTTCTGAGATGGGACTATTTAGACTACTTACTTCTTCCTCTGTTAAACTGGGCAAGCTATATTTTAAATGTATTCTTCCATTTCATTTAAGTTATTGAATTGATTAGCATAAAGTTGAGCAAAGTAGCTCCTAACTATTGTTCTAATTTCCTCTTCATTAGTGGTGAGTTCTCCACTTTTCATTTTCAAGACTAACAATTTGCTTTTTTCTCTTTCCTTTTTTAATCAGGTTTACTAAGGATTTGTCTATTTTGTTGATTTTTTCATAGAACCATCTATTAGTTTTATTAATTAATGCAATAGTTTTTTTTTTACTTTCAATTTTATTAATCTCACCTTTTATTTTTTGAATTTCAAGTTTTGTGTTTGAATGGGGGTTTTTAATTTGTTCCTTTTCTAGCAATTTTAGTTGTAAGCCCAATTCGTTGGCCTTCTCTTTCTCTATTTTATGCAAGTAGGCCTGTAGAGATATAAAACTTTCCCTTATTATTGCTTTGGCTGTATCCCACACATTTTGGTATGATGTCTCATTATTGGCATTTTCTTGGGTGAAGTTATTAATTATGTCTATGATTTGCTGTTTTACCCAATCATACTTTAGTATAAGATTATTTAGTTTCCAATTATTTTTTGGTCTATCTTCCCCTAGCTTTTTGTTAAATGTAATTTTGATTGCATTGTGGTCTGAAAAGGATGCATTTACTATTTCTGCCTTAGTGCATTTGATTTTGAGGTTTTTATGCCCTAGTATATGATCAATTTTTGTATAGGTTCCATGAACTGCTGAGAAGAAAGTGTACTCCTTTCTGTCTCCATTTAGCTTTTGCCAAAGATCTATCATATCAAACTTTTCTAGTATTCTATTTACCTCTTTGACTTCTTTCTTATTTATTTTGTGGTTTGATTTATCTAATTCTGAGACTGCAAGATTGAGATCTCCCACTATTATAGTTTTGCTGTTTATTTCTTCTTGCAGCTCCCTTAATTTCTCTTTTAAGAATTTAGATGCTGCACCACTTGGTGCATATAAGTTTAATATTGATACTGCTTCATTATTGATGTTACCCTTTCACAGAATATAATGCCCTTCCTTATCTCTTTTAATTAGATCAATTTTTATTTTTGCTTGATCTGAGATGAGGATGGCTACCCCTGCTTTTTTGGCTTTGCCTGAAGCATAGTAGATTTTGCTCCATCCTTTTACTTTTAGTTTGAATGTATCACCCTGTTTCAGATGTATTTCCTGTAAACAACATATAGTAGGATTCTGACTTTTAATCCAGTCTGCTAACTGCTTCCTCTTTATGAGGCAGTTTGCCCCATTCACATTTATGGTTAGAATGATTATTTCTGTATTGCTTGCCATCCTATTAACCCCTGCTTATGCTTTTCCCCTTTCCTTCCCTCTCACCCCCCTACCCAATATTAAAATTGTGAACACCACTTGCTTTTCACAGCCCTCCCTTTTTAGTATCCCTCCCCCACCTTAAAGTTCCTCACCTTATTTTACCCCTTTTCCTCAAAATTTCTGTATTCCCTTCCCCTTAACTTACTCCTTCCCTCTCACTTTTCAATGATGTGCAAGAAGTTTCACCATAAATCGAATATGTCTATTGATACACACTATGTTCATCTCCCTCCTTTCTTTCTCTCAGATATAATAGGTTATCTTTCCCTCTTCATGAGATGTAGTACCACCACTCTACACTTTTTAATGAATAATTTCCTTTCCATCTCTAGTTTCTAGGACAAATTATACATATGTTCTTTACATATTTTTATGGCAGAAGTATAGTTCTCAAGATTTCTTTTTACCTTTTTAGAAATCTCTTGAGTTCTGTATTTGAAGATCAAACATTTTATGTAGGTCTGGTTTTTTCATCAAGAATAGTTGGAATTCATTTATTTCGTTAAATGTCCATCTTCTTCCCTGGAAAACGATGCTCATTTTTGCTGGGTAAGTTATTCTTGGCTGCATACCAAGTTCCTTAGCCTTTCAGAATATCATGTTCTAGGCCCTTCGTTCTTTTAATGTGGATGCTGCTAGATCCTGGGTAATCCTTATTGTGTATCCTCCATATCTGAATTGATTTTTTTCTAGCAGGTTCCAATCTTGTTTTTTTCCTTTTCTGATGGTTCTTGAACTTGGCCACTATATTTCTTGGCGTTTTGTTTTTAGGGTCCCTTTCAATAGGTGATCGATGAATTTTTTCAATGTCTATTTTACCCTCTGCTTCCAAAACGTCTGGACAGTTCTCTTTGAATAATTTCCTCAAAAATAGTGCCCAATCTCTTTTTTTCCTCACATTTTTCAGGGAGTCCAATTATTCTCAAATTGTCTCTCCTGGATCTGTTTTCCAGGTCTGTCTTTGTAATAAGGTACTTGACATTCTTTTCGAATGTTTCATTTCTCTGGTTTTGCTTGACTACTTCTTGGTTTTTCCTTGAGGCATTCATTTCTACTTGTTCGAGTCTAATTTTCAATGATGTTTTTTCTTCACTCACTTTTTTTTATATCTTTTTGTAATTGTCCAATTGTGTTTTTAAGTGAGTATTTTTCTTCTATGGAATTTTTTTTTTACATTTTATCCATTTTATTTTTTAGAGAGCTGATTTCTTTAACCAGCTCACTAATCCTGTTTTCCTTGGAGTTGTTTACTTTTTCCAGCTCACTAATCCTGTTTTCCTTGGAGTTGTTTACCTTTTCCAATTCACTAATCCTGTTTTCCTTGGAGTTGTTTACCTTTTCCAATTCACTAATTTTGTTTCTCAATGATTTGATCTCTTTATCCATTCTGGATAACTTCTCCAGGCTCTCTTTCCAAGCTTCCCTTTCCTTTTCCAATTTCTCTTCTAGCTCTCTTGTGAGAGCCTTTTTGATTTCCTCTATGAGATTCTTTTGTATTGAAGAGCAGATCATATCCGCCTTAAGGGATTCCTCTGGGGACAGTCTGTTTTTAGTCTCCTCAGTATTTGAAGTCTGCTCTCTCTCCTACAAAAGCTGTCAATGGTTAGAGCCCTTTTGAATTTTTTTGTTCATTTTGTCAAGAGCAGAATGGAAGAAAACAAACTGATATGAAAAACAATTGGTCTGTTTTTGGGGGGATGGGGCTGGATGGTGTTAATGGGCTTTCTCTACAGACTCGGGGTAGGGCAGCAGAGAGTCACTAACAGAACAGTCTGCACTCTGAGGCTCTGAGAACTCGCAGTCACTCCAGGTGGGGGTTGGGAGTGGCTGGGTTTCCGAGAGATGCTAGCTTTTTGGGGTTTTAATCTTCACCTCTGGTGTTTACATCCCCTCTGCTGCTCCTGGCTTGCTGCCAAGATAGAATATCCACACTGGGGGAAAAGTGTTTTTGCAGAAATGGCAGAGATCATACCCCTTCCCCCTCTGGTCTGAGCAGTGTGAGCTGCCTATCTTGCTCTGGTTTGCCTGCCCTCAGTCTGTGCCCAGTCTGTTCGACCTGCCCTGGAGCAAACACAGACCTTCTATGGTGAATTTCAAGGATGTCTTCTGTTGGTGATTATTTGTGGGTTTCTTTTCCAGTCAAGCATTAATTCAAAGGCTTGTCAGGAAGTAGGTCCTGAGAGAAAACAGGAGCTCAAACAGCTGTCTGCCTCCACGCCTCCATCTTGGCCGGAAGTCCTCCCTTTTCATTTTTAAGACTAACAGTTTGGGGGCAGCTAGGTTGCACAGTGGATAGAGCACCAGCCTTGAATTCAGGAGGACCCAAGTTCAAATCTGATCTCAGACACATGACACTTCCTGGCTGTGAGACCCTGGACAAGTCACTTAACCTCAGCCTCAAGGGGAAAAACAAAAAACAAAAAACAAACAAAAAAAACCTAACAATTTGATTTTCCTCTTTCCTTTTTTAAATCAGATTTACTAAGGGTTTTTCTATTTTTTTTTCCCATAGAACCAACTTAGTTTTATTAATTAATTCTTTTTTTTTTTTAACTTTCAATTTTATTAATCTCTCATTTTATTTTTAGAATTTCAAATTTTGTATTTTTCTGGGGGTTTTTAATTTGTTCCTTTTCTAACATTTTTAGTTGTAAGCCCAATTCATTGACCTTCTCTTTCTCTATTTATGCAAGTAGGCCTCAAGAGATATAAAACCCTCCCTTATTACTGATTTGGCTGTATCCCACACATTTTGGTATGATGTCTCATTATTGTCATTTTCTTCAGTGAAGTTATTAATTATGTCTATGATATGCTGTTTTACCCAATTATTCTTTAGTATGAGATTATTCAGTTTCCAATTATTTTTTGGTCTATTTTTCCCCTGGTTTTTATTGAATCTAATTTTCATTGCATTGTGGTCTGTAAAGGATGCAGGTACTATTTCTGCCTTATTGCATTTGAATTTGAGATTTTTATGTTCTAATATATGATCAATTTTTATATAGGTTCCAAGAACTGCTGAGAAGAAAGTGTACTCCTTTCTGTCTCCATTTATTTTTCTCCAAAGATCTATCATATCAAACTTTTCTAGTATTCTATTTACCTCTTTGACTTCTTTCTTATTTATTTTGTGGTTTGATTTATCTAATTATGGGAGTGCAAGGTTGAGATCTCCCACTATTATAGTTTTGCTATCTATTTCTTCTTGTAGTTCTCTTAATTTCTCTTTTAAGAATTTAGATACTGCACCACTTGGTGCATATATGTTTAATATTGATACTGCTTCATTATCTATTCTACCCTTTAGCAAGATATAGTTCCCTTCCTTATCTCTTTTAATTAGATCAATTTTTTTTTTTGCTTGATCTGAGATGAGGATGGCTACCCCTGCTTTTTTGGCTTCACCTGAAGCATAGTAGATTCTGCTCCAACCTTTTACCTTTATTCTGTATGTATCACCCTGTTCTTCATGTAAACAACATATTGTAGGATTTTGGCTTTTAATCCAGTCTGTTAACTGCTTACTTTTTATACGGGAGTTTACCCCATTCACATTTATGGTTAAAATTACTAATTCTGTATTACTTGCCATCATGCTAACCCCTGCTTTTGCTTTTCTCCTTTCCTTCCCCTTTACCACCTTCCCCAGTATTAAACTGCTGAGCACCACTTGCTTCTCACAGCCCTCCCTTTTTAGTATCCCTCCTTCACCTTAGAGTTCCTCCCCCTATTTCTGTGTTCCTTTCTGCTTAGCTTACTCCTTCCCTTTTCACTTTTCCCCTTCCACTTTTTACTGAAGTGGAAGTCGTTTCACCATAAATCGAATATATTTATATTTTTCTATTTAAGCCATTTCTAATGAGAATATGATACAAACTATATTTATCCTCCCCTCCATTCTTTCTCTGAGATATAATAGGTTACCTTTGCCCTTCATGAGATGTAGTACCACCACTTTACCCTTTTTTTCTGATATAATTTCCTTTCCACCTCTAGTTTCTAGAACAGATTATACATGTGTTCTTTATATATCTTTATGACAGAAATATAGTTCTCAAGATTTCTTTTTAGCTTTTTAGAAATCTCTTGAGTTCTATATTGGGAGATCAAACTTTTTGTGTAGATCCAGTTTTTTCATCAAGAATAGATGGAATTCATTTATTTTGTTAAATGTCCCATTTTTGCTGGGTAAGTTATTCTTGGCTGCATATCAAGTCCCTTAGCCTTTCAGAATATTATATTCCAGGCCCTTCAATCCTTTAATGTGGACCCTGCTAGATCCTGGGTAATCCTTATTGTGTATCCTCCATATTTGAATTGATTTTTTTTCTAGCAGCTTGCAGTATTTTTTCTTTTGTCTGATGGTTCTTGGACTTGGCCACTATATTTCTTGGTGTTTTGGTTTTAGGGATCCTTTCATTAGGTGATTGATGAATTCTTTCAATGTCTATTTTACCCTCTGTTTCTAAAACATCTGGGCAGTTCTCTTTAATAATTTTCTGGAAAATAGTGCCCAGGCTCTTTTTTTCATCATATTTTTCAGGGAGTCCAATTATTCTCAGATTGTCTCTTCTGGATCTGTTGTTTTCCCAAGAAGGTACTTAACTTAATGGGATGAACGATCCCATCAAACGGAGATGGATAGTAGATTGGATCAAAAAGCAGAACCCTACAATATGTTGCCTACAGGAAACACACTTAAAGCAGGGAGATACATACAGAGTAAAGGTAAAAGGTTGGAACAGAGCCTATTATGCTTCAGGTAAAGCCAAAAAAGCAGGGGTAGCTATCCTTATCTCAGATCAAGCAAAAGCAGAAGTAGATCTCGTTAAAAAAGATAAGGAAGGAAACTATATCCTGCTGAAAGGTAGCATAAATAATGAAGCCATATCAATACTAAACATATATGCACCAAGTGGTATAGCATCTAACTTTCTAAAGGAAAAGTTAAGAGAACTGCAAGAAGAAATAGACAGTAAAACTATAATAGTGGGAGATCTCAACCTTGCACTCTCAGATTTAGACAAATCAAACCACAAAACAAACAAGAAAGAAATTAAAAAAGTAAATAGAACATTAGAAAAACTAGGTATGATAGACCTTTGGAGAAAACTGAATGGCAATAGGAAGGAATATACTTTCTTCTCAGCAGTTCATGGATCCTATACAAAAATTGACCATATACTAGGACATAAAGATCTCAAAATTAAATGTAGGAAGGCAGAAATAATAAATGCCTTCTTCTCAGATCACAATGCAATAAAAGCTACATTCAGTAAAAAGTTAGGGGTAAATAGACCAAAAAGTAATTGGAAACTGAATAATCTCATCTTAAAGAATGACTGGGTGAAAGAGCAAATTATAGAAACAATTAACAATTTCACCCAAGATAATGATAATGATGAGACATCATATCAAAATCTTTGGGATGCAGCTAAAGCGGTAATAAGGGGAAATTTTATATCTTTAGAGGCTTATTTGAAGAAAATTGAGAAAGAGAAGATTAACGAATTGGGCTTACAACTTAAAAGGCTAGAAAAAGACCAAATTATAAACCCCCAACCAAAAATTAAACTCGAAATACAAAAATTAAAAGGAGAAATCAATAAAATTGAAAGTAAAAAAACTATTGAATTAATAAATAAAACCAAGAGTTGGTTTTATGAAAAAGCCAATAAAATAGATAAACCTTTGGTAAATTTGATCAAAAAAAAGAAAGAGGAAAATCAAATTGATAGTCTTACAAATGAAAAGGGGGATCTTTCCACCAATGAAGAGGAAATTAGAGAAATAATAAGGAGTTACTTTGCCCAACTTTATGCCAATAAATTTGATAACTTAAGTGAAATGGATGACTTCCTCCAAAAATATAGGCTCCCTAGATTAACAGAGGAGGAGATAAATTGCTTAAATAGTCCCATTTCAGAAAAAGAAATAGAACAAGCTATTAATCAACTCCCCAGGAAAAAATCCCCAGGGCCAGATGGATTCACATGTGAATTCTACCAAACATTTAAAGAACAATTAGCCCCAATGTTATATAAATTATTTGAAAAAATAGGGGATGAAGGAGTCCTACCAAATTCCTTTTATGACACAGACATGGTACTGATACCTAAACCTGGTAGATCGAAAACTGAGAAAGAAAATTATAGACCAATCTCCTTAATGAATATTGATGCTAAAATCTTAAATAAGATATTAGCAAAAAGACTTCAGAAAATCATCTCCAAGATAACACACTATGATCAAGTAGGATTTATTCCAGGAATGCAGGGCTGGTTTAATATTAGGAAAACTATTAATATAATTGACCATATTAATAATCAAATTAATAAGAACCATATGATCATCTCAATAGATGCAGAAAAAGCATTTGACAAAATCCAACATCCATTCCTACTAAAAACTCTTGAGAGTATAGGAATAAATGGATTATTCCTTAGAATAATCAGGAGTATATATTTAAGACCGTCAGTAAGCATAATATGCAATAGAAATAAACTGCAACCTTTCCCAGTAAGATCAGGAGTGAAACAAGGTTGCCCACTATCACCATTACTATTCAATATAGTACTAGAAACGCTAGCCTCGGCAATAAGAGCCGAGAAAGAGATTCAAGGAATTAGAGTAGGAAATGAGGAAATTAAACTATCACTTTTTGCAGATGACATGATGGTATACTTAGAGAACCCCAAAGACTCTGCTAAAAAGCTACTAGAAATAATTCAAAATTTCAGCAAAGTGGCAGGATACAAAATAAATCCACATAAATCCTCGGCATTTTTATATATCACTAACAAAATGCAACAGCAAGAGATACAAAGAGAAATTCCATTCCAAACAAATGTTGATAGTATAAAATATTTGGGAATCCATCTACCAAAGAAAAGTCAGGAATTATATGAGAAAAATTACAAAACACTTGCCACAAAAATAAAATCAGATTTAAATAATTGGAAAGACATTCAGTGCTCTTGGATAGGCCGAGCGAATATAATAAAGATGACAATACTCCCCAAACTAATCTATTTATTTAGTGCTATACCAATCAGACTCCCAAGAAACTATTTTAATGACCTAGAAAAAATAACAACAAAATTCATATGGAAGAATAAAAGGTCGAGAATTGCAAGGGAACTAATGAAAAAAAACTCAGAGGAAGGTGGTCTAAGTGTACCTGATCTAAAGCTATATTATATAGCAGCAGTCACCAAAACCATTTGGTATTGGCTACAAAATAGACCGGTAGATCAGTGGAACAGATTAGATACAAAGGAAAAAAAAGGGTACATCTATAGCAATCTAATCTTTGACAAACCCAAAGATTCCAACATTGGGGATAAAAATTCATTATTCGGAAAAAACTGTTGGGAAAACTGGAAATTAGTATGGCAGAAATTAGATATGGATCCACACTTAACACCATATACCAAGATAAGATCAAAATGGGTCCATGATTTAGGCATAAAGAGGGAGATAATAAATAGATTAGAGGAACAGAGGATAATCTACCTCTCAGACTTGTGGAGGAGGAAGGAATTTATGACCAGAGGAGAACTAGAGATCATTATTGATCACAAAATAGAAGATTTTGATTACATCAAACTAAAAAGTTTCTGTACAAATAATACTAATGCAAACAAGATTAGAAGGGAAGTAACAAATTGGGAAAATATTTTTAAAAACAAAGGTTCTGACAAAGGTCTCATTTCCAAAATATATAGAGAACTGACCATAATTTATAAGAAACCAAACCATTCTCCAATTGATAAATGGTCAAAGGATATGAACAGACAATTCTCAGAGGAAGAAATTGAAACTATATCCACTCACATGAAAGAGTGTTCCAAATCACTACTGATCAGAGAAATGCAAATTAAGACCACTCTGAGATACCACTACACACCTGTCAGATTGGCTAAGATGACAGGAACAAATAATGACAAATGTTGGAGGGGATGTGGGGAAATTGGGACACTAATACATTGCTGGTGGAGTTGTGAAAGAATCCAGCCATTCTGGAGAGCAATCTGGAATTATGCCCAAAAAGTTATCAAACTGTGCATACCCTTTGACCCAGCAGCGCTACTACTGGGATTATATCCCAAAGAAATACTAAAGAGCGGAAAGAGACATATATGTGCCAAAATGTTTGTGGCAGCTCTTTTTGTTGTAGCTAGAAACTGGAAGATGAATGGATGTCCATCAGTTGGAGAATGGTTGGGTAAATTGTGGTATATGAAAGTTATGGAATATTATTGCTCAGTAAGAAATGACCAGCAGGAGGAATACAGAGAGGGTTGGAGAGACTTAAATCAACTGATGCTGAGTGAAATGAGCAGAACCAGAAGATCACTGTATACTTCAACAACGATACTGTATGAGGATGTATTCTGACGGAAGTGGAAATCTTCAACATAAAGAAGATCCAACTCACTTCCAGTTGATCAATGATGGACAGAGGTAGATACACCCAGAGAAGAAACACTGGGAGGGGAATGTAAATTGTTAGCACTAATATCTGTCTGCCCAGGTTGCATGTACCTTCGGATTCTAATGTTTATTGTGCAACAAGAAAATGATATTCACACACATGTATTGTACTTAGACTATATTGTAACACATGTAAAATGTATGGTATTGCCTGTCGTCGGGGGGAGGGAATAAGGGAGGGGGGGTAATTTGGAAAAATGAATACAAGGGATAATATTATAAAATATATATATATATATATAAAATAAAAAAAATTAAAAAAAAAAAAAAAAAAAAGAAGGTACTTAACTTTTATTTTCCCATTATTTCACTTTTTTTGATTTTACTTGCCTGATTCTTGGTGTCTCCTCAAGTCATTAAATTCTATTTGTTCGATTCTGATTTTCAATGATGTATTTTCTTCACTCACTTTTTTATATCTTTTTCTAATTATCCAAGTGAGTTTTTAAGTGAGTTGTTTTGTTCTATGGAAATTTTTTTTTCCATTTCATCAATTTTATTTTTTAGAGAGTTATTTTCTTTTTCCAACTCACTAATTCTGTTTACGTTGGAGTTGTTTACCTTTTCCAGCTCACTAATTTTGTTTTTCAAGTATTTGATTCTTTATCCACTCTATCTTTAAATGCCTGGGATGACTTCTCCAGACTCTCTTGCCAAGCTTCCCTATCCTTTCCCCATTTCTATTCTAGCACTCTTTTGAGAGCCTTTTTGATTTCTTCTATAAGAGTTTTGTGTATTGAGGAGCAGATCATATCCCCCTTTGGGGATTCATCTGGAGACAGTCTATTTTTAGTCTCCTCAGTGTTTAAAGTCTGCTCCTTATCCATATAGAAGCTATCAATGGTTAGAGTCCTATTAAATTTTTTGCTCATTTTTTCAGAGCAGAATCAAAGAAAACATATTAACAAGAAAAACAAATGGTCTGCTTTTTTGGGGGGAAGGTGAGGCTGGATAGTGTTACCAGGCTTTCTCTACAGACTGCAGAGGGCAGCAGTGAGGCACTAGCAGGACAGCAATGGCTCATCTGTGCTTTGAGACTCTGAGGTTCTAAGAATGTGCTGAGTCACTCTGGGTGGGGATGGCCAGGTCCCAAGAGACACTAGCTTTTTGGGGTTTTAGTCTTTACCTCCTGTGTTTACAGCTTCTCTGCTGATCCAGGCTTGCTGCCAAGACACAATATCCACGCTGTGGTAAAGGTCGTTCTGCAAAAATGGCAAAGATCACACCCATCCCCCTCCAGTCTGCACAATGTTAGCTGCCTTCCAAGCTCTCCTGCTTGCCCTCAGCCTGTGCCCAATCTGTTTGTCCTTGCCCCTGAGCAAAACAGACCTTTTCTGGCAAATTTCAAGGATGTCTTCTGTTGATAATTATTTGTGGGTTTGTTTTTTTTTTTTTTTTTTTTCTGGTCAAGCACTAATTCCGAGGCTTGTCATGAAATAAAGTCTGAGAGAAAATGTGGAGCTTAAGCAGGTATGTGCCTGCTTTCCTCCTTCTTGGCTGTAACTGAACTGCCAAAAAAAACTTTTTATTTTTAATTATTAAACCTTTTCATTTTCAAAATATTTTCATAGATAATTTTTAACATTCACCTTGAAAAAAACTTGTATTCCAAATTTTTCTCTTTCCTTGATCTTGTCTTATTTTAATCCCTTTCCAATCTTGTCTGCATTGGTTTTGTTTATATAAAAAAAATGAACAACTTAATCAAAATTATTCATTCTGCATTCCATAATGTACTCAGTATATATCCCTCTACTTCATGTGCTTTTTTTTAAAACAAAATATTATAAGATTCTGGTTTTTAATCCAATCTATTATCTGTTTCCATTTTATGGGAGTTCATCCCATTCACTTTCACAGTAAAATTATAAATTCTTATGGTATATGAATGCTATAGAATATTATTGTTCTATAAGAAACAATAAGCAGACTGATTTCAGAGAGGCCTGAAGAGACTTAACTTATGCTAAGGGAAGTGAATAAAAACAAAAAACAAAAACAAACAAACAAACAAACAAACAAAAACAAGAGAACACTATACACAGCAACAAAATTTTATGATGATCAATTCTGATGGACCTGGCTTATTTCATCAATGAGGTGATTCAGGCTAGTTTCAATGATCTGTTAATGAAGAGACCCATCTGCACCCAAAGAGAGGACTGTGGTAATTGAATGTGGATCACAACACAATATTTTCAGTTTTTGTTGTTGTTTGCTTCCATTTTAGTTTCTTCCTCATTTTTTTTCCTTTTTGATCTGATTTTTCTTGAGCAGCATGATAATTGTGGAAATTTGTGTACAAGAATTACAAATGTTTAAACATATATTAGATTACTTGCCATCTAGGGGAAGGAGTGGTAAGAAGGGATGGAAAAAATTTGGAACAAAAAGTTTTGCAAGGATAAATATTGAAAATTAGCCATGCATATATTTTAAAAACAAAAAGCTTTAATAAAAAATAAAATTAATTACTAACTCTGTATTTCCTGCCATCTTATTTCCCCCAAGTTATACTTTTCTCTTTCCTTTTGCCCTTTTCCTCATCCCCAGTATTTTGCTTCTGACTTCCCTCAAATAGCTTTTCCCTTTACAACTCCTCCCCCTTTCTTTTACTTTTGCCTTTCTACTTCTGTTCTGCCTTCTATTAGCCTCCCCCTTTTCTTTTCCCTTTTCTCTCCTACTTCCCTACAGGTGAGACATGTTTTGCTGTGAAGCTAAATATGTCTGATATTCTCTCTTTCAGCCAAATCTTATGAGAGTAAGATTCATACAATGCTCATCACTCCCCCTTCTTTCTCTCAATTAGACCAATTCTAGTAGGTCTTTTTTGCCTCTTTATGAGATGTAATGAGAGCTCATTTTACATCCCCTTTCCTCTTCTTTCAATACAATCTCCTTATTACTTTTACTTTCTTTTTTATATCATCACAATAAAATGAAATTATGTCTGCAGCCACTAAGTATTCCATAACAAAGATAGAGTTCTCAAGAATTAAATACATCATCTTCCCATATTATGAATATAAACTTTTTTTTATTATAGTTTTTTATTTACAAGATATATGCATGGGTAATTTTACAGAACTGACAATTGCCAAGACTTTTGTTTCAATTTTTCCCCTTCTTCCCCCTACCCTTCTCCCCCAGTTGGCAAGTTGACCAATATATGTTACATATGTTAAAGTATAAATTTAATACAATATATGTATACATGTCCAAACAGTTATTTTGCTGTACAAAAAGAATCAGACTTTGAAATAGTGTACAATTAGCCTGTGAAGGAAATCAAAAATGCAGGTGGACAAAAATAGGGATATTGGGAATTCTATGTAGTTGTTCATTCTCATCTCCCAGAGTTCTTTCACTGGGCATATCTTGTTCAATTCATTACCGCTCTATTGGAACTGATTTGGTTCATCTCATTGTTGAAGATGGCCACGTCCATCAGAATTGATCATCATATAGTATTGTTGAAGTATATAATGATCTCCTGGTATTGCTCATTTCATTCACCATCAGTTCATGTAAGTTTCCAAATATTTTTTTCTATTTTTCATTTTTTGGGTTTTGTTAGACTGATACTTGATATCTCAATTGAGTTATTTGTTTCCATTTCTTCAATTCTATTTAATTATCTATTTAATTATTTTCTTCAGTTAGTTTTTTTAATCTTTTTTTTCATTTGATCAATTTAACTTTTTAAATGAGTTGGTTTATTAATTGGATTTTTTTCATTTCAGATATTCTGTCTTTCTTTTTCAATTTTACTAAAACTATTCTTTAAGGAGTGATTTTCTTAAAATAATTTTCTGTTTCCTTTTCCAGAGCTTTCATTTACTTTCCCTATTTTTATTTTAACTTTCTTTTAGATCCTTTTTGAATTCTTCCAAGAGAGCCTAGTGAGATGGATTTCAATTAACATCACTCTTTGAGACTTCATCTTGAAATGTTTTGACTTTAATGTCCCCAGGGTTAGAAGTTGTTCTCTGACTCCATAAAAGCTTTATCTGGTTAGAGCTCTTTTTGCCTTTTTGTTCAAGATTAAGGTGTGCTCTTCGACAAAGAGGAGATTGTTGCAAGCTTCCATTATAAATGATAAGACTGCCCTGATGATGGTGCTGCTGACTTCCTTCCCATGCTGGGTGGGCACAGCCAAGTTCCACTCGTTATGTGTATTACATAACATTACATGACCATACAGAAAATAAGAATCAGTTTTATAAGAAATAGCTTCTTACTGGAAAATGAATGGATGTCCATCAATTGGAGAATGGTTGGGTAAATTATGGTATATGAATGTTATGGAATATTATTGTTCTGTAAGAAATAACCAACAGGAGGAATACAGAGATGCTTGGAGAGACTTACATCAACTGATACTGAGTGAAACGAGCAGAACTAGGGGATCATTATACACTTCAACAATGATACTGTATGAGGATGTATTCTGATGGAAGTGGATATCTTCAACATAGAGAAGAGTAATCCAACTCCAATTGATCAATGATGGACAGAATCAGCTATACCCAGATAAGGAACACTGGGAAATGAGTGTGAGCTGTTAGCATTTTTTTTGTTTTGCTTTTTTTCTCTTTCCAGATTATTTTTACCTTGCAAATACAATCCTTCATTTGTAACAACAACAACAAAATTCGGTTCTGCACATATATATTGTACCTAGAATATACTATAAGATATTTAATATGTATGGGAATGCCTGCCATCTAGGGGAAGGGTTGGAGGGAAGGAGGGGAAAAACTCAGAACAGAAGGGAGTACAAGGGATAATGTTGTAAAAAAAAATTGCCTATGCATATGTACTGTCAAAGAAAATGTTATAATTATAAAAATTAATAAAAAATAAAATAAAATAGGAAATAGCTTCTTGATGCTTTCCTGTTACTTCAGGTCATGAACGAAAATTAGCAGGTAATAACAAACAATAATATTTTAAAAGTTAATCATTTAAGTTTTAAAAAAGTCATTCAGGACAAATCTCTTCTTTTATTGCTTTCCTATAAAAGACACCAAAAGTGTAAAAGGCCAAAGGCAAAAAATAACCATAACTATTAACAACAAAATATTTAGACACAATTGTTTGAATGTCATAATCCTCAAAAGACTGTGAGCTCCTCAAGAGCAAGGACCATATTTTCACTATTGTAGCAGCATTGCTTTATAGAGAGTTCCAGGCCCACAGTAAATACTTATCAGTTGCTTTTTCTCTAGCTGAATTCATAGTACATCATTAATAAATACATTTTTGATTTATTAATACCTCTAGGGTTCCACAATTATAATAATTAACATACCCTTGTGACTGAATTGCCACATAAAACCCGAAATCTTCCTATGACAGGAAGGAAGACAAAGCACAATATCTTTTGAAAGAGAAAGGTTGTCCATGATGAACAGCAATATCATTAAAATCCTCAGCCTTTGATGGAATGTAGTCAGGGAACTCTCCTGCCCTTAAGTCATTCTTTTTTCTCCTCTTTCCTTTCTTCTCTGTCTTGCTTCTTCTTAAAAAAAAAATTCTTATAGTCCAAATTATACCCATGTGTCAAATGTTGCACTACTTCACAGAGATCAGGTCATGTTACATATTCTCTAGAGAATGAGAAAGTTAATTGTTTTAAAGTAAGAAAAATGGAATCTGTGAAGGACTAGTTAATGAAGTTTAAAGGCAATAAAGTGGGACAATGATTAAATAACTGCACTTGGGATTAGGAAGAACTGAGTTCAAATTTGTATTTACACACTTATTATTGTGTCTCAATTTCATTGACTATAAAATGGGAATTAAAAATAGCACCTACTTCCCACCATTGTTGTGAAAGTAAAATGGGACAATTTTTGCAAAATGTTTAGCACAGCATCTAACAATGTGTGGTACACATAGTAAATGCATGATAAATAATTGTTTTCTTTCTTATATAATTGACAATTAGAGAAGAGCAGGCTCAGAAGTGATTTAATAACCACTTTAAATCACAGAAAAGATTGTCAAAGAAAGAAGTATGATCAAAAACCTAATGAAAAAAAATAAATAATTATGAGTTCATTTTTGTTCTAGTTTCACTTACCTGCTCCAACTTTCCCTTATCTCTCTTAAAATGCAGCATAAAAAAGGCTCTAACAAACTCTGATCTCTTTCTTGCAAATTCGTAATAAATAGGCTAAGTGTGTGGTACCCAATGGGAAACACAGGAAGAACACTTTGAAGCTTTCTCTAGCTCTTTCTGAACTCTTTCCTCCATATGAAACAATGCTTAAAACATGACACAATCCTCAAATAGATGTTTCATAAAGCATAACATTATACATTTTTCTGAGTTTAAAAAAATCTCCAAATTCTTAAGATCATAGTTCATAAAAAGATATAAAGATGGCATTTGTGGCTTTCCCCCCCCCAAAAAAAAATAAGCTTTATAAATTGAGCTGCACTTCAGAATTATTTATTTATATCGAGACTTTCTCTTGAAAATAAATCATGGATCTCAAATGAAATTGCAAAACTGAGCTCTTCTCTGAGAAATGGCCATGTTTCTAAAAGTTATAGTTGAAGAGACCTTGAACAAAATATGGCCCAAGGGATCATTTCTGTAACTGGTACTATGGATAATACATAGTCAGTGTACTGGCCTGACACAAAAGATTAGAAATAAAGTATGACCTGCTTAAATCTGAACCTTTCTCAATCTATCTGTAGACACTATGACCTTGTTCATATATAATTTAGAAAAATGTCCCCAAATTATTTTTGTGATATGTTTGACAGACTAAAAATAAACAAAAGGGGAAGATGCTGTCCAAATACTTACAGAAATAGAAGGAACTTTTTAAAACAATATAAAATACTATTTGTATCTTTAATGCCCTCTTTTTCATATTTTGAAGACATTGGGAGAGATGCTGCATTCAGACACTTGTCTTCTCACAGGAAAGGGAAAGGAATAAGTATTTATGTAGTATCCACTATTTCTCAGGTATTGCGCTAAGCGCTTTATAGTTATTTAATCTCTCAGGTTCTCTCTATTATATAACAATAATAACAACAACAACAACAACAACAACAACAAAAACCTAAATAAAATGGAGAACTCATGGATCATTTAATGACTAGATGCAGAAATCCTTCATTTTATATTTCTGAATCCAAAGGATAAGGAGGTTAAATGATCTGTACAAGGTTACATAGTTAAGTGATACAAAGAGGACTTGAAAACAGATCTTCTCTTTCAGTAAACAAGTTGTTATATTATTAATATGCTAGACTGGTATGAATTATTCTTTAATTTAAATTTTTATTTTTATGTAGGGAAAAACATCAAACATATATTTAACTAAATTTGGTTGCATGTTTCTTAGTTTTTTGCCTTTTCCAGCTTGGTAATAGGAGCCACTGATTTCAGACCCAGAGCATTGCCACCCCGATGATGACAGATCTCATATCTGTCATTGTAATTCATTTTGATGGCTTCTACCAATTTAGCTAGGATTTCTTTATCTTCAGGGTGAACCTGTATGAAGATGATTGTGGAGGTCTTTCTGTGAACCAAGGTGACTGAGTCTGACTTTTCCTTTGACAATACAGTAAGTGACCCCCATTTTTTATACAAGGTAGGTAAAAAGATGACTATTTCAAAGGGAGTCCATGTTATAATCCCTACCAACTATGCTTTCTTGTTTTTCATAGGATGATACCAGTGATAACACCTGCTCTGAGTGCAGGTAATCTTTTAGTGAGTACTCTTAGTGAGGATATCTCCTATGCTTGCAGATTTTTGTTCAGCCCAAAACAGCAGCAGCCTTTGTTTCTTTTCTTGCTTTATCCCAAGTATATACTTTTGAATCCCTTTAAGTAATTGAGTAGTTGTCTTATGATCCAAAGCCTGGGTGAACTGGTTAGTTACCAGTACTTTCAAACATTTATTAAAAGAAAAAAAAAAAAGATAGACCTTTGACTCTACAATCTGATATATCTAGTCCATTTGAGGAATTGAGTAAGGTCCCTTTGAGGCTATATGCCCAATTGGATCTAATTTGGACCAATGTCAAAGCTCTTGGGATGATTCTCAAGCAAAGGATTAATCACTTTCATGCCTCCTGATTCTTTACAATAGGAGGGGCCCAAGAAAATTTCTTCTTGGCCTCCTTCTTTTTTGCTATCTTTGCTGGTAAAACAAGAAAGGAAGAGACTTATTCTGAATAACTTTTAAAAACTGAAATGATTAGCTTTTAAAATATTATTATTTGGTTATTATCTCCTAATTTTGCTTCATGACTTAAATAACAGGTAAGCATCAAGGAATTTCTTCCTAAGGAAGTGATTCTCATTTTTTTTGGCACCTGTAGCTTATAGATTCCTGCTAACAATAATGGTTTATAGATTATTCAAATTACAAAGATGCTAAGTTTCCAATGAAAGTTAGTAAAAATAAAAATATATCTATATATGTGTGTTGATCTATGTAGATGTGTATATGTAAGATATACAACACAGAAATATATATGTATGTAGTTCATGTATGTGTTTAATTATATGTGTGTATTTGTGTGTGTGTGTTTCCCTATTCAAATTCATGTTCCTCCTGAATTCTAATATAGATCCATAAACCACAGATTAAAAAGTTCTATCATAATTTATGTAAAATATTCTTGGGTTACAAGTGAATGGTAGACAAAAGAATTTAGATAGAATAGACCCCTATTGCAATATATTTCAGTTCAATATGATCACAAGTTGAAATGTCTTATGGGCCAGAACTCTGTACTTAAAACAAGAATTCTCACAAGTTATTAACTCAGTAAAATTGATAAATACAATAGTTATATAGTTTAGCATGGTGATTAATAGTTCTCTAAATTCAGTATGATTGATTTGATCTTATAGCAAATAATGGTTTCCTAGTTATATAATGATTGGTTTATACTCAGTGTAGAGCATATAAGCTGAGAGAAACTGGGGGAGGGGACTGAGAGCCAGATTCATTCAGAGACAGATTTATTTCATCCATCTTTGTGGTAGATGGAAGCTGAAGCACAAGCCTTCAGACTCAGAGAGATTCATTCATCCCATCTCACACACACCATAGGACTCTCCTCCTTAGCTTCTCCACTGAAAGGAAGATTCCAGAAGACCTCTAAGAAAGCTAGCCTGGCCCCAGGCGAGGAAACTAAATTGTGAAGGTAATAATAAAGGATTTGGACTTTAACACCTGGCTATTCTAGTGGTGATTACTGAACTGAAAGGAAAGCTGCTCCAAGACCTCCCGAAAATCAACAAGAACATTACAAAAATGACTTCTAGTTTTTCCCTCTCTGCTGTGAACTTTTGAATCAATGGTTAAGAGACAAGTTTCTGATTGCCATGGAATCCTATAGTGACTGTTGGAAACCACATGGTCATTGAGACCATCAATCCAAGATACCCACTGTTCTTAATTAGCTTTAATTACCTTGGGTCATTCAGTTCCTTCTGTCTCCTTGTTTCTTGTGGGAATAAGGGCAAGCCACAATTAAGACTCTCCACAAACCCACAAACCACAACATTAGCACATGCACTATATACTGTCCATTAGTGAAAATTGTGATGTCAGTCATTTCCTATCACTTTCTAACTGGCACATGAGATAGTTTCTTTTCACTAGAATTTTTTTTTTATATTTCACCTTCACTTTTTAAAGTGTTAAATGGTCTCTCACTTCCTTCCAACAGTGAGAAATGAAAAGAAAAAAAAATTCTTCATTACCTCTACAAACATAGAGAGGTAAGCACAGCATATCCTCTCACATTACCTATGTCAAATATATTTATATACATATTTACACATACAATTATACATTAATATATAAACTTTTATAAATGCCTCATTCTACACTTTGAATCAATCAACATTCTATCTTAAAATGGATAATATGTCTCACTATAATTCCCCTGAAACTGTGGTTTGCCATTGTTACACTGGAATTCTTCAAATAAAATCTGAACAATCACTTGTTAGGAATGGTATGTAGCATGCTCAATGAGTAGGTCTTCATCCTGAAAAGCCAACATGTTTGTTTTTCTCATTGTTCATAAAAGGAAACTGAAGCTGCAGAAACTGATGTTTATAGTAATTATTGCATGACTTTTCCTCAATCATAGAGACAATGCTAAAGTTGGCGATTCTTCACATTTTTATCTCAGACCACTTCATATAATCAAAGATCTAGGAATGCAAGGGATCACAAGAAGCCAATTAATCCAATATCTTTATTTTAGAGATAAAGAATCTTATGCCCAGGAAATTTAATGGCACCTCCAATGTCATATAGCTAATTAGAGTAAGATAGGCTAAGGGCAAGTGAAGCCTCTTTTTTATAATGCCTTAGATGTTTTACAATTGCATACTTTCCCCCCAACTTCTTTTTTTCTAGAGAGTTTAAGTATGTGATCTTAGGATAGTTTATTGATCATCCAGAAGCATTCCAAGAATTTGGGCTAGGGGTACAGAAGAAATCTTTTCTAAAAGAAGCCAGGTATATTGCTATCTTAACAAATATACTCTGTTAAAGAATGTTAAGGGGTCCCTTAAACTTTTTTTTGCAATCGCCATATTTGGGAGTGAGGACAGGGCTAATCAGCCTGCAGCACACTGAGAAAGTGCTTGTACATTTAGGACCCTTGTAGATAAGCAGACCCTCCCATCTTCATGGTGCCTCAGTTCACAACAGAAAAGAATATTGCTTTTGCCATTGCCTTGTTCCTCCCTGAAGGGAGGATTTTGACCTTTTCCCACATTTACTATATCTTTTTCCTTCTCAGGCCACTCCATTTTAGTAGATTTCTATTTTCCCCACCTGTTTTGTTTTATTGTCATTGATATCTGTATGGATTATGAACTCTTTGTTCTGGTTTTGGGTTTCACATGCATGATCATTTCTCTTGTAATAAGTCTGGGCAACACAATGTCTCATGGATTTGTGATATAATTTTTAGTTAATTCCAATTATAAGTGATTCTAGAAAACCTCAGTTTCATAATCCTCAAGCTTTTAGAGTTTGCTGTAGTTGTTCTTGTGGTGTCCTCACATTGCAGGGTTGCTGGTCGGTAGAGTAAAACTCTAGTCATGCTGCTGTTCCTGTGGTTACCTAAGGTAGTTTTATTGCAGTTCCAAAATTTTATTATTGAATTTCCGTTTGGTCTTATATCTTTCATTTGTAGTCCCTGAAACAAATAATATTTTCAGTGCATTATTATCTGTAAAGAATATATTGACTATTTCTTTTTTTTTTTTTTGCATTTGTTTGCTAGATCTCCAAACCCTAGGATATGATCACATTTTGTAAAAGTATATGGGTGCAGAAATATTTAATTATTCTTTAGAAGATTTCATCAGTTTTTAATTCTAGTTTCTCAAGCAATTTATTCAGTTCTATATATTCTCTTTTTTTCAATCTGTCAGATTTATCCAAAATGTAGACATGAATATTGATATCTCTGATCACTTTTGTGTTCCTGTCTATGTCTTCTTGAAACTCACTAAGTATTTTCTTTATGAATTTGGATTCTAAAGCATTTGGAGGATACAAGTTTATTATTTATATTGGCTTGCTTTTTATGGTTCCTTTCAGTGTAATTTTTTTTTGTTGTTTATACCTTTCTAATTTTTTTGAATATTTGCTTTTTCCTCTACCTGGATTGAAAATCCTCTTTTGTTTTTAATATTTATTTGATACATAGTTCTTTTTCCCAATCCCTCAGTTTTATTTGTATTTATTTTTTATTTTTTATGCATTTCTTATAGACAACAGAATATAAATTTTATTTTCTTAGCTAATCTGTCCCTCTTTTTTTTCATTTTATTTCATTTATTTATTTCATTTCATTTTATTGGATAACTTAATTCATTCACATATAAAGTTACAAAATTAGACTTATATTTTGTTCCATCTGCCTCTAATATTGGGTGCTATTTTTTTATCCAAGTTTAATTTTCCTTTTTCTGAGGGAAACATAGTGTTATGCTACTTCAGTGACTTCACCTTAATATTTTTATATGACCCTGTCTTTATCTCTCTCTTACCCTGGTACATTAGTCATATTTATTATTCTTTCCCAATCTAGATTTTGGGTTTTTGTTCTGTTTTCTTTTCCATATTTATCTAATTATATGTCCCTTTTAATTATCAGTTTAATTTCCCCTTCCTGTATCACTTTCAACTTCACAAGTATTTTAAATTATTTTTGCACCCCTTTCCAAAAAGGATTTTTTCTGTCTTTTTATTACCCTTTCTGTCTACTATAGACTTCCATTCTTTGAGTAAGAACTTCTATAATGATCTATCTTTTCTTTACTCTTTATTACTTACGCAATCAAGGTTTCCAAGATTCTAGATTCTCCTCTCTAGTCAATTGTTGCTACTGTCTTATAATACTCATCAATTACATTATAGGCGAAATTCTGCAGCTTCAAGCATGGATGTCTGAGGCAATGGAAAGACAAAATGGAGTTTGGGGTTAAGGGGTGGTTTTTGACATTTAATGTCAGTTTAGTCCTCAGTTTTGCTAGTGCAGTCTTGTTACTAGTAGTATGAAAGTTTCGAAAAGGGTACTGAGTGATGTCACAGAGATTGTTAGGTCATGAGTTTTGAGGGTTTTTAAATCCTCTTTTGGATCTTGGGTTCTCTCAATCATGGAGAGAGATGTAGTTACTTTATTTTTGGTACATGACTCTTCTTTCAGAAAGATTTGAGAGCTCACTGGACTCCAAGAAAATGTATAGTTGTCCATCATGTTTCTCACATGACCCAGATAATTCACTTTTAAAAGTTTGAGGATGTTAGTGAGCTACAAGCTTAATGTGGTTCAGTAGTATGGTATGTCCAAAAGAATTAATATGATCTTAAACTCTATTAATATTGTTATGCTATCTAAGTGACTGGATTTAGAATATGTGTGGATTGTGTCCAATTCAGGAAACTTTTTAGGAAAGATTTTGCCAAAATGGGATGTGTCCTGAAGAGGGCATAAAGGAAATGTAAGAGCTTTAAAATCACGTATGCAGTGCCATAAAGGTATATTCCAAAAATTCCATTCCTTCCCTTCCCAGAAAGATTGTCTCATAATCCCAAAATTCCCGTGGAGTGCCCTTTCATAATCTCAGCACATCTCAACTCTGGCTTAACCTTTAGATGGAGCCAGAAAGTACTCTAAGACTATTATGAGTTAATGAGTTTCTCCTTATTAGAAATCTTCGAATAGAAGTTGGATCACTACTTGTCTAGAATGTTGCTAAATGTATTTTTTTGATGATATTTGAACTAAATAAGCTCTGAGGTCCCACCCAACTGTAAGATTATGTGATTTCCTGACTAACTTAATTTGCCAGAGGGCAGTTTTTTTGTTTTTTTTTTTTTTTTTGTGAGAATGAAAAGGGTTAAGTCTATGGAATACTATCCATCTTTATATCACAGCAAGAAAATGATATTCAACTATAGGCTGTCATACTTCCACATTTTGTCCTAGTCCTCATATCAGTATCTGGATTGATATAAGAGAATAGATGAGTTCTAAATAAATGGAGAATGGAAGGATACATGTTCACATTTTCTTTCAACAGAAAATGATGATTTGGATGATGAAAGACAAAAATAAAATCAAAGTAAAAAGTTTGCATAATACAAGAAGAGAAACTAGGAAAAGACCAAAGATCATCTATGTAATGAGCTTGACAAGATTACAAGTAGCTAACTACATCCCAATGGAATAAACCTAACATTGGAGCAGAGATAGAAATAGTGCTGGTTTAATAGTTTTTCAATGATGTTGTGAAAGCCAAAGATAATTCACATGAATGAAATCACTGGTCGTTAACTTTCTGAAGTATCCTTCTCTTTCCTAACACATCTGTCTTGGGTTTTTCTAATTGATCTTTTTTTTTTTTAATTTTTATTTTATTTTATAATTATAACATTTTTTGACAGTACATATGCATGGGTAATTTTTTACAACATTATCCCTTGCACTTACTTCTATTCAGATTTTTTCCCTTCCTCCCCCAACCCCCTCCCCCAGATGGCAAGCAGTCTTATATATGTTAAATATATTACAGTATATTCTAGATACAATATATGTGTGTAGAACCGAATTTTTTTGTTGCACAGGAAGAATTGGATTCAGAAGGTAAAAATAACAGTTTACATTCATTTCCCAGTGTTCCTTTTCTGGATGTAGCTGGTTCTGTCCATCATTAATCAATTGGAATTGGATTAGCTCTTCTCTATGTTGAAGAAATCCACTTCCATCAGCATACATCCTCGTACAGTATCATTGTTGAAATGTATAATGATCTTCTGGTTCTGCTCGTTTCACTCAGTATCAGTTGATGTAAGTCTCTCCAAGCCTCTCTGTATTTCTCCTGTTGGTCATTTCTTATAGAACAATAATATTCCATAACATTCATATACCATAGTTTACCCAACCATTCTCCAATTGATGGACATCCATTCATCTTCCAGCTTCTAGCCACTATGAAAAGGGCTGCCACAAACATTTTGGCACATACAGGACCCTTTCCCTTCTTTAGTAGTTCCTTGGGGTATAAGCCCAGTAGTAGTATGGCTGGGTCAAAGGGTATGCACATTTTGATAACTTTTTGGGCATAATTCCAGATTGCTCTCCAGAATGGTTGGATTATTTCACAACTCCACCAACAATGCATCAGTGTCCCAGTTTTCCCACAGCCCCTCCAACATTCATCGTTATTTGTTCCTGTCATCTTAGCCAATCTGACAGGTGTGTAATGATACCTCAGAGTTGTCTTAATTTGCATTTCTCTGATCAATAGTGATTTGGAACACTCTTTCATATGAGTGGAAATAGTTTTAATTTCATCATCTGAAAATTGTCTGATAATATCCTTTGATTTCTAATTGATCTTTGAAAGATATAGAGAAGATATGTTATAAGAGATATCAATGGTATAAACCATTTCTCTTCCACTCCACAATGTGCCTTTTCATCTTCATTTCAATAGAATTGTGAAAACATTCTTGACATTTTTCTAAGCTAAGTGATTGAACTTGATAAAGAAGTTAGAAAGGGTAGTAGCTACATGGTACAGTGAATAGAGCATTAGTCCTGAATTCAGGAAAACCTGGGCTAAAGCCAGCCTTAGACACTTAACACTTCCTAGCTGTGTGACCCTGGGTGTCACAACCTTAATTGCCTCAAAATAACCAAAAAATTAATAAATTGACTTAGAAATGCTTTTGTATCCACCAAATTGTTGGGTTTACAAACAATTATTAACATGGAGCCTCTCATACTGGATGATAAGAAACACCAAGTAACATTTTTAGTTTCCTAATGCAAATAAGGTATGGTTTGATTATTTAATCTTTTTTTTTCCAAGTATGTAATTCTTTATGACTCATATTTCTGGAGCAATCACCTCACCTCTGTGGCTGGGTGATGCACCAAATTCTATGTAGTCAGTGAGAACTTCTATTTATAAGAAAATGAACAAAGATTATGCAAATTAATTGTCCATTTGACTAACTTCTTACTGGGGTTATGTCAGAGATTAAATATGAATTGACTGTACATTTGCAAAGGTAGAATGCTCCTTGAAGTGGATATTAAGCTTATTATGTGTGATTTTTTTTTATTAGACTTTGGTCTTTTACCCTCCTCCCTAAAATACATCTCTGAAATTAGATTGAAATTCAATGAAAAATGTGATTTTCCTGGCCGCAGTCATTATTTTAAACACAATTATTCAGTAACACATTATACATAAAGTGAGATCAATTCTAATGGTTTCAGTTATCTATTTTAAGAATAAAGATCTGGATTAATCTGGATAACCCCTCCATTCTATGAGGCTTAAATAACTTCCAAAGAAGAAATTTTATATTATTTCTGCTTTATTGTACACTAAAGGTTTGTCATTCAGAAGACTCTCCCTTATATGGAATTGGCAATTCAAAAGGTCACATGCTTATTTTCAATCTCTTGTTCATTATTGTGAGTCTAATTTGTTTAGAACTTTTTAAATGCAAATATCCCTTTCTAAACCCATTATGTTCCCAAAGAAGTCATAGAACATTTTTTTGGAAAAGAGAGCTGACTTTGAATTGAACAAATTCCAGGCAATGCCATGCTGATTTGGCTTGACAGCTCAATGATTGTTCTAAACTCAAGCTTAAAACAGCAGAGACAAAGGCTAGAAGTTATATATTTTTCTTGAGAAGTTCACTACCTCCATCTGCTGGAAGAAAATGTTTCAGAGGTTTAAAATGAAAAAATGATTCTAAGACAAACTTTACCTTCCTATATTTGAACTCAAACAGATCCCTACAATGAAGCATTTTATAATTAAGATAATTGAATTTATAAGGGAAAAGTACTTTTGAAATCACTTACATTGTTTAGATTGTTTTTTTATTTCTAATTGCGGCAGATTTTTTTAAACAATATCTTATTTTTCCCAATTATATGTACATGCAATTTTTAACATCTTTTAGAAATTTTGGAATTCCAAATTCTATCCTTCTTTCCCTCAATTCTCCCCTCCCAAAAATAGTGTCAATCCAGCATAGGTAATACATGATTATAGCAGATTTTATAAGAAAATAAAAAATATTCACTATTTTCAAAAATATATTTTTATAAAATAATAAAATGAATATTTTACCTTACAATTTTGCACAGTTTTGAAGATCTTTGCCAAGTAGCCTCCTGTTTCTGGACCTTAGTTTTCCCATTTATAAAATAAGTTTTATTAAATGATCATTGAAGTCTTATCTAATTTAGGGTTAGGTTTAGTGAAGGACAAAAACACAGATTCTGAAGCCAGAGGAGCTAGGTTTAAATTTCAGTCTAATATGTATTAAACATTTCATCTTGAACAAGTTATTTAAACTTATGCCCCAGTTAACTCAGTTAAAATAATTGGACAAGTTGGTATATGAGGTCCTTTTCAATTCTAGAGCCTTGTTTCTATGATTTTATCTCTTTAATCTCTAAACAATAGAGTGAATAAAATGAAATATTTATTTTTGTCTTTTTTTTTTTTTTCCCTGAGGCTGGGTTTAAGTGACTTTCCCAGGGTCACACAGCTAGGAAGTGTTAAGTGTCTGAGACCACATTTGAACTCTGAATTCAAGGCTGCTGCTCTATCCACTGTGCCACCTCGCTGCCCCCGAAATATTTCTAAATTTCCTTTTGAATATTGTACAGTGGTTTCATAATAAGAAGGAAACATTATAGAGTAATGAAAACCAATGGTTGGGAACATTAACATATGTCACTTTCAAGAGCAAAAAACAACTCTTAAAAGTAATATAAAAGGGCAAGGGTCTTATCCAGTAGACTTAACATCTATCTATTTTGCTAGAAATGTTTCATGCACCAGTAATTAATCATGTCATAAACCAGACTCATAAAATATCTTAATGGGATAGTGTGATTATGAGGATCAAGAGGAGATGGTAGCTGACTAAATAGGAGAAATTGTAGAAAACAAATGACCCAAGGAATATGCATTTTGAACTTAATTCACTATTTTGACCTTGTTATTATACTCCTTTCATCTTTCTCAAATGTGTTGAGATATGAATGGTCCTAGTTCATTTTGCTGTCCCACTATATAATTGTGTTCTATTTGTTATGTGCTTTCTATAGATGACTAGAAATATTAGCATACAGTTTCATTTTTTTTTTTTTGGCTTGCCAAAAATATCCTCAATAGAACTCTAGTACCAGATAGGACAACAGAATGTTTACCTCATGTTGTTCTCACATGATTTTGATCTTCTTTGCCAGGTTTTATGTATTAAAAGCTTTTTGTTCTATGTAGTTTAGGACATATATAGATATTTGGAATGATATAATAATTATACCAGATCTCATTTATATAGTGATTTTAATTTGTGCAAATGTTTATACATATTTTTATCTGATCTTTACAACACTCTACTGTTTTATCTCAGAAGCAGAGAGAGATTAAGTGGTGTATTCAGGATCACACACAACTAAGAAGTATTTAAGGACAGATTTTATCTCAGATTTATCTGGTTTCAAGTCTAAAATACTATCCACTCTACTGCCTACTGACTTTTTTTTTTTTTTAAATAAGTTTTTCTGAATAACTATTATATCCAAGTGATTGTGAATGATAGTTTGGTTTTGGTTTCTAGATATAGTAAGGATCATTATGTTCCCCTGAGTGTTACTTGGAGTATATTTGTACTGTTAGGAATTGACTATCAATCCACAAAGGACAGCAAGATGCTATTGAATTATGATATTGGTCCTATATTTTTTATAATTGTCAGTACTTTATTACATAATTGTACTATCTACATTGATCACCAAGTTCAGGTTCTTTAAAGATAACTCTTCTATGATATCTTGTGGCAATTGTGATCTTGAATTGCCAACATTAGGCTTTTCATTTTCAGGGAAAAAAAGTATGCATGATTCTGGTATTACTTCAATGTTGTTAGTTTTTTTTTTTTTTTTTTTTTTTTTTTTAACCATGTTTAAATGTATTCATGTGAAAGTCATCCCAGAAGGTTTTTTTGTTTGTTTGTTTGTTTGTTTTTGTTTGTTTGTTTTTTAATCCCAATCTTGGCTCTTATCTCTTTCTTGAAGCAAAATAGTATTAAAGAAATTCAGTGGCATGTACCTGATATAGATATTATTGTTTACTGAAGTGACTTAAACTTATTTGAAGACTATTTCTATTGATTATTGACAAATTTGTAATATTCTCTAAGAATGTGTATCAATTTCTTTTCTCCATTTTGTAATGGAAGTGTTAATCTTTCTGTATCTAATGGAGTGATAGATTGTTGATAGTCTACCATTTCTGCCATATTCAATTTTTTGTGATTTCATTTGAGGGTTTTTGTTTTGTTTTGTTTTGTTTTTGGCAAAGATACCAGAATGTTTTGCCATTTCCTTCTACAGCTTATTTTACAGAAAAGGAAATTGAATCAAAGAGGGTTAAGTGACCTACTCAAAGTCACACAGAAAGTAAATATCTGAGGCCTGATTTGAACTCACAAATATAAGTTTTTCTAACTCTAAATGTTATGGGACCCATTTTTCTTAGGTTTTGTTAAGATACTTCTTTCAAATTTCTTATGATGAATTTAATAATTCAAAGTTACATATTAAGAATGTTATTATGTAGCTTTAAAATGCTATAATTCTTTTATAAACTTTTAAAAAAATTACTTTTTAGATTATAAATGTAAAGGAAAAACATATATATACATATACATATAACATATATACATACATATATATGTGTGTATATATATATATATATGCATATGTATATGCATATATATATATATATATTTATATATATATATATGTATATATACATATGAGTCATGTCAGGAAAGAAAAAAATATAGAACAAAAGGAAAAAGCCATAAAAAAAGATAAACATAGTATGAGTTGATCTATATTCAGTCTCCATAGTTTTCTATCTAGATGTGAATAGCATTTTCCATCCCAAGTTTATTGACATGAACTTGAATCACTGAATTGCTGAAAAGAACTAAATCTGTCATAGTTGAGCATTGCAGAATCTTGTTGCTATGTACAATGTTTTCTTGGTTCTGCTGGCTTCAGTTCATCAGTTCATCTAAATCTTTTCAGGCTTTTCTAAATAAGCCTGTTCATTTTTTTATATAGAATAATAATATCCCATTAATTTTATATACCATAATCTATTCAACCATTCCCCAATTGATGGACATCTACTTATTTTTCAATTCTTTGCCACTATGAAATGAGTTGCTACAAACTGTTTTGTACATACAGGTCCCTTTCTCTCTTTTATGATTTCTTTGGGATACAAACACTGTTGTGGCACTACTGGAACAAAGGGTAAGCCACGTTTTATAAACTTTGGATACAGTTCCAAATTGCTCTTAAGAACAGTTGAGCCAATTCACAACTCCACCAACACTGCATAAGTGTCCCAGTTTTTCCACTTTCCTTTCAACATTCATCATTATCTTTTCCTGTCACATTAAGCAGTCTGATAGCTATGAGCTGGTATCTCAGAGTTGTCTAAATTTGCATTTCTCTAATCAATAGTGACTTAGAGAATTTTTATATAACTACAGATGGCTTTAATTTCTTAATTTGATAATTGTTTATATTCTTTGACCATTTATCAAATGGATATTGACTTGCATTCTTATAAATTTGATTCAGTTCTCTATATATTTTGGAAATGAGGTCTTTACTAGAAACATTAGGTATGAAATTTTTTCCCCAGCTTTCTGCTTCCCTTATAATCTTGGTTGCATTGGTTTTGTATGTGAAAAACTTAATTTAATGTAATCAAAATTATCTATTTTGCATTTCATAATATTCTCTAGTTCTTCTTTGGCCATAGATTCCTCTCTTCTCCAGATTTGATATGTAAACTATCCTTTGCTCTCCTAATTTGTTTACAGTATCACCCTTTATGCCTAACTCAAGTACCCATTTTGACCTTACTTATGGTATAGGATGTTAGATATAAGTGTATGCTAATTTTTGACACAGTATTTTCCAATGTTCCTACTAATTTTTGTCAAATACTGAGTTTTTCTCTCAGAAGCTGGAGTTTGTGGGTTTATCAAACAGCAGACTATCATAGTCATTGATTATTTTGAAGAGGCTAAAGCTTCAGCTTCCTTTATATTGGACCCAATATGTATTTTAATTACTTTAATTTTTTTTCAAACTAAGTGAATGAATGACCAGAAATTTTCCACAACCTTTTTTCTTTTTCCTTCTTCCTTTCTTTCTGGTTTTTAAATTCTGTCTCTGATTTCTTTGTTTTCTTAAGCCTCTGTAGTAAGGTTTGAAACAAAAAGTCAGTTATGTTGCTGTTGTTATGAACTACTCTGACTCCTTGTATTGCCTTAATACTTGAACTTTTGTTTTGAATTGCTAATTACTAGAATCTATATTTTCTGAAGTGATTTTTCCCCCAGACTTCTTTTCCAAAGTTTTGTCATTATTGTTGACTTTAAATGGGAATGTGTATCTAAATATTTTATTGCATCTATTAATTAAATTGTGATGAAATCTTCCAGGACTTTTCCACTGCCTTCAAAATCTGTTTGAAGTCGTTTTTGCCAAAATAGCATTTGATACCTATTCTTGTGGATATTTCTTGAAAATGACACCATTCTTTTTACAGTTGAAACTATAGCAATGGCTGTCACATTTCCTGTGCTATTTTGCTATGCTGAACTTTTTTATTCTACTTAATTTTATTATGTTAATATGTATTACATAATATTATATATTGCTATTATATTTATACTATTATCATATCATGATACATATTATATATAAAATAGGTTCTAAAATTGTTAATTTGTATGTCTTTCACTTTTTAGTGGCATTAGAATATAAAGGAGTATAGTTTGTTCTGCTAATCTGAGAAAGTAGGTCATTTTGAGC
This sequence comes from Sminthopsis crassicaudata, assembly GCF_048593235.1. NCBI lineage: Eukaryota > Metazoa > Chordata > Mammalia > Dasyuromorphia > Dasyuridae > Sminthopsis > Sminthopsis crassicaudata. Next base: position 167,411,266 of record NC_133621.1, read on the forward strand.
TACAAGTATGAAAATCCAGCTTTATTTTTCACAGGGGAAATATCATTGAATCACCCATGATGCTTACCCACACAGTGTTATCACAGGCTACCATTACAGATTTCCTTTCTAGCCTTCATAGTGGTTTCAAGGCACACAAAATCCCTATGTATATCAATTTGTTTATTAATATGCTGTTGCCTTATTCCCCAACGTGAGTTACAATTGTTATTTTAGTTATCCTCATCTTCCTCCTCCTCAGCATCCTTCTCTTCTCTTTTTATCCTTTTACAGATTATTTTATTTTTCCATTATTTGCTTTTATAAAAATTTAAGGTTTATAAAGTACACTTTTTCCAACCATTTATTAGAAAAAATCTTTCTTCCTCACTGGAGGTTTTCAAGCAAAGATTAGATAATCAGCTTTTGCTGGTATTGTGTAAAGAATTCTTGATCCTTTATGTTTGACTAGTTGGTCTTTGCGGTCTTGAGAGGTTCTAAATAAAAGTTTATTGAAAGATGGATGGAGATGGGTGGAGAACATTGCAATATAAAGTTTCTTTTGTATACTCTTTGAGATAAAAAATCCTTTTCCATATGACACTTTTTATTCAGGAATTTTAAAGTATTTTAACTGTACTGATGGAAACATTAATATAATATAAGTTTTCTGTCTCTATAGCATACATTTGATTTAACCACAGAATTCTCTCCAAGCTTTAAGAAAAGACTTTTAATTATCTCTATAATGTTTTCTATGTTGTGTCTAGCATTTTAGCTTATAAATCATTACTTATATTTGTTAATATGACTAGAAATAAACAAGTTTCTCATATCATTGTAGAACCTCTATACTAAATATATACATGCAATTCATGTGGGTTATAGCAGTACTAATTTGTTAGTTGGTATCCTAAGTGTTTTGTGTATATTCTAGGACCATGTATCTCAATCTATTTTCATTTTATTAAAATCAGTGGGTAAAGATGATAGATCAATACAAAAACAGCATCAATTATTGATTCAGATTTATCATCCAATGACATTTAGAGATGCTAAAATCATTGCTTGAGACACATTTAATGATGCACAATAAACTGTCTGAGAAAGGTCAAGTTAAAAGAATATTACAATGGTAGGACATAAACATTTTCCATTAAACATGGAAAGACATCTGCTCCCCTTTAATCATTTATAAATTTCAGTTTATTAGGTACAGAGTGACTTTATAAACACAGCCCTTTGCAATAAAATACATTATTGCATTTCATTTCACGTGCCAAAGCACCAGGACATATGGTATGGGCTATGTCAAGGCTTGTTTCTTCCCCTAGCACATTAAAGTCATTGGTATTTTACATGTTTGCCCCCTCTCTTTAGCAGTATTAGGTTGCATTTGGCAATTTCAAATGCTACTCCTCTTTAGTGTAGTTCTATCAGTCCACAATATGAACTATCACAGAAGAGAAGACCTAATAGGAAGATTAGATGCTGTTCCTTACTTTTATTATCATGTGTTACCTAGAGGGGATTATCAAACAAAGAGGGGACAGCACAACGTTCATGTCTTTGGGAATTTATGTTAAATTAAAAGGTACAAAAGAAATCTGAGAAATATCATAGCAACCCAGACAGCCAAACTGAATAGGTTAAGTCCTAAAAATATATAGGAGGAAAAAAAAAACACATTTCATATACCATTTTGCTATTAGAAATATTTTGAAACACTTACAATTGAACAACAATATACAGTCATGATGAAGCAAAGAATAATTATTTTATTTTAGTGAGTGTATTAAGGGGAGAGTGTTTTAATCTCTATGCATATATAGGGAACTCTGTGTGTGGAATTTTTGTCCATGGATAAAGATGAACAATGCATCTATAACAATCAAAGAGTTTTAGGAGACTTTCCTTGTTCAATGGAAAATTAAATGAATTGCCCATAGTCACCTTGCTGATATGTAAAAGAGTTATGATAAGAACTAAAACCACATTTTTACTGGTTTCAAGATTGACCCTCATACTATGCCAAGCCACCTAACAGTATCTTCAGTATTATTATTTTTATATGTTAATACTTATTCTAGGCAGTTCTTTGTTATTGTGATAAGTTCATAGACTGATATGATTTATAGTTTTTGATTTATTCAAAAATGGATGTTTTTCCTCATCAAGAAAAAATAGATGCTAGAGTATTGTATTCAATACTGTACAAATAATTTCCTTTCAAAAGAATTAGATTTATACTTTTATTGTTTTCTCTAAAGAAAATCTAGCTACTATACAAAAATGTAGTGTGAAGTAATGGAAAGAATATTAGAATGAAAATTAAGAATATATGCTTTTATAGTTCAAAGTCATCATGGTCCAGAGTAAGCTATTTAACCTTCTAAGCCTCAGTTTTGTCATTCATAATATGAGATTAGTTATTTTTACTTACTAATTGGGGATTGTTGTAAAGAAAATAATTTTCCAAGTTTTACTAAAAATAAATTATTTTGAACAAATAACATGGCTATATAAGAAATAATAAAACTAAGAAATAACATTTCTGAGTGTACTGAAAGTGGAATCACATAATTTTCCAGGTAGGTAAATGTGTTTTGTCTCTGCCTAGCTCATTTCCAGTCTGATCATTAGATGTTTTCTTAAAAAGAAATCTCTATAACTCTTTTTAATTGAAAAAAAGTTACACTCCAATGTCTTCTCTTGTTATCAAGGCAATCTAAGTTTTCAAGAACTATGCCAACTGAGCACAAACTACCAGGCTCACTCTACCAGACTTCAAAGGCTTGGATTATTATCTTAGTAATATACTATATTTGTGAGGACCAGGTAAGCTAAGTAAGCAAGTGAGTGTCATACTACAAATAGGTGGTGAATTTTTTGAGCATAGTAGCATCTGAGACAAAAAAGCAAATAAAAAATAAAACAAAACAAAACAAAAATGGCATACATCTGAGTGGTATTTTTCTGTCTCTGTAGAATGATGGCAAATGGAGCAGAGAGGGCTAAATAAGGCACACTTTTTAGATAATCTATAAACATTAATGTTGTTTTGAGTTCTCAAAATATGAGTTTCTTATTGATTTACCAGTGAAATGACCCATTACTGGATGAGCTGAAAAAATATCAATATAGATATTCTGGCTATAAAAGAATTCAGAAATGAAACAGAAGGAAGTTTCAGTCAAGTGAAAGGATTACTCATTGGTTCTCCTTAGAAAGACATGCAAAAGTTATTTTCACTGCCTACTCAGAGAATATCATTTTGTGAGATTTATTCAACTTCCCTTGAAGTACTTATGATAAATGTGTGTAAAAGGTCATCATCAAGAAAATTGTACTTCATGTGATGAAAGTGGATTCACCAATAGAGAATTTTTATAGAAAAACTTGACAAACTTCTCTAGACCAGACAACATAGATATGTAGGCTGAACAGATTTACTGTAAAGACAAACAAAAGACAATGAAAAAAAAAACGCTGAAAAAAAGTAATTTGAGATTAATATATTAAATAATCCAGTGATCCAGGAATGAATTGAGACATCTTATTCCTGCCTATCATTTTTTTCTTTCATAGGAATAATGATGGATTGTACATGGTAAAAGCCAAAGAAGACTATAAGACTACACACAAACACACACACACACACACACACACACACACACACACACACACTCACACCTGAATTAGGTGTCTTTCAAGATAAGAAATGCCTTATTACAGATGTAGGAATCATTTCTAAATCACATCTCTGTATGCTATCAGATCAACCTGTTAGAGCAAAAGTCAAGAGAAATGCTAATTATAACAAAGGGCAAATAACAAAGTACCAACTCATGAGCAAGAATAACATCTCTGATATGACTTACTTTAAAAAAAATAATAATTTTGAAAGTAAAGAAATAGACAAAATAAATCAATAATGACATTTTCTAAGAAAGTCTGAAGCAATATTTTTAAAGCTGCAAGACAGCCAAGATACATCAAAAAGTGTTTCAGCTAACAAGCATTTAGTTTTTTTCAAGAGGAAAGAAATGACAGGTGCCTCCTTTCCTCCTTCTGTACAGTGGCTACTGTAGTTCAAGTCCCCCATCTCCATCCTCTCTTACCCGGACTATTGCAATTATTCTCCCTATTTTGTCCTACATACCACAACATTTTGCACCCTTCAACACATCTTTCACAAAACCACCAAAAATGATTTTTTTCCCCCCTAAAGCAGAGTTCTAACCCTGGGTTAATCAGCAAACTCTAGCTTCTGCTTATTATCTGTAAAGCAAAATATAAAAGCTTCTGTTTGGCACAGAAATCTCAGCAAAAGTTTTCAGTATTTTCTACTGAAAAATGAAGTAAGATTTTCTGTGAGGAGAATTGAGGAATCAGATAAGAAGGATTCAAAAGGGTAGCTAGGTGACCCAAAGGCTAGAGCACCAGCCCTGAAGTCAGGAGGACCTGAGTTCAAATCTGGCCTCAGACACTTAATACTTTCTAGCTGTGTGACCCTGGGCAAATCACTAAGCCCCAGCTGCCGCAGGGGGAAAAAGAATCAAAAGGTTTGAATGAACTCTTTATTAAGGGGGGTAGTGGTTGAGTGCCCAATTGGTATTATGGAACATAAATATGTAGTAGACCCAATCAACATGTGATGTGGTGGTAGTCATTTCTTTTGTGTCCAAACTCTTTAACCCATTTAGGTTTTTCTTGACGAAGATACAAGAGTGATTTGTCATTTCCTTCTCTAGCTCATTTTGCAAGTAGAGAAATTGAATCAACAACTTTAAGTGACTTTTCAGTGTCACAAATCTATTATGTGTCTGAGGTTACATTTGAACTCAGTTTTCCTGACTCCAGGTCCAGCACTTTAATCCCCTATCTACTTAGCCACCTTCTTTTTCTCCAGCTCTGTTCAGCATCACAGGAAGAAAAATGAAAGAAGTAGATGGTGTGAATAACACAGGGTTGATTTTGGCAAGATATTATCAGAGATAGGATAAAAGAGGAAGGGAGTCTCATGTAGAGGTTAATGCAAAGTTGAACTGCAAGATACGATAAAGCTATGATAGATCATTGCATTGATTAAAATTCATAAATCTTTCAAATTTGGCTTTCTTTACTGTACTGTTATTGCATAAATTGTTCTCCTATTTCTAATTCAGCATCAGTTTGTGCATGTGTCCCAGGTTTTCTCTGAAGCTGTTCCCTTCATTATTTCCTGTAACAATATAATATTATATTATATTCATAAATCATAATTGGTTCAGTCATTCTCCCACTGAGGAATCTTCCTTAACTCCCACTTCTGTAACGTAATCAAAAAAGTCACTATAAATATTTTTACACAATCTTTCTTCAATCATTTCAAGATGTAGACTTTGTGGTGATACCAATGATGCAATGGATATGCATAATTTAGTGACCTTTTTTGGTCTTGTTCTGAATTGCTTTTTCAAAATCATTGTACCAATTCAGAACAGTTCCAACAGCACAATAATATGAAAAATCATATTTTCTTTCTTCTCCAAAATCTTTATGGTAACTCTTTTGTTCAAAGGGAAGATTTTTCGGGTGTAATAGATCCTTTTTTTGCAATCTAGTGAAGTTTCTGTCCCTTTTCTTAGAATAACATTTTTAGGTAGTAAATTTTTTAAGACAGGAAGCCAGTTATATGGTCATATGATTATCAAAGTATTTTTTCTAAAAAGTAACCAGATACTAGATTGCAAGCACATTTTTTGCCATTGTGCTATTTCAGACTATCTGGCCCACATGACTCCCATTTGGGCTTTTCTTCCCCAAAATACCTAATTTGCAATTATCTTCTTCTGCTCATTTTACAGATGAGTAAACGGAGGCAAACAAGACTAAGTGACTTACTCAAAATCACACAACCAGAAGTGTCTAAGGCCTAATTTGAACTCATTTAGATGACTCTTCCTGATTTGAAGTCCCAGTGAAATGATAATAATAGTAATAACCACTAACATTTGAAATAAAATTTAAAATTATAAGTCTTTTACAGATATTTGCTCATTTATGTACTCAAAAGCAACTCTAGGTACTAATGATTATAGCAAAAATACTAGAAAAAGGAAAAATAAGGCCTTTACAAATTGTTTGCACTTCTACAATCACAAGATTGATTGACTCGAAAATGTAGAAAAACACAAAACATTAGACCCATGTAGTTTGTTAATTGCAAACAATAACTTTGAACAGAGCTAGGACTTAAAGGCTCTCCTGAAACAAGATATGAAATATATGTGTTTTAAAATCATGCAAGATTTCTTGATAAATGTAATCACAATAACAAATTTATTGCAAACTCCATTAATAGTACAATTTACTGGAGGTCAAGAAATGTCATTGGTTTAAAAAGGGGTTAACTGATTGTGGGGAAAGAGACCACATTAATGAAATTACATATCCTTTCAAGTATTGCAATATGCTACTTTTTGTCTCAATGCTCTAATCATGTCAAATTCTCTGTTTTTACAAGTTATATTTTAATCTTAAGGTGGAGCAGAACAGCCATCTAGTGGACAAAATGATAATTGCTGATGTTTTAGGAGGAGCAAACTTTTTAAATGTCATGACCCTACAAATGGGCTTCAGTGGTGGTGCAATAAGGGAAATGATCCATACTCTTTGTTCAACTGTACACTTTTATTCCTACGAATAATATTCTATCCTGAAAATAAGGGCCTATTTGGAAAATGTCATTAGGTCCTGGACACAGAAGATAGTGTTAATGAGTTTCTCATAATGCAATAATTATTTCACAGATTTTCCTCATTGCTATTCCTTCAAATCTGAAGTCACATAGAGGAGATGGACTATACAATCTCTGAACCATATCTGAATATTAATTCATTTCCTTTTAGCAGTACTTTCTCAAAATTGCGAGAGGAAAGTGACTCATTATTTGAATTGGATAAAAATATTTAGATTTTTTGATAATCTTATATAATATTATTTAGATTGAATTCTATAATGTGATTTTTGTTTTGACACTTTTCACTCCTTTTTTCCCCCAGAGCTACTTATACATCCCCACCTAAATAGAATGTGCTATTTTTCTTTTTCTGTGCAGCTTGGTTCCCATTATCAAGAAATAATAAACAAACAAACAAACAAACAAAAATCCCTCCCTCATTTTTCTGGGACTAAATCAGGGAATTTAGACTTCTTGTCAGTTACCTGAAACAATATTCTTAGACCTTTACTGTGAAAGTTATTACTTTTCTCTTTTTTGGAAGTTCGTCATGTGGTGTTAAGATCCAGTACTGCCTTTTGAATTCTTCTTATGTCAACTTTTTCTAAACAACTTTATGATGCAAGTGATTGGGGTTTGAGGTCCCTTTAAGATTCCTTTCTAATTGCCCAACCCATGGCTGACCTTAATTCACAAATCCTGGTCAAAGGCACCCTTTGAATATCTGGGCCCACCCCCCCATCATCAGCTCAGCTTCCCTCAGCCCTCACCTGATCTGAGGTAACTGAAAAGCCCACCAAGAACTTGGAACTGCCCACAATCTTTTGGGTATAAAAGAGGTGAGCCGGAACTCCCTCTTTGCAGGAGCCCTCCCAGCCAACACATGGTATCCTTCCAGCCATGTAAGGGTTCCTGCCTGCCCAGCGGCCACCTTTGGCCCTGGCGTCTTTCTAACTGAGCTTTACTTCCAAATTTCTACAATAAACCTTTTATTTATCAATCTAGGTTTTCAGGGTTGTAAATTCATTTATAGGGGACACTGCACCTCATGGGATTACTATCTATGCCCTGAGAAATGGGGTTCCCCCTTTCCTTTCCCTCGTTACAAGGATTTCTTAATTGAGGTATCACTGTATAGATGTATTTGAAAAGGATAAAGTTCACCCACTTTTTTAGGTAAAATATTTATAAATTAGTTATTTTTTACAAGAAGATTGAAATAAAAGAAAAAAATAAAATAAGTGGGAACATAGCATGTTCCATTCTTTATTTAAATATTATCAGTTCTTTCTCTGGAGGCAAATGTTATGCTTTATAATTAAGCCTTGCCTTGAGGAGGGACAGAGTTAAAGGAGAGTGACAAGAACTGGAGGAAAATGCAATTATTAACAGTAATTTAAAAATATTTTGAAAGAAAAGGAAAGGAAAGGAAAGAAAAGAAAAGAAAAGAAAAGAAAAGAAAAGAAAAGAAAAGAGAAGAGAAGAGAAGAGAAGAGAAGAGAAGAGAAGAGAAGAAAAGAAAAGAAAAGAAAAGAAAAGAAAAGAAAAGAAAAGAAAAGAAAAGAAAAGAAAAGAAAAGAAAAGAAAAGAAAAGAAAAGAAAAGAAAAGAAAAGAAAAGGAAAGGAAAGGAAAGGAAAGGAAAGGAAAGGAAAGGAAAGGAAAGGAAAGAAAGAGAAATAGCCAGAGTATTTATAAAGCCTACACGGCTACAAATGGGATTCTAATCTGCTGTGAGAACCTCTCCTAAGCATTTACGTTTTATTTTATTTATTCATTCACCTAGTTATTGTAATAGAGTTCTGGGTCTGAATTCAGGAAGATTTCAGCTCAAATCCTACACAAACGCTAGTAATATGACCCTGACTAAGTCCTTAACTTCTTTCTGCTTCACATGTGAAATGGAGATAATTAATAATACTTCAAGGCTGTTGTGAGAATCAAATAACAGATTATATGATAAGAGTTTTGCAATCCTCAAAATGCTATGTAAGCATCAGATATTATTATTTGGGAAAAAGTTGAACATATTATGGTATATCTATATGATGGAATAGTATTGTACTGTTGGAAATTATGAAGGAGACAATTTCAAATAAATCATTTAGACATATGAAGATATTCAGAGTGAAATGAGGACAATTCACATAATGGAAATGATATGGTAAATATAAATAACTCTCAGTTTTCAATTTTTTGCCATCTCAAAAAGCTATAAATATTTATGTAAATTCTTAGCATTTGGTTTGCTAAAGATTAATTTTCCCTTTAGCCTGCCCTCCATACAGTTCTTCATTTTCCTATTTTCCTCATATTTCCAAATTCAATGAAATATATCTATGTACTAACTCTTTGTGTGTGTATGTATACTTACATGCATATATGTATGTATTCTTCCCTTCTTAGCTTCAAGTGAAAATGACTTGCAAGTGTCAACTGCTTTTCTGTATCTTGTTCTCCCTGTTAGTACATATCCCTATTTCTATGTCATGATTATGTGAGAATTTTCCCTAATCTTCCTTCTTGCCCATTCATCCCCATGGGAGAAGATTGTGGGAAGAAGAATAGTGTATTATCTTTTCTCTCTTCCTTCTATTTTTCTCTTAAGATCAAGATATAACAAAACCACTTCCTATTTATATATAATTAAACTTCCTCTATGAACCTGATACTGTTAAGTGGGAGGCATATCATCTTCCAATATCTGAATGTAAGCAACTTATTCTCGTTTAATGCTTATTATTTTTGATTACCCTTTTTCTTAATTCCTACATTTTAAGTGCAAAGTTTGTATACAACTCTGACCTTTTAAATTTGTATTATACTCACTTACTATGCTAAATTTTCTTTTTTGTATTTGTAGCTACTGATTTGCATATAATGCTGATTGTAATTCTCTGGTACTTTAATTCTTTTTTTTTTTTTTTTTCCCCTGGCTTTTTTCAATGTGATAGTTAATTTACTTCATCTATATTTTTTTTTCAAAAAAATTAAATTTAAAGCCAAAGTATCCTTTAAAATTCTTCATTACTAACATATTGCTACAAACTTTACTAATTCCTATGGCTGGTATTTAAGGACAAGGGACGCTTGTTTTCATCTGGTGCAGTCTAATCTTTTTCTGGGTTTTGTGAAAGTTTTATAAGCATAACAGTTATGTTTTCCAAATTCCATTTCAGGAATGGTATCTTTTGAAATATTTTAAAGAAAGAAGCAATAATATCAATTAAGCCCAATTCTAAATGTGATCATAGCTAATGATTTTTGCATCCCAGTTCCAAACCCCAACCCACTGAAATACTGCGCGCACACACACACATGCACACTCACAGACATGTGTTTAAAATCAGAGAATCAGTGAATGGAAATTTGTCCAAGCAATTTTTATTCATAGACTTCCAATGAAGGGGATCCACCCCCTACTTCTTAGGCAATCAGTTTTGGTATGACAGTATCTTGTTATCCTTCAGGATACTGATTACCTAATAAAGTATACTTTTCAGCTTGCATCTTTCCTAAAAATTTGTATCTAGAATTGACCACAGTATTACAGATGTAGTCTGAATAAGACAACATACAAGAGACCTACCCTACTACTGGATACCCTGTTTATCTTGATTCAACTTATCAGCCCTCTTGGCTGCCAGATCACATTGTTAACTATGATATAACTTGTTATTTATTTAAAATTTAAAAATTTTCTTTCATGCAAACTGCCATCTATTCTTTACTGCTATCTAATCTTTTAACTTAAATGAATTCAATCAATCATTTCATTTTTTTAAATTGAAAGATCTTGTTCTAGGCAGTCAACATTCTAGAGATATTCATTTTAATGGTAACTTAGTGACAGTTAACAACAACTGGAAATTTGCAATATTAAGATAAGGAGATAAGGAGCATAGACTGTAGTATCTGAATCATTTTTAAAAATCAATTCTCACTTTAAGGAAAAAGAAGAGCTTATATATACTTATCTATATTCTATAACAATTTACCAGATTCTGCTTCCTTTCAGTTCCAGCCAAGCAAGATAGTGGATGCTAGAGAACATCATGTAGAACAAGTCATTACAATAGGAACCCTTCTTTTGTCCTTGTCCTATTGGATACTTGAGAGAAAAAAAAAACTTGAATGTTTTTCCTTCCCAAATTATCACCTGTCCATATCTTACCAGGTTGTCCCCTTTCCCATCTCAGCCCCTAAATTTCATTCAAATATTACCTTCTTTTTTCTACTTCCAGAAGGAAAGTAACCAGGTAATTGTCTTTTAAATCGTCTTTAGAGAAATTCTAGTGCAATCATTCCATTCCAAACCTCACCCTTTTGCCAAAATTTGTGTGTACTTGATTAGGTAATCCCTCATGTGGGTAAATGATATAGCGACTCACATTGACTGGATGAGCAAGGAATCATCAACCATACTCCTACCAAGAAAATAGTGGAACATGGAGCCATATTATCTAGTCAATTGCTAGATCCTAACTTTTACTATTTTTCCTTTTGAATCACCCCAAAGAATAACAAGTTTTTTTCATCAGCTTAAAATTTATTACATATATTCTTTTGTATGATTAGAATGTGTGTTTCTTGAGAGCAGATACTGTTTTACTTTTGTATTTGTATCCTCAATGCTTGCCTCCATGCTTGTTATTTAAGAAATAAATTCATTAATTCTATCTAATTTAGAGGAGAATGTTTATAGAAGGGGAGGTTAATAAGAAGAGATTGGTGTTTATTTTAAAACAGTATTAGGAGCTATGTCTGTGATATCAATAGCATAAACAATTCACAGATTAGGAAATTCCCTCTACCAATTTAGGCTGGCACTTTTACTGAAATTCATAGTCTTAGAAAGTTGTCCAATATGCTAAAACATGAATAATTTGACCAATATCACACAGACATCATGTGACAGGGGTAGGATTTAAACTTCTATCTTCGGACTTCCGGCCAAGATGGCGGCGTGGAGGCAGACAGCTGCTTGAGCTCCTCGTTTTCTCTCAGAACTTACTTCATGACAAGCCTCTGACTTAATGCTTGACCCAGAAAGAAATCCACAAAAAATCACCAAGAGAAGACATCCTTGAAAGTCGCCAGAAAAGGTCTGTGTTTGCTCGGGGGAGGGTCAATCAGACTAGGCGCAGACTGAGGGCAGGCAGCCAGAGCAAGACTGGTAGCTCACACAGCTCAGAACGGAGGGGGAGGGGTGTGATCTCTGCCGTTTCTGTGAAAGGGCTTTTGCCCCAGTATGGATGCTCCGTCTTGGCAGCAAGCCAGGAGCAGCAGAGAGGGTGTAAACACCGGAGGTGAGGATTGAAACCCCAGAAAGCCAGCATCTCTCAGAGCCCGGCCACCCCCAACCCCCACCTGGACTAACTTGGTGCGTTCTCAGAGCCTCAGAGCACAGCTCAGTACAGTCATTGCTGTTCTGTTAGTGGCTCTCTGCTGCCCTACCCCCAGTCTGTAGAGGAAGCCCATTAATACCATCCAGCCCCATCCCCCGCAAAACAGACCAATTGGTTCTCTTGTCAGTTTGTTTTCTTTGATTCCTACTCTGACAAAATGAATAAAAAATTCAAAAGGGCTCTAACCATTGACAGCTTCTGTGTGGAGAGGGAGCAGACTTCAAATGCTGAGGAGACTAGGAACAAACTGTCCCCAGATGTATCCCCTGGGAGGGATATAAGCTGCTCCTCAATACAAAAGAACCTCATAGAGGAAATCAAAAAGGCTCTCACAAGAGAGCTGGGAGAGAAATGGGAAAAGGAAAGGGAAGCTTGGCAAGAGAGCCTGGAGAAGTCATCCCATGCATTCAAAAACAGAGTGGATAAAGAAATCAAATCATTGAGAAACAAGATTAGTGAGCTGGAAAAGGTAAACAACTCCAAGGAAAACAGGATTAGTGAGCTGGAAAAAGAAATCAGCTCTCTAAAAAATAAAATGGATAAAATGGAAAAAAAATTCCATAGAAGATAAAAACTCAATTGGACAATTACAAAGAGATATAAAAAAAGTGAGTGAAGAAAATACATCATTGAAAATTAGACTCGAACAAGTAGAAATGAATGACTCAAGGAGAAACCAAGAAAGAGTCAAGCAAAACCAGAGAAATGAAACAATTGAAAAGACTGTCAAGTACCTTACCAGAAAGAAAAGAGACCTGGAAAACAGATCCAGGAGAGACAATTTGAGAATAATCGGACTCCCTGAAAAATGGGAGGAAAAAAAGAGCTTGGACACCATTTTCGAGGAAATTATCAAAGAGAACTGCCCAGACGTTTTGGAAACAGAGGGTAAAATAGACATTGAAAAAATTCATCGATCCCCTACTGAAAGGGACCCTAAAATCAAAACGCCAAGAAATATAGTGGCCAAGTTCAAGAACCATCAAACAAAGGAAAAGATATTGGAAGCTGCTAGAAAAAAACAATTCAGATATGGAGGATCCACAATAAGGATAACCCAGGATCTAGCAGCGTCCACATTAAAAGAACGCAGGGCCTGGAACATGATATTCCGAAAAGCTAAGGAACTTGGTATGCAGCCAAGAATAACTTACCCAGCAAGAATGAGCATCGTTTTCCAGGGAAGAAGATGGACATTTAACGAAATAAATGAATTCCATCTATTTTTGATGAAAAAACCAGACCTACATAAAATGTTTGATCTTCAAATACAGAACTCAAGAGATTTCTAAAAAGGTAAAAAGAAATCTTGAGAACTATACTTCTGTCAAAAAAATATGTAAAGAACATATGTACAATTTGTCTTAGAAACTAGAGGTGGAAAGGAGATTATATCATAAAAAAGTGTAAAGTGGTGGTACTACATCTCATGAAGGGGCAAAGGTAACCTATTATATCTGAGAGAAAGAAAGGAGGGAGATGAACATAGTGTGTATCAATAGACATATTCGATTTATGGTGAAACTTCTTCTACTTCATTGAAAAGTGAAAGGGAAGGAGTAAGCTAAGGGGAAGGGAATACAGAAATTGTGAGGAAAAGGGGTAAAATAAGGGGAGGAATTTTAAGGTGGGGGAGGGATCCTAAAAAGGGAGGGCTGTGAAAAGCAAGTGGTGTTCACCAGTTTAATACTGGATAGGAGGGTAAAAGGGAAGGAAAGGGGAAAAGCATAAGCAGGGGTTAATAGGATGGCAAGCAATATAGAATTAGTCCTTCTAACCATAAATGTGAATGGGGCAAACTGCCTCATAAAGAGGAAGCAGTTAGCAGACTGGATTAAAAGTCAGAATCCTACTATATGTTGTTTACAGGAAACACACCTGAAACAGGATGAGACATTCAAACTAAAAGTAAAAGGGAGGAGCAGAATCTATTATGCTTCAGGCAAAACCAAAAAAGCAGGAGTAGCCATCCTCATCTCAGATCAAGCAAAAACAAAAATTGATCTAATTAAAAGAGATAAGGAAGGGCATTATATCCTGCTAAAGGGCAGCATCAATAGTGAAGCAGTATCAATATTAAACATGTATGCACCAAGTGGTGCAGCATCTAAATTCTTAAAAGAGAAATTAAGAGAGCTGCAAGAGGAAATAGATAGCAAAACTATAATAGCGGGAGATCTCAACCTTGCACTCTCAGAATTAGATAAATCAAACCACAAAATAAATAAGAAAGAAGTCAAAGAGGTAAATAGAATACTAGAAAAGTTTGATATGATAGATCTTTGGCGAAAGCTAAATGGAGACAGAAAGGAATATACTTTCTTCTCAGCAGTTCATGGAACCTATACAAAAATTGATCATATACTAGGGCATAAAAACCTCAAAATCAAATGCAGTAAGGCAGAAATACGCATCCTTTCAGACCATAATGCAATCAAAATAACATTTAATAAAAAGCCAGGGGAAAATAGACCAAAAAATAATTGGAAACTAAATAATCTTATACTAAAGAATGATTGGGTAAAACAGCAAATCATAGACATAATTAATAACTTCACCCAAGAAAATGACAATAATGAGACTTCATACCAAAATGTGTGGGATACAGCCAAAGCAGTAATAAGGGGAAGTTCTATATCTCTACAGGTCTTCTTGCATAAAATAGAGAAAGAGAGGGCCAACGAATTGGGCTTACAACTAAAATTGCTAGAAAAGGAACAAATTAAAAACCCCCAGAGAAACACAAAACTTGAAATTCAAAAAATAAAAGGTGAGATTAATAAAATTGAAAGTAAAAAAAACTATTGAATTAATTAATAAAACTAAGAGTTGGTTTTATGAAAAAACCAACAAAATAGACAAACCCTTAGTAAACCTGATTAAAAAAAGGAAAGAGAAAAAGCAAATTGTTAGTCTTGAAAATGAAAAGGGTGAACTCACCACTAATGAAGAGGAAATTAGAACAATAGTTAGGAGCTACTTTGCTCAACTTTATGCCGATATATTCGATAACTTAAATGAAATGGAAGAATACCTTCAAAAATATAGCTTGCCCAGATTAACAGAGGAAGAAGTAAGTAGTCTAAATAGTCCCATCTCAGAAAAAGAAATAGACCAAGCTATTAACCAACTTCCTAAGAAAAAGTTCCCAGGACCAGATGGATTTACAGGTGAATTCTACCAAACATTTAAAGAACAACTAACTCCAATGCTATGTAAACTATTTGAAAAAATAGGGATTGAAGGAGTCCTACCAAATTCCTTCTATGACACAGACATGGTACTGATACCTAAACCAGGTAGATCGAAAACTGAGAAAGAAAACTATAGAACAATTTCCTTAATGAATATTGATGCTAAAATCTTAAATAAGATATTAGCAAATAGACTTCAGAAAATCATCCCCAGGATAATACACTATGACCAAGTGGGATTTATACCAGGAATGCAGGGCTGGTTTAATATTAGGAAAACTATTAGTATAATTGACCATATTAATAATCAAATTAATAAAAACCATATGATCATCTCAATAGATGCAGAAAAGGCATTTGATAAAATCCAACATCCATTCCTACTAAAAACGCTTGAGAGTATAGGAATAAATGGACTATTCCTTAAAATAATAAGGAGCATATATTTAAAACCTTCAGTAAACATCATATGTAATGGTGATAAACTAGAACCTTTCCCTGTAAGATCAGGAGTGAAACAAGGTTGCCCACTATCACCATTACTATTCAATATAGTACTAGAAACTCTAGCCTTGGCAATAAAAGCCAAGAAAGAGATCCAAGGAATCAGAGTAGGAAATGAAGAAATCAAATTATCACTTTTCGCAGATGACATGATGGTATACTTAGAGAACCCCAAAGACTCTGCTAAAAAGCTATTAGAAATAATTCAGAATTTTAGCAAAGTCGCAGGATACAAAATAAATCCACATAAATCCTCAGGATTTTTATACATTACCAACACAATCCAACAGCAAGAGATACAAAGAGAAATTCCATTCAAAATAACAGTCGATAGTATAAAATATTTGGGAATATATCTACCAAAGGAGAGTCAGGAATTATATGAGCAAATTTACAAAACACTTGCCATAAAAATAAAGTCAGATTTAAATAATTGGAAAGACATTCAGTGTTCTTGGATAGGCTGAGCGAATATAATAAAGATGACAATACTCCCCAAACTAATCTATTTATTTAGTGCTATACCAATCAGACTCCCAAGGAACTATTTTAATGACCTAGAAAAAATAACAACAAAATTCATATGGAAGAATAAAAGGTCGAGAATTGCAAGGGAACTAATGAAAAAAAAGTCAGAGGAAGGTGGTCTAAGTGTACCTGATTTAAAGCTATATTATAAAGCAACAGTCACCAAAACCATTTGGTATTGGCTAAGAAATAGATTAGTTGATCAGTGGCATAGGTTAGGTTCACAGGGCAAGATAGTGAATAAAAATAGCAATCTAATCTTTGACAAACCCAAAGATACCAACATTAGGGATAAAAATTCATTATTTGACAAAAACTGATGGGAAAACTGGAAATTAGTATGGCAGAAACTAGGCATGGACCCACATTTAACACCACATACTAAGATTAGATCAAAACGGGTCCAAGATTTAGGCATAAAGAACGAAATCATAAATAAATTGGAGGAACATGGGATGGTTTACCTCTCAGACTTGTGGAGGAGGAAGGAGTTTGTGTCCAAGGGAGAACTAGAGACCATTATTGATCACAAATTAGAACATTTTGATTACACCAAATTAAAAAGTTTCTGCACAAACAAAACTAATGCAAACAAGATTAGAAGGGAAGTAACAAATTGGGAAAAAAATTTTACACTTAAAGGTTCTGATAAAGGCCTCATCTCCAAAATATACAGAGAATTGACTTTAATTTATAAGAAATCAAGCCATTCTCCAATTGATAAATGGTCAAAATATATGAACAAACAATTTTCAGATGATGAAATTAAAACTATTTCCCCTCATATGAAAGAGTTTTCCAAATCACAATTGATCAGAGACAACTCTGAGGTATCATTACACACCTGTCAGATTGGCTAAGATGACAGGAACAAATAACGATGAATGTTGGAGTGGCTGTGGGAAAACTGGGACACTGATGCATTGTTGGTGGAGTTGTGAAAGAATCCAACCATTCTGGAGAGCAATCTGGAATTATGCCCAAAAAGTTATCAAAATGTGCATACCCTTTGACCCAGCCATACTACTACTGGGCTTATACCCCAAGGAACTACTAAAGAAGGGAAAGGGACCTGTATGTGCCAAAATGTTTGTGGCAGCCCTTTTCATAGTGGCTAGAAGCTGGAAGATGAATGGATGTCCATCAATTGGAGAATGGTTGGGTAAATTATGGTATATGAATGTTATGGAATATTATTGTTCTATAAGAAATGACCAACAGGAGAAATACAGAGAGGCTTGGAGAGACTTACATCAACTGATGCTGAGTGAAACGAGCAGAACCAGAAGATCATTATCCATTTCAACAATGATACTGTACGAGGATGTATGCTGATGGAAGTGGATATCTTCAACATGGAGAAGAGCTAATCCAATTCCAATTGATTAATGATGGACAGAACCAGCTACATCCAGAAAAGGAACACTGGGAAATGAATGTAAACTGTTATTTTTACCTTCTGAATCCAATTCTTCCTGTGCAGCAAAAAATTCGGTTCTACACACATATATTGTATCTAGAATATACTGTAATATATTTAACATATATAAGACTGCTTGCCATCTGGGGGAGGGGGTTGGGGGAGGAAGGGAAAAAATCTGAATAGAAGTAAGTGCAAGGGATAATGTTGTAAAAAATTACCCATGCATATGTACTGTCAAAAAAAGTTATAATTATAAAATAAAATTAAAATTAAAAAAAAAAAAAAAAAAACTTCTATCTTCTTGGCTTTGAGGCCAGTTCTATTTTCAGTAACACACTGACACTTGAAATTTTAAAAATGTAAATGGGTTGCAATTAAAACATTGTTAAAATATGTTAATAGTAAATTGGTATTTATGACTATTTTTCTCTTTATTAATCTATTTCTTCATCTCTATATCTAGGCTTATCATCGAAAGGTGGAAGTGACTTCAGAAACTAATGAGCACAATTTTTACATTTTGAAAAAGATGCATTTCAGGTACATAAAGATTTAGAAATATTCTTAAGATGAGAGATTATTTTGACCTTTTGGAAAGAATAACCCTTCATCCTTTCTTTAATAGGTTCACAAATAACTATAATACAAATTTAAAAAAATTATAACTGTATGTGATTATTATTCAAACTAAAGTCCAATTCCAATATGGAAAACTTCCTTTGCATATAGTTTTTCAGGAATGTAGGACTCTAAAAAATCCTTTAATCACTGTAGAGCATTTTAGTGAATATACCTAATAGCTTTTTAAAAAGCATTTCCAGGAAGATCAAGGTGTTTTCTACCTGAAACCTGAAACTACTACTTCATACATTCTGATTGTTTCTTTATTCTTTTTTTCAGGATCTATAGTTGTTTTGTTTTGTTTTTTTCAATAAACATTTTTTTTAATTTCCTCCATAATTTTGTTTGGGTTATATATTTAAAAAAGATGACTCTAAGATCATAAGAGATGAAAAATCTATTTCATATGATCAGGAGGCCTCTGACTGAACTTTTTTTTCCATTTCCTTTCTGTACCTCAAGAATAGATTGGATGGAGGCGAAGCTACCAAAAGAAAATTTCAAGAGAAAGAAAAGATCTATGGACAGGAAGAAATCCTATTTGCTCATGAGACTCAGTTCTCATTTATGAATATTTGCATTTTCACCTATTCTGAATAGATTAAATCAAATGTAACCTATATCTCTCCTCTATATGAGTCTCTGTACATGTTTTTTGAATTGTGAGTTTTTTATTTTTTTAGATTTTGACTTTCAAAATATATGGGGAGTTTTCAACATTCAAAACATTGTGTTCTAAATTTTTCCCTCCTTTCCTCCATTCCTCCCTTAGACAGTAAGCCATCTATCTCAAGCATATGCAATTATTCTAGACATATTTCTACAATTAAGATGCTGCACAAGAAAAATCAGATCAAAAGGAAGAAAATGAGAAAAAAAAAAAAAAAAGCCCAAGCAAACAACGCAAAAAGGTAAAAAATACTATGTTGTGATCCACACTCAGTCCCCACAATCCTCCTTCTGGATGCAGATGATTTTTCTCCATCACAAGTCTACTGGAGGGAGGCAGAGCCAAGATGGCAGAGAAGATACACGCGAATTTGTAAGTTTCTTTCTTCCCTCATTAGCAATTAGTTAAATCAGCCTCAAAAATAATAATAGACTGATAAAAATCACAAAGATTAGAAGCACAACTTACCAGCTGAAGAGAATCTGGAATTTCAACAGAAAAGGTTGGTTCCAAGGGGAGGAAAAAAAAAAGAGGCCAGCACAGACAGGGTTGGACTGGGTGCTAACACACTGTGCTGATCAGACTGGGGAGAACTCTGGGATCAGAAAAGCCACTGAGATGGAGTAATTTGACACAGGCTATAAGCTCTTCTCAGATTATAAAACAGCAGGTCAGAAGATAAATCTAGCTACTTTAAAATATAAAGCCAGATCTTAAACCCACCCCAATCCAGCAAGTGACCTAATAAATCTCCTCATGGCTATGCAGACTGTGTAGACGCCTTCTGCTGCCCAGGGCTACTCCTTGGGATAGTTGAGAGCCTAAACAGCAGGGACACAGCCCTAGGCAGCCTCTAATCCACATAGTGAGGGGCTCAGCTTAAGGCAGTGGAATTCTACCAGCAGAATTCTCAGAGAAGCGGAACCTTTGCAGTAGGGACCTCCGTTTCTGGGAAGACACTTCCAGTTTAAGCACAGGGGCTTTTCACATCAGCTGCTGACATCCACGGCCCCAAGAGAGGCATTGGCTGGGGACTGTGATGCTTTCACTGTTCAGCCTTAAACCTCAGGGCAGTCACTAGGCCACACAGTGGGATCCTTCACTGGGCACTCCTCACAACACAGCCATGCTAAACACCTCTGAGGCATTTCTGGGGAGGGGAGAGGGGAACTCTCTCCCAGAGCTCTCTCTTACCTCAGGCACAGGTACCTGTGCATTCTACCCCCCCCCCAATTCTGGGAGGAATCTGGTAAATAAATAAATAAATAAACTTCTTACCCCAAGGGCAAACCCCAACAGATTTTTAACAATGAGTAAGAAGCTGAAGAAAACAATTGAACACCTTCTATACAGAGAAAGGATGGGTATCCAACCCCGAGGAGGTTAACAGCAGAGAGTCTCCAGATAACATTCTATCCACCTGCCCACCATCACATAACTCTTTCCTAGAAGAGACTATTACAAAGGTAAGAGAGTTTGAAGAAAAATGTGGAAAGGAAAGAGAAGCTATGATAGAGAATAACAATGTTCTGAAATTTGAGTTGGAAAAAATAAAGAATTCAGAGGAGGTGCAGGGAAACAAAATTTGTGAATTAGAAAAGGTTAAAAAATTACAGGAAAGTAGGATTTCTGAATTGGAAAAGATAAAAAAATTCTCAAGAAAGTAGGATTTCTGAATTGGAAAAGAAAATAACTGGCTAAAAAAAAATTAGTGAAATGGAAAAAATCAACAGAGCAAAATAATTCATTTAAAAACATAATTGGGCATATACAAAAAGAACTAAAAAATGTGAATGAAGAAAAGAACTCATTAAAAATCAGGACTAAACAAATAGAAATCAATGATTCATTGAGAAACCAAAAATCAGTCAAACAAAACAAAACAAAACAAAAAAAAAAAAAGTGAAAAGCTGGAGAATAATATCAAATACTTACTGGGAAAATCTATAAACCTGGAAAATAGGTCTAGGAGAGATAATCTGAGGATCATTGGATTTCCCAAAAACTATGACCAAAAAAAGAGCCTAGATTCTATTTTACAGGAAATCATCAAAGAGAACTGTTCAGAGATAATAGAAACAGAAGGGAAAATAGGCGTTGAAAGAATTCATCAAACATCTTCTGAAAAAGACCCTAAAAAAGAACTCCATGGAACATTTTGGCTAAGCTGCAGAACTACCATACTAAGGAAAAAATAATGCAAGCAGCAAGGAAAAAACAATTCAAACATCAAGGGGCCACAATAAGGGTCACTCAAGATCTGGCTGCCTCCACATTAAAGGATCAAAGGGCCTGAAACCTGATATTCTGAAAGGCAAAAGAAGAAGGATTACAACCAAGAACCAAGCTAAGTTTAGCATTTCATTCCATGGAAGAAGATGGTCATTTAATGAAACAGAGGAATTCCATTTGTTGCTAAGAAAAAAAACAGACTTAAACAAAAAATTTGATCTACATGCACAAGACTGAAGAGAAGCAGAAAAAGGTAAAAAGAACTCTTCAGAACTGTATCTCTGTTGTGGATATACAGAAAGTCTGCATGGATACTTTGATTTTACTGATATAATATAAAAAAGGGAAGTAGTAAAGGGAAGGAGATAGTATCAGAAAAAGGGGAAGGAGAGATAAAAAGAGGGAAACTACATCCCAGGAAGAGGCACAGAATATATGCCACATCTGAGGGAATTTAGAGAGGGGGAGAAATATTGTATGAATCTTACTCATCAGAGTAGGCTCAAAGAGTAAATAATTGACATATTTGTTTTTCAGAGAATCCTCTCTCACCTCATTAAAAGGGGGGAGAGGAAAAGGGAAAAGGAAAAGGGGAATAAGGGAAGCATATAAGAAAGGGGAAGGGACTTAAAAGGAGGGGGAGGGATACTAAAAAGGGAGGGCTGTGCATCACAAGTGGGGTCTATAAATTAAATATTGGGGAAGAGGTTCAGGGGGATCAAGGGGGAAAAAGCATAATCTGGGGATAATATGATGGCAGGAAATAGAGAATTAGTAATTTTTACTGTAAATGTGAATGGGATGAAGTCTTCCATTAAACGGAGGCGGATAGCAGACTGGATCAAAAGTCAGAACCCTACAATATGTTGTTTACAGGAAACATACTTAAATCAAGGAGATACATACAGAGTAAAGGTAAAAGGCTGGAACAGAAGCTATTATGCTTCAGGTAAAGCGAAAAAAGCAGGGGTTGCCATCCTTATCTCAGATCAAGCAAAAGCAGAAATTGATCTAATTAAAAGAGATAAGGAAGGAAACTATATCCTGCTAAAAGGTAGAATAGGCAATGAAGCCATATCAATACTAAACATATATGCACCAAGTGGTATAGCATTTTATTTACTAAAGGAAAAGTTAAGGGAGTTGAAAGAAGAAATAGACAGCAAAACTATAATAGTGGGAGATCTCAACCTTGCACTCTCAGAATTAGACAAATCAAACCACAAAACAAATAAGAAAGAAATTAAGAAGGTAAATAGAACATTAGAAAAACTAGGTATGATAGACCTTTGGAGAAAACTGAATGGTGATAGAAAGGAGTATACTTTCTTCTCAGCAGTACAGGGAACCTACACAAAAATTGACCATGTATTAGGACATAAATATCTCAAAATTAAATGCAGGAGGGCAGAAATAGTAAATGCCTTCTTCTCAGATCACAATGCAATCAAAACTACATTCAATAAGAAGTTAGACCAAATAGTAATTGGAAACTAAATAATATCATCTTAAAGAATGACTGGGTGAAACAGAAAATTATAGAAACAATTAATAATTTCACCCAAGATAATGACAATGAGACATCATACCAAAATTTGTGGGATGAAGCTAAAGCGGTAATAAGAGGAAATTTTATATCTTTAGAGGCTTATTTGAACAAAATAGAGAAAGTGAAGATTAATGAATTGGGCCTGCAAGTTAAAAAGTTAGAAAAAGATCAAATTAAAAACCCCCAACCAAAAACTAAACTTGAAATACTAAAATTAAAAGGAGAAATCAATAATATTGAAAATAAAAAAAAAAACTATTGAATTAATAAATAAAACCAAGAGTTGGTTTTATGAAAAAGCCAATAAAATAGATAAACCTTTGGTAAATCTGATTAGAAAAAGGAAAGAGGAAAATAAAAGTGTTAGTCTTACAAAGGAAAAGAGGGATCTTTCCACCAATGAAGAGGAAATTAGAGAAATAATAAGGAGTTACTTTGCCCAACTTTATGCCAATAAATTTGATAACTTAAGTGAAATGGATGACTTTCTCCAAAATTATAGGCTTCCTAGATTAACAGAGGAGGAAATAAATTGCTTAAATAGTCCCAGAAAAAGAAATAGAACAAGCTATTAATCAATTCCCCAGGAAAAAAATCCCCAGGACCAGATGGATTTACATGTGAATTCTACCAAACATTTAAAGAACAACTAGTCCCAATGTTATATAAACTATTTGAAAAAATAGGGGATGAAGGAGTCCTACCAAACTCCTTTTATGACACAGACATGGTACTCATACCTAAACCAGGTCGATCAAAAACTGAGAAAGAAAATTATAGACCAATTTCCTTAATGAATATTGATGCTAAAATCTTAAATAAGATAATAGCAAAAAGACTTCAGAAAATCATCCCCAGATTAATACACTATGATCAAGTAGGATTTATACCAGGAATGCAGGGTTGGTTTAATATTAGGAATACTATTAGTATAATGGACTATATTAATAATCAAATTAATAAAAACCATATGATCATCTCAATAGATGCAGAAAAAGTATTTGATAAAATCCAACATCCATTCCTACTAAAAGCGTTTGAGAGTATAGGAATAAATGGACTATTCCTTAAAATAATAAGGAGCATATATTTAAAACCATCAGTAAGCATAATATGTAATGGAGATAAACTGCACCTTTCCCAGTAAGATCACTATACACTTCAACAACAATATTGTATGAGGACATATTCTGATAGAAGTGGATATCTTCAACATAAAGAAGATCCAATCCACTTCTAGTTGATCAATGGACAGAAACAACTACACCCAGAGAAGGAATACTGGGAATTGAATATAAAATATTAGCACTAATGTCTATCTTCCCTGGTTACTTATACCTTCAGAATCCAATACTTAATGTGCAACAAGAAAATTGGATTTACACACATATATTGTATCTAGGTTATACTGTAACACATGTAAAATGTATGGGATTGCCTGTCATCTAGGAGAGGGAGTAGAGGGAGGGAGGGGGAAATTTGGAAAAATGAATACAAGGGATAATGTTATAAAAAATTACTCATTCATATATACTGTCAAAAATTATAATTATAAAATTAATAAAAAAAAAAAAGAAAAGAAAAGAAAAAGCTTTATTTAAAATAAATAAATAAATAAATAAAAGTCTACTGGAAATGGCCTGAATCCTCTCATTGTTCAAAAGAGCCACATCCATTAGAGTTGATCATCATATAATCTTGTTTATGTGTACAATGTCCTCTTAGTTTTATTCACTTCACTTAGCATCAGTTCATGTAAGTCTCTCCAGGCATTTCTGAAATCATCCTGTTGATCATTTCTTATAAACAATAATACTCCATTACATTAATATACTGTTATAGAGGACCACAGATATTGGAGATCTCTGAGAAAGGTATACTTGAAGATATTTACAACAGGGTGTTTGCTCAGTATGACTGATGAAATAATGGTTCTCTATTTCACATATACTTAGTGTGATGTAATGATTAATCACTTCAGTTGGCATATACTTAGTGTAATGGTCCTACTGTTGGCACATGGTAAGTGTGTTATAGTGATGTAATTATACTAAGGTATTTAAGGGTTGAGAGGACTGGAGACATGAGTGTGTGCTCTAGCTTGATCTCAGACTCAGAGACTCGAGACTCCAGCCTCCATCCTTGACCATCTCCTGCCTTCATCACTTCTCCACCTAAGACCAAGGCTCATCCAGAGATCCTCCAGAAAGCGAGTCTAGACATTACATTTTGTTGCCTAGCATGGGGACCTAGGCATGAGGCTCCAAACTTAAGGACCTACACTCAGCAGTTTGACTGAAGCAATTGTAAGCTCAGTGGAGAAGTCTCTGTGGCCTGGAAATAGGATGAGTACAAAAATAGACCAGTGGGAAACTTTGGTAAGGGCTAAACTAATCACTTTTGTTTTTCAGCTAAAATGGGGCAAATACTAAGAAATGAGCCTCCCCTATCCCAAGGGAAATATGTAGCATGCATAGTTATGTTAATAAAGAAGCAAGGTTTGTTGGTAACTTGGTAGACAAATCACTGGGCTCTTATATATACATACATATATATATATATATATATATATATATATATATATATATATATATATATATATATATATATATATGCTGCTACCATGCTGGGAGGTTATAGACAATTTCCATTCTGGGGTTCAGGAGCTCACTATTTGCCTTCTGTAGTTGCATTGGAAGTATCATAGCTAACGTGCTGATCGACCAGTTTCTAAACCAGACCAAAGTGGCAAACAGTACTATATTTTGGCTAAGAGCCTCCCATTAGATTCCCCCAAAACATGGAAACCTCTCTGCCCTAGGACTCCCTGCACTAACCTACACTATATTATGCCTAGGCTGGTCTGGCACCCCTGTCCCCACTGACTGAGACAGACCTTTCCCAAAGTTCTTTTAAAATATCTTCTGCTGGAAATGTTTTACACTGCAAATATGTGTGGGTTCTGTCACTCTAAAACCCATTTAGAGACTTGATCTGGTATTAATCTGAGGGAAGCTCAGAAGAGCTCAAAGACCTTTCTCTAACCTTTCATTCTCAACAAAACTCCTTTGAAAAACATGTTTTTACCAAAATCAATAAGTCAAATTTAAAATAAACTGATATTGGGGGTGGAGCCAAGATGGTAAGGAAGACACACCCAAGAATCTGAGCTCCTCTCATACATACTCTCATTACCAACTTTTAAAATCAGCCTCAAAATAGCACTAGACTGGTAAATTTCACAAAGATTGGAAGTACAACAACTCACCAACAGAAGATAATCAGGAATATCACCAGAAAAGATTTGTCCTGAGGTGGCAAGAGCAGACCAGCACAGGGCAAGGATAGAATCGGGAGCAGGGTGGCCTCTGTGGTTGGAAGGTTTGCATAGAGCTCTCTGCCATAACCTGACTACTTTGCTTTGGTAGCAGAGTAGTGGGCCAGTAGAGATATCAGAGCCTATGGTAGAGGGTTCACTGAGAGATGCCACAGCAGGATCTGGCTGCGCCCACTCAGAACCAGAAGTGACTCAGTGCAAACCATAACACAGTTCTTCGAGACATTCTGCAGCTGGGGGCTCTTGTTGGGGGGCAGTCACAAATCTGCATGGCAGGGGCACAGCCCGGAGCAGCCTCTCATCTGCACAGTGAGGGACTCAGCCTGGGGTAGTGGAATTTCCCCAGCTTTACTGCTCTGCCCAGGCAGAGACACTTCTGGTGCTGTGAGGGATAGGGCAACTGCTAATATTCAAAGTGGGCTTTTGTGGGAGGCAGTGATACTTTTGCTGCTTAACCTCTAGCCCCAAGGCAATCGCTAATACTTACAGTGGGACTCCTTGAAGGGCACTTACACAGCCTGGCCCTTGTTACCCAGGGCTACTCATTTCCATGTGGAGCTCTTTCCAGAGCACTCCTGTAGCTCTGCTGCTCCTTGCAGCCTATTGAGAAGACAGATATTGTCCATATACCCATCCTTGCTCTGTATAGGAAGCTGGTAACCTCCTTGCCCTGAAGGCAGACCCTGAAGGCTTTTAAAAAATGAGTAAAAAAATGAAGAAAACAATTGATACCTTCTATACAGAAAGAGAGCGGGTTCCCAACCCCAAGGAGACTAATAGCAAACAGCCTCCAGACAATATTCCAAATAATGCTGTCCTAGAAGAGACTATTAAAAATCTCAAAAGAAAGTTAGAAGAAAAATGGGGAAAGAAAAGAGAAGCTATACAAGAGAGTAACAACCTCCTAAAATGTGAATTGAAAAAGGTAAACAAGTTCCTGAAATGTGAATTGGAAAAGGTAAAGAATTCACAGGAAGTGCAGGGGGAAAGAATTTGAGAATTGGAAAAGGTAAAGAAATCACAGGAAAATAGGATGTGTGAATTGGAAAAGATAAAGAATTCCCAAGAAAGTGTGATTTATGAATTGGAAAAAGAAAATAACTCACTAAAAATAAATTTAGTGAAATGGAAAAAAATTCCATAGAGCAAAACTAACTCATTTAAAAACTCAATTGGACATATACAAAAAGAAGTAAAAAAAAGTTAATGAAAAAAATAATTCATTAAAAATCAGAACTGAACAAATAGAAATGAATGATTCATTGAGACACCAAGAATCAGTCAAACAAAACCAAAAAAATGAAAATCTGGAAAATAAACTAATATTTTAGGAAAAACATGTATAGCATTCCATTAATATAGGTTAACATTTTATAAATTAATAAAATGAGGCAAAAAAGCTCACAGGAACATAAATTTACAATAGGAAAAAGAGACCATAAAAGCCAGAGACTCAGAGACATTAAGTGCTTTTCTCATGAATAATATAGTTCTGATAGAGACCTTGAACCCAGGTCTTCCTGATCCCAAATACCCTTGATCTTTCTCTATCAAGCACATTTCAATTATTTTTTATAAGCTAAACATCAAAAGTATATTTTTGAATAAGTGAACAGACAGCAAGCAATTCAAACATCTTGTGCTAATGCAAAAAAATCAATTGAGTTGCCAGATTTATGCAATTTGCTCCCAAGAGGCCCTGCTAGTAGCTTTTCCTTACTGAAGGACTCTAACTCTAAATATAAAAGAAACATACATAGCACTATTAATTTTATCTTCTGTGGACTAGGATAATAATTCTTTTTTTTTTTTTAATTTTTTATTTTATTTTATAATTATAACATTTTTATAACATTATTATATAATTATAACATTTAATTATAACATTATAACATATGCATGGGTAATTTTTTTACAACATTATCCCTTGCACTTACTTCTATTCAGATTTTTTCCCTTCCTCCCCCAACCCCCTCCCCCAGATGGCAAGCAGTCTTATATATGTTAAATATATTACAGTATAATTTACATACAATATATGTGTGTAGAACCGAATTTTTTGTTGCACAGGAAGAATTGGATTTAGAAGGTAAAAATAACAGTTTACATTCATTTCCCAGTGTTCCTTTTCTGGATGTAGCTGGTTCTGTCCATCATTAATCAATTGGAATTGGATTAGTTCTTCTCTATGTTGAAGAAATCCACTTCCATCAGCATACATCCTCGTACAGTATCATTGTTGAAGTGTATAATGATCTTCTGGTTCTGCTCGTTTCACTCAGCATCAGTTGATGTAAGTCTCTCCAAGCCTCTCTGTATTTCTCCTGTTGGTCATTTCTTATAGAACAATAATATTCCATAACATTCATATACCATAATTTACCCAATCATTCTCCAATTGATGGACATCCATTCATCTTCCAGCTTCTAGCCACTATGAAAAGGGCTGCCACAAACATTTTGGCACATACAGGACCCTTTCCCTTCTTTAGTATTTCCTTGGGATATAAGCCCAGTAGTAGTATGGCTGGGTCAAAGGGTATGCACATTTTGATAACTTTTTGGGCATAATTCCAGATTGCTCTCCAGAATGGTTGGATTCTTTCACAACTCCACCAACAATGCATCAGTGTCCCAGTTTTCCCACAGCCCCTCCAACATTCATCATTATTTGTTCCTGTCATCTTAGCCAATCTGACAGGTGTGTAATGATACCTCAGAGTTGTCTTAATTTGCATTTCTCTGATCAATAGTGATTTGGAACACTCTTTCATATGAGTGGAAATAGTTTTAATTTCATCATCTGAAAATTGTCTGTTCATATCCTTTGACCATTTATCAATTGGAGAATGGCTTGATTTCTTATAAATTAAAGTCAATTCTCTGTATATTTTGGAGATGAGGCCTTTATAGGATAATAATTCTATTCGCTTCTTCTGTTAGATCCTACCTGCCATCTATGTTCATCAAATATTAGCATCTTTTATTCCCTATACCATTCATTACAAGTACTAGTTTTCATGAATTGTTGGAAACCATCTAGCCCAAGCTTGTACCAATAAAATAACTTGAAATGGAAATAAAAAGGAAGATTATTATTTTGGTGCAACTCTTTGTGATAACATAACATACCACAGTCAAAGATCAAAAAAGCAAAGAATAGGAGTGCAGCAGAAATGAAATTGAAGAGACAAATGTAAGATTCTTTTGAATATTACTTGTCCTAAAACATAAAATGAGCTAAATCTCACTGTTTTCAGAGGCATCAAAATATCACTTTTTTAAGACTTCCTAATTAGTAGGCTTTTTTGTAGTATTGTTGAGGAATCTGGCTAGTCAGATGCAACCACATTTTCTTTAGAAAAGAAAGGAAATAAAAACTCCTTGATTTTTGATGTTTTCATGAAAAGATAGGGAAGAATGGAATATTGTAGAGATATTTGGAGGTATTAAGGACCTATGCAGAATGGAGGGGGTGTTTAATAATCCCATGCTGATGCTATTCAATTTTATGCCAAGTTTCTTTACTTTTTAATGATAAAATATCTTTTTAGTTGAAAGATATTTGTCAGAAGGAAAAAAGTTAGTACTATATATTCTGAGCATTATGTAACACAAAGATGGATTTAAAATTTAGTCTTATTTTTCTAATTATATTCAATTAAAAGAGATTGTTTCTTTTTATTTTGATTGAGATAACTGCCAAATGGACTTAAATAAAATAAAGTAAGCAATGTGATTTTTTAGAAAAATGTTTTTCAAAATTAAAAAATGCACTTAATTTCAAGAAAAAAGAAATAAAACAAAGTATAATAAATTTTCTTGCTTTCAAGAGAATAATAATTGTACAAAGGAGATTAACATTAATTTTCCTATAAATTCACTCATTTATTATAACTACATATCCAAAGAGACTCAATTTCCATAGAATCAGAATGAGATAGTTTTAGTGTTGAATAAAGAAAAAAAATGAAAAAAAGTATTTATTAACCATTAATTACATACCAGCCACTGTACTAAATTCTGGGGAGACAAATACAACTAATCAGAGTCCTTTAAGGAACTTATATTATAATGGAAGAAAAGAATTCATAAAAGAGATCTAGTATGTGTATTATGTATGGTATATGACCACATTGATTTGATAATGTTTGGCCAAGATAGGATAAAAATTTGATCACTAGAACTCCATGTACATAACCATTTTTCCACCACCAGAGCCCAAGGACCAAAGCACCAAATCTGGGTTGTGGTAGAAGGGAATTAAAGAAGGTCACTGGAGTATTAGTGGCATGGTTTAGAAATGATAAAAATTGATATGGAGACTTTATTCTGAGTTAGAAAAGGTCAACCCATTCCTGAGTAAGAATTTTATTTTTATTTTTATCAGCAATGTGATTATCAAGACTCCAAAGAGCACATTATTTCCCACCAAAATTAATTGCTCTTTTGGAAAATTCTAATTTTCAGAAATTTACGTAAAGCTAAAAGTTATCAAATATCTAGCTAATTTTTTCTGCATCTAGTTGTAGTCTATGTGAATAGGGAAAACAACAAGATTTTCTTTTTTATGAGATAGTATTTTAAAGACTTTGAAATATTTATTAATAAATGTACTTCTTTAAGTCTTTTTTTCTGTAGGATAAATATCTTGGTCCTTCAACAGTTTTAATATATAGACCAAATAAAATAGTCACAACACTCATCAGCAAATAAATTGTTTTTCTCCAGATTTGTATGTTATCAATAATCTATAGTCATGCACTTCCATTAGATTGTGTTTTTTCCCCTTAATTATTCCTTATATTATTGTTCTATAAGAAATGATCGGCAGATTTCAGAGAGGCCTGGAGAGACTTACATAAACTGAGACTAAGCAAAATAAGCAGAACCAGGAGATTATTATACTTAGCAACTTCAAGATTATACGATGACCAATTCTGATGGACGTGGCACTCTCTTCAACAATGAGATGATTCAAACTATTTCCAGTGATGTTATGATGATGAAAGCCATCTACACCCAGAGAGAGGACTGTGGGAAATGAATGACAATCACAACATAATATTTTCACTTCTTTTGTTGTTGTTTGCTTGAATTTATTTTCTTTCTCATTTGGTTTTTTTTCATCTGATTTTTCTTGTATAGCAAGATAATTGTATACATTTGAGCTCCTCTATCAGATTTACATGTATTTTTACCATGTTTGACATATATTGGAGTGCTTATCCTCTGAAGTAGGGAGTGGGGGAAGGGGAGGGGAAATTGGAACACAGGGTTTTGCAAGGGTCAATGGTGAAGAATTATCCCTGCTAAAAAGATTCAATAAAAAAAGTCCACAAACAGGAAAGCAGTCATGCTAGCCTAGCAGTTCTGTTCTCATCCTCTTCTCCCTTTAAACAAATGAAATGAATACAATGAAACAAATACATGAATAAATAAAAGTTCCTTTAAAAAGTTATTATAATAAAAGTATTTTAAATTAAAAAAAACAAATTATTTTTGTAGTATATTTCCTACTACAACTCTAAATAATGAGTTTCCACAAGATATTCCTAGTTGCCACACTTCTTCTAGTTCTTTATATATTCTGTAATATGTTAGTCATTTTTATCCCCTTGCTACAGAAAAATATATTTCTCTTCTAAGCCTTATTCTGAGATCTAGTAATCTCTGTTTTGTCAAGAAATATAATTTGCTCCAAATTATAGCACAAAGTGCCCAAAAAGTAGAGCTTCATTGTGGAACCTCTTCTTTGCAGGCAGATATGTTAAACCTAGCAGGTCTACATAATTAGGGTTGGGACAGGCTCAAAACTTTATGCCCTGTTAAACTGAGGTGGGCTTTTATCTACTTATGTAATACTCATGGGACTAGGACCTTGATGAAAACAACCCAGTTTCCTGCTATTTGTCTGCCAAGTATCTGAATTTAAGCAACTAGATAGACTTTTTAAAATTATCTAAGGCTGATTCTTTTAGAGTAAAGGTAAAGGGTAATTGGAAACAACAGTCTCTAAATGATACCACAAGGGAGGGATAATGAATGAAGGGGGAAAAAGAAGGAAAAAATGTGTATTACACTTTCTTCTTAGTAAAAAAAAAATACAATCTCTGGAAATTAGTTTCTTGACTAAGATTTGTACAAATTGAATTCTTATCAATCATATGATGTATAGACATGTCATAAATGTGCTTCCAGTAAATTTTAGATTTGCTTAATTATATGATATATAGACATGTCATAAAATGTACTTCCAGTAAATTTTAGATTTGCATGCTGACTTCGTATGTTCTATTAAAGTATTGTAGGCTAGGGTTCTCCTTGAAGACATTAACATATATAAAATATCTTGTTTAACATGAAGACAAACTTTTTTTTCCCCCTAAATAGCTTGTTCTCAAATTCACAGCCTTGATCAAAATGACTCCTGATGAGGAAGTTATGCAATGAAAAATATTTTTCCCACAACACTTTGGCTATCGTGAAAGACCTAAAATCCAAAGTTTAGGAGACCTGTGTATATTGGATAAAATAACCCATTGTGATATTGTTTATATTTTTATACATTTTCTACATTATCCTCATTTACTAATACATTATACTCACCATTACTTACATTTCCTAATATAGTCTACTTTCTTATTTCTCCTAGATAGACACCCTTTATAATAAAAATATGAAAAAAGGGGGAAAAACAGTTCTGCCAATATAGCCAATGTTGAAAAAAATCTGACTTCATTATGCAAGATCCCACATGCATCATATCTCACATCTGCAAAGAAACAAGGAATGGTGTCTTTTCTCCAATCTCCTTACAAATTCGGGAAATCACTGCACACTAGTTTCCAAAATCTCTCCCTAATGCATTTCAAATAATGAGTTCAAAAGCAATACTTTATGCTTAAAACACACTTCATGCAAATCCTGTAATTTTTTTATTATAGTTTTTATTTACCAGATATATGCATGGGTAATTTTACAGTATTAACAATTGCCAAACCTTTTGTTCTAATTTTTCCCCTCTTTCTCCCCCCCGACAGCTTGACCAATACATGTTAAAATCCTATAATTCTTTATCCATCAGCTGTTACTTGGGGCTGGTTGAATCTGTCCTTCAGTAGTTCCTGAATTTTCTATTGACTCAATCATCATGGAGGGATTTCACGAGTGTAGATGTTAAACTTTATGTTCCATTAATTGACTTTGTAAATCTCACATGAAATCAACAACTTTACATTTTTTGTGCCCCAAAAAGTTAAGGAAAAAAGTTAAGAAAACCATAGTGGTTAAATGGCTATCAAACTGTGCATACCTTTTAATCTAGCAGCGTCTTTACTGGGTCTGTATCCCAAAGGGAACATCAAAAAGAGAGAACTCACATGTACAAAAATGTTTATTTTTGGAATAGCAAGAAACTGGAAATTGAGTGGTTGTCAATTCAGTTGAGGAATGGCTGAATAAGTAAGTTATTGTATATAAATGTAATGGAATATTTTTGTTCTATAAGTAAGGATCAGTAGGCTGATTTTAGAAAGAGCTAAAGAAACTTACAAGTAATGCTAAGTGAAATATGTAGAACCAAGAGAACATCATACACAGCAATAATAATCTTATACAATGATCAATTCTGATGGACACAGCTCTTTGCAACAATGAAGTGATTTAGGCCCATTTCAATACATTTTTTTTCACACTTCTCAGATCATTTAATAATTTTTTTTAATTTAATTTTTTTTATTTTATAATTATAATTTTTTTGACAGTACATATGCATGGGTAATTTTTTACAACATTATCCCTAGCACTTACTTCTGTTCAGATTTCTTCCCTTCCTCCCCCAATCCCTTCCCCCAGATGGCAGGCACTCTTACACATGTTAAATATATTACAATATATTCTAGATACAATATATGTGTGTAGAACCGAATTTCTTGTTGCACAGGAAGAAGTGGATGCAGAAGGTAAAAATAACAGTTTACACTCATTTCCCAGTGTTCCTTTAATGGATGTAACTGATTTTGTCCATCATTGATCAATTGGAATTTAATTAGCTCTTCTCTATGTTGAAGATATCCACTTCCATCAGACTACATCCTCACACAGTATCATTGTTGAAGTGTATAATGATCTTCTGGTTCTGCTCGTTTCACTTAGCATCAGTTCATGTAAGTCTCTCCAAGCCTCTCTGTATTCCTCCTCTTGGTCACTTCTTACAGAACGGTAATATTCCATAACATTCATATACCATAATTTACCCAACCATTCTCCAATTGATGGACATCCATTCATCTTCCAGCTTCTAGCCACTATGAAAAGGGCTGCCACAAACATTTTGGCACATACAGGTCCCTTTCTCTTCTTTAGTATTTCCTAGGGATATAAGCCTAGTAGTAGTATGGCTGGGTCAAAGGGTATGCACATTTTGATAACTTTTTGGGCATAATTCCAGATTGCTCTCCAGAATGGTTGGATTCTTTCACAACTCCACCAACAATGCATCAGTGTCCCAGTTTTTCCCACAGCCACTCCAACATACATCGTTATTTGTTCCTGTCATCTTAGCCAATCTGACAGGTGTGTAATGATATCTCAGAGTTGTCTTAATTTGCATTTCTCTAATCAATAGTGATTTGGAACACTTTCATATGAGTGGAAATAGTTTTAATTTCATCATCTGAAAATTGTTTGTTCATATATTTTGACCATTTATCAATTGGAGAATGGCTTGATTTCTTATAAATTAAAGTCAATTCTCTGTATATTTTGGAGATGAGGCCTTTATCAGAACCTTTAACTGTAAAATTTTTTTCCCAATTTGTTACTTCCCTTCAAATCTTGTTGGCATTAGTTTTGTTTGTGCAGAAACTTTTTAATTTGGTGTAATCAAAATGTTCTATTTTGTGATCAATAATGGTCTCTAATTCTCCCTTGGACAAAAACTCCTTCCTCCTCCACAAGTCTGAGAGGTAAACCATCCCATGTTCCTCCAATTTATTTATGATTTCGTTCTTTATGCCTAAATCTTGGACCCGTTTTGATCTAATCTTAGTATGTGGTGTTAAATGTGGGTCCATGCCTAGTTTCTGCCATACTAATTTCCAGTTTTCCCTGCAGTTTTTGTCAAATAATGAATTCTTATCGCAAAATTTGGGATCTTTGGGTTTGTCAAACACTAGATTGCTATTTTTTTTCACTATTTGCCCTGTGAACCTAACCTATGCCACTGATCAACTAGTCTATTTCTTAGCCAATACCAAATGGTTTTGGTGACTGTTGCTTTATAATACAGTTCTAGATCCGGTACAGATAGACCACCTTCATTTAATTTTTTTTCATTACTTCCCTTGAAATTCTAGACCTTTTGTTGTTCCATATGAATTCTGTTGTTGTTTTTTCTAGGTTATTAAAATAGTTTCTTGGAAGTCTGATTGGTATAGCACTAAATAAATAGATTAGTTTAGGGAGTATTGTCATCTTAATTATATTCACTCGGCCTATCTAAGAGCACTGAATGTCTTTCCAATTATTTAAATCTGACTTTATTTTTGTGGCAAGTGTTTTGTAATTTTGCTCATATAATTCCTGACTCTCCTTTGGTAGATATATTCCCAAATATTTTATACAATCTACCATTATTTTGAATGGAATTTCTCTTTGTATCTCTTGCTGTTGGAGTGTGTTGGTAATGTATAAAAATGCTGAGGATTTATATGGATTTATTTTGTATCCTGCAACTTAGCTAAAATTCTGAATTATTTCTAAAAGCTTTTTTAGCAGAGTCTTTGGGGTTCTCTAAGTATACCATCATGTCATCTGCGAAAAGTGATAATTGGATTTTCTCATTTCCTACTCTGATTCCTTGAATCTCTTTCTCGGTTCTTATTGCCAAGGCTAGAGTTTCTAGTACTATATTGAAAAGTAATGGTGATAGTGGCAACCTTGTTTCAATCCTGATCTTATAGAGATAGGTTCCAGTTTATTGCCATTACATATGATGTTTACTGAAGGTTTTAAATATATGCTCCTTATTATTTTAAGGAATAGTCCATTTATTCCTATACTCTCAAGCGTTTTTAGTAGGAATGGATGTTGGATTTTATCAAATGCCTTTTCTGCATCTATTGAGATGATCATATGGTTTTTATTAATTTGATTATTAATATGGTCAATTATACTAATATTTTTCCTAATATTAAACCAGCCCTGCATTCCTGGTATAAATCCCACTTGGTCTTAGTGTATTATCCTGGGGATGATTTTCTGAAGTCTATTTGCTAATATCTTATTTAAGATTTTAGCATCAATATTCATTAAGGAAATTGGTCTATAGTTTTCTTTCTCAGTTTTCGATCCACCTGGTTTAGGTATCAGTATCATGTCTGTGTCATAGAAGGAATTTGGTAGGACTCCTTCAATCCCTATTTTTAAAAATAGTTTACATAGCATTGGAGTTAGTTGTTCTTTAAATGTTTGGTAGAATTCACATGTAAATCCATCTGGTCCTGGGGACTTTTTCTTAGGAAGTTGGTTAATAGCTTGGTCTATTTCTTTTTCTGAGATGGCACTATTTAGACTACTTACTTCTTCCTCTGTTAATCTGGGCAAGCTATATTTTTGAAGTTACTCTTCCATTTCATTTAAGTTATCAAATTTATCGGCATAAATTTGAGCAAAGTAGCTCCTAACTATTGTTCTAATTTCCTCTTCATTAGTGATGAGTTCAACCTTTTCATTTTCAAGACTAACAATTTGCTTTTTCTCTTTCCTTTTTTAAATCAGGTTTACTAAGGATTTGTCTATTTTGTTGGTTTTTTCATAGAACCAACTCTTAATTTTATTAATTAATTTAATAGATTTTTTACTTTCAATTTTATTAATCTCACGTTTGATGTTTTGAATTTCAAATTTTGTGTTTGAATGGTTTTTAATTTGTTCCTTTTCTAGCAATTTTAGTTGTAAGCCCAATTCGTTGGCCCTCTCTTTCTCTATTTTATGCAAGTAGGCCTGTAGAGATATAAAACTTCCCCTTATTACTGCTTTGGCTGTATCCCACACATTTTGGTATGATGTCTCATTATTGTCATTTTCTTGGGTGAAGTTATTAATTATGTCTATGATTTGCTGTTTTACCCAACCATTCTTTAGTATAAGATTATTTAGTTTCCAATTATATTTTGGTCTATTTTCCCCCGGGCTTTTTTAAAAATGTAATTTTGATTGCATTGTGGTCTGAAAAGGATGCATTTACTATTTCTGCCTTACTGCATTTGATTTTGAGGTTTTTATGCCCTAGTACATGATCAATTTTTGTATAGCTTCCATGAACTGCTGAGAAGAAAGTATACTCCTTTCTGTCTCCATTTAGCTTTCGCCAAAGATCTATCATATCAAACTTTTCTAGTATTCTCTTTACCTCTTTGACTTCTTTCTTATTTATTTTGTGGTTTGATTTATCTAATTCTGAGAGTGCAAGGTTGAGATCTCCCACTATTATAGTTTTGCTATCTATTTCTTCTTTCAGCTCTCTTAATTTCTCTTTTAAGAATTTAGATGCTGCACCACTTGGTGCATATATGTTTAATTTTGATAATGCTTCATTATTGATGCTGCCCTTTAGCAGGATATAATGCCCTTCCTTATCTCTTTTAATTAGATCAATTTTTGTTTTTGCTTGATTTGAGATGAGGATGGCTAGTCTTGCTTTTTTGGTTTTGCCTGAAGCATAATAGATTCTGCTCCACCCTTTTACTTTTAGTTTGAATGTATCACCCTGTTTCAGATGTATTTCCTGTAAACAACATAGAGTAGGATTCTGACTTTTAATCCAGTCTGCTAACTGCTTCCTCTTTATGAGGCAGTTTGCCTTTTTGATTTCCTCTTTGAGGTTCTTTTATATTGAGGAGCAGCTCATATCCCTCTTAGGGGATTCCTCTGGGGATAGCCTGTTTTTAGTCTCCTCAGTGTTTGAAGTTGCTCTCTCTCCATACAAAAGCTGTCAATGGCTAATTCTGCATTGCTTGCCATCCTATTAACCCCTGCTTATGCTTTTCCCCTTTCCTTCCCTCTTACCCCCCTACTCAGTATTAAAATTGTGAACACCACTTGCTTTTCACAGCCCTCCCTTTTTAGGATCCCTCCCCCACCTTAAAATTCCTCCCCTTATTTTACCCCTTTTCCTCACAATTTCTGTATTCCCTTCCCCTTAGCTTACTCCGTCCCTTTCACTTTTCAATAAAGTGGAAGAAGTTTCACCATAAGTCAAATATGTCTATTGATACAAATTATGTTCATCTCCCTCCTTTCTTTCTCTCAGATATAATAGGTTACCTTTGCCTCTTCATGAGATGTAGTACCACCACTTTACACTTTTTTATGATATAATTTCCTTTTCACCTCTAGTTTCTAAGACAAATTGTACATATGTTCTTTATATATATATATATTTTTGGCAGAAGTATAGTTCTCAAGATTTCTTTTTACCTTTTTAGAAATCTCTTGAGTTCTGTATTTGAAGATCAAACATTTTATGTAGATCTGGTTTTTTCATCAAAAATAGATGGAATTCATTTATTTCGTTAAATGTCCATCTTCTTCCCTGGAAAACAATGCTCATTCTTGCTGGGTAAGTTATTCTTGGCTGCATACCAAGTTCCTTAGCCTTTCGGAATATCATGTTCCAGGCCCTTCGTTCTTTTAATGTGGACGCTTCTAGATCCTGGGTTATCCTAATTGTGGATCCTCCATATCTGATTTGCTTTTTTCTAGCAGCTTCCAATATCTTTTCCTTTGTCTGATGGTTCTTGAATTTGGCCACTATATTTCTTGGCGTTTTGATTTTAGGGTCCCTTTCAGTAGGTGATTGATGAATTTTTTTTCAATGTCTATTTTACCCTCTGTTTCCAGAACATCTGGGCAGTTCTCTTTGATAATTTCCTCGAAAATGGTGTCCACGCTCTTTTTTTCCTCACATTTTTCAGGGAGTCTGACTATTCTCAAATTGTCTCTCCTGGATCTGTTTTCCAGGTCTGTTGTCTTTCTAATAAGGTACTTGACATTCTTTTCGAATGTTTCATTTCTCTGGTTTTGCTTGACTCCCTCTTGGTTGGAGTCATTCATTTCTACTTGTTCCAGTCTAATTTTCAATGATGTATTTTCTTCACTCACTTTTTTCATATCTCTTTGTAATTGTCCAATTGAGTTTTTATCTTCTATGGAATTTTTTTCCATTTTATCCATTTTATTTTTTAGAGAGCTGTTTTCTTTTTCCAGCTCACTAATCCTGTTTTCCTTGGAGTTGTTTACCTTTTCCAGCTCACTAATCTTGTTTCTAAATGATTTGATTTCTTTATCCACTCTGTCTTTTAATGCATGGGATGACTTCTCCAGGCTCCCTTGCCAAGCTTCCCTTTCCTTTTCCCATTTCTCTTCAAGCTCTCTTGTAAGAGCCTTTTTGATTTCCTCTATGAGGTTCTTTTGTATTGAGGAGCAGCTCATATCCCTCTTAGGGGATTCCTCTGGGGATAGCCTGTTTTTAGTCTCCTCAGTGTTTGAAGTTGCTCTCTCTCCATACAAAAGCTGTCAATGGTTAGAGCCCTTTTGAATTTTTTGTTCATTTTGTCAGAGTAGGAATCAAAGAAAACAAATTGACAAGAGAAACAATTGGTCTGTTTTGCGTAGGATGCGGCTGGATGGTATTAATGGGCTTCCTCTATAGACTGGGGGTAGGGCAGCAGAGAGCCACTAACAGAACAGTGATGACTGTACTAAGTCTGCACTATGAGGCTCTGAGAACATGCTGAGTCAGTCCAGGTGGGGGTTGGGGGTGGCCGGGTTCTGAGAGAAGCTGGCTTTCTGGGGTTTTATTCTTCACCTCCAGTGTTTACACCCTCTCCGCTGCTCCTGGCTTGCTGCCAAGACAGAGTATCCACACTGGGGTAAAAGCCTTTTCACAGAAACAGCAGAGATCTTACCCCTCCCTCTCTGGTCTGAGCTATGTGAGCTGCCTGTCTTGCTCTGGCTGCCTGCCCTCAGTCTGTGCCCAGTCTGATTGACCCTCCCCCGAGCAAACACAGACCTTTTCTGGCGACTTTCAAGGATGTCTTCTCTTAGTAATTATTTGTGGGTTTCTTTCTGGGTCAAGCATTAAGTCTGAGGCTTGTCATGAAGTAAGTTCTGAGAGAAAGTGAGGAGCTCAAGCAGCTGTCTGCCTCCACGCCGCCATCTTGGTCGGAAGTCTCCTATTTCAATACATTTGTGACAGAGAGAGCCATCTAAATCCGGAAAGAAGACTATGGGTCAACATAATATTTTTACTTGTTATTTGCTTGCTTTTTTATTTTCTTTTCATTTTGTCTCCTTTTTATCTCATTTTTCTTGTGCATCATGATGAATGTGGAAATATGTTTAGAAAAATTGTACATTTAACCAATTTTGCATTATTTGTTCTCTATGGGAGAGGAAGGAAAGAAAGGGAGGGAGAAATAATTGGAACACAAACTTTTGCAAGGGTGAATGTTGAAACTATTTTTGCATATATTTTTAAAAAGAAAAAATTTATTATTGAAAAGAGAAAAAGAAAATAAAATCTTATTGTCAACAACTAAGACCATAAATTTTGATCTCCTCTGCCCTTAATATTTCACCTGGGTTCCACAATTTCTGGATAACTGCAATAACCTGGGGAATATACAGAGAAGGACAAGTAGAATAGTGAAGAGACTTGAGATCACATAACATGAGGATTAGTTGATAAATTGGGGATATTAACCTAGAGAAAAATGGAGTGAACATAATAGCTTATCTTCAAATATTTGAAGGGTTGCAATATGGAAGAGTTAGATTTTCCCTCTTTAACTCCATAGGACACAACTAGGAATGGAAATTCAGAGAATCAGATTTTGACTTGATTCCAAATGGATAGCACTTCTCAGAAGAAAAAGGGTTTCATCAAGACATATTGACCTTTCTTCTTGATCTCTTCAAGTAAATACTGGGAATCAACTTGTTGCATAGGTTGTAAAAGGAGTATAAACTGAAATAGTCATATTATTATTCTCATGTGACATTACCTCTCTAATCCATGTGTATCTCCACAACTGGGACAGGTATTCCATGCCTGACAGCCTTCTCCTCAGCTTTGATTCTTATAATCCCTAGATTCCCTAACTCAAATGCTACTCATATGATGCTTCCCCTGATCCCTAATAATATTTTGCATTTATCTCTAGAATAACTTTGTATATCTTTTTTTTAAGTATGTATGCATACCCCCAATAGAATATTAGCTTATTGAGGGCAGATGTTGTCCATTTTTGGTTTTCTCCACTTATCTATCTAATACACATATATACATATATGAGTGTATAGATAAATATTCACACATATATTTATTATATATAATATATATGTATACATATGCTTATATAAGTAAAATCATATTTACATATGCATATGTTGCCTTAATAGAACATTAACTCCATGAAAGTAGATATTGTTAGATTTTTGTCCTGGTCTCTCCACAACATAGTACAAGGTTGGTAAATAGTAAATATTTAATAAATACTTATTGACTGATTCATGCTTACTGATTCCTGACCAGGTATAATTTTAGCTAGCTGATCTACAAAGACCCTTTCCACTCTGAGATTTTATGATTCTCAAATAATCATAATTTCTGCCACCACCAAAATTATAGTTTTATTTCAAGATGTACAGAACCAAGTATTTGATGAATATAATCTTTGTATTCTGGAGTATCACATATAACACATTAAACATGCAATATTATTCTGTTCTGAGTCTTAACCAGTTATGTTTCCTCTAGCTTATATGGGATATTGAGATCTGACCGAGTGTTTCATTAGATGTCAGTGAGTTGTTATTCAGCCACACTTGAAACTTTGTTCTATGCACATAGGCTAAGGATTTGAATAAATAAACAGAACATTTTCTTTACATTCTCCATGAATGAATTCACACATGGCAAATGTGATATGCTTCTGGTGTCCCAATTACATGGTGGTTCCAGAATCATCCAGGCTTGAGTCTAACTTTATATTAGGCAACCCTTGGAGTACATCAGTTATTCAAAGTCTGAACTGCCTTAGAGGAAGTTCTCATTAAACATTTATATATGATGCATAAGGATTATAGGATTCTAATTTTGCCATTGACTAGAAGTCCTTTTGAAACTCTCCCTAGAAATAGGGGGAATTTTGGTGGATCCTCCCTCTCAGAGAGTAACAGAAAAAGGTTAACACAATAGAAAAAGGTCATAGAGGTAAACTCAACCTTCCTTTAGTGCACCTCATACATTGAATACCACTGAAAACTAACTCATTTTTTTTTCAGATAATCTGAAAATGACTCCAGAATAAAATATTTAATTAACCAATCAACTAATTAATTAATTAAATTGAGATTAATATTTTAAGAAGGAGTATTTTGGTAAAGGAGCTAAATAATACATATATTTTGCCAGAATTGCATTTTACCCTGTGAAAAAATTTGACATGCCTGATTATTCACTTTACTTGCCTATGAGAAACTCTATCTTTCCCCATTAGCTTTATCTCCTGGATTGGTTTCTGGGTTTGGTCTTGAACTTCAATGAAAATGACCACATCAACTGCATCCTTCTTTCCTTCTATATCTTAAAAAACTAATACTTCAAGCCCAGCTTAATTCTGCTTTTTAGGATACAGGTCCAAGCTAACATTAGAACATAAATTTTGAAATATCACTCAACAGAAAACTTAGCAAGATTTTAAAACAATGATTTAAAGTTATTTCCATCATGCATTTACTTCAAGTTTGAACATTAACTTGTAAAAATCTGTCATAGAATAAAAATGAAGCAAGTTTTTAAAAATTCCACCATAAATCAATGATAACTTAGACATCATTTTTCTTCCTCCATCCCTTCCTGTTCTTTAGTACTAAGAAAAAAACAATCAAAGTAAAGTAAATCAAGAAGATAAGGCAGATAAAAATCAGGTTTGATTATAAGGAAACGTAATTGCATTCCATGCTATAAAATGTATTTTTAAGTAGACAAATTTCCCATTATGTATTGAGGAAGATCTTTTTCATTATCTTAAGATAACTAATGCAGTTTGCCACTAGTAGTTGCCATGGAGAATGTACATCAGCATTAAATAACATACTAAGGTTTTTGCTAAAGTAGTCACCAATAAAAATGCAATTAAGGGTGATTTGGTCTTTAGGATGTAAAAAAGAACTGTCAAAATCAATTTGTATTTTTGTTCTCTGACAGTTTGAAATTTTAATTATTTTTTTTAAATTGGAATCTTAAAATATTTGTATCTCTTTTACTCTTCCCTAAATTGCCTTGGGGAGAAATTATCTGAAGTCTTTCCAAGGCAAATCATAGCTGATTCCTTTAATCTTTATTCATTTTATCACAACATAATTGAAGTGAAAATTTATTTTTTTTTCTTCCTGACTTTTTCCCATTTTATTTCTTTATTTCTAAAGAATTGTTTTTTTACTTCTTTATGATAATATTGAAGATTTTTTTACAAAGTATACTGAAATAATATCTTTATTCCTACCTTCTCTTATTTCCAATAGAAGACAGGAAATGAGTAGAACCCTGGAAAATACACTAGTCTTAAAGTCAAGAGATCAAAGATTAAAAAATCTAGAGCTGAAAAGGACCAACTAATCACAGGATCATAGATTTAGATACAGAAGGGACCTCAGAGGCCATCAAGTCCAAGACGCTTACTTTATAGATATGGAACAATAGGGAGATAGATAGATAGACAGATATGAACTAAAATCTGGGAAGTCTAAGTGAATTGTTGATTTGTACAAGGTCACATAGGAAGTAAGTAGTAAAGCAAAGATTATAATCCAGGTCATCTCACTCAGGAGCCAATGCTTTTTTCTACTATTGAATACTATTTATTGCCTGTGGTCTTGAGCCCCTGACTTAAAGTATATTGGCTTAGATTTTTTTATTTTAAAAGAATTTCTGAGTAGAAAGGAATCTCAATGGCCACTTATAGCCCAACATCTAACTTCAGAATCTTCTACTTTATAACACACCTAAGAAATGATCATCCTTTCTTTGATTAGAAACTTCTACTACTGTGTGATCCTGGGCAAGTACTTAACCCCATTGCCTCAGGAAAAAAAAGAAACATCTACTAAAGGCAGGCCACATTTTACTGTGGGCTACTTTTAGTTGTTTAGAATCAGTCTTGTGCTACATACTTCATAGGCACTGTAAGGACTAAAGGATTCTAGCTTTAATCCACTCTATTTGATTCAATTTTATGAGAGAGTTCATCCCATTCACAATCAAAGTTAAAATTACTAACTCTGTATTTTCCACTACCCTATTTTTCCCAGGTTATGCTTTTCTCTGTTCTTTCACCCTTTCCCTCCTCACTAGCATTGTGATTCTTATTACTACCTTTCTCAATTTGCCCTCCTCCCTTCAATCCTCCCTTCCTATTTTTGTCTCTTTCTACTTCTGTTCTCCCTTCCATTACCTTCCCCCTTCACTTCCCCTTTTCCTCTCCTACTACCAACTAGAGTGAGACAATTTACATTTATTACTCCATTTCTGA
Organism: Sminthopsis crassicaudata; assembly: GCF_048593235.1. Classification (NCBI taxonomy): domain Eukaryota; kingdom Metazoa; phylum Chordata; class Mammalia; order Dasyuromorphia; family Dasyuridae; genus Sminthopsis; species Sminthopsis crassicaudata. Next base: position 167,456,035 of record NC_133621.1, read on the forward strand.
ACCAAATCTAATGAGATTAAGGTTCAAACAATGCCCATCTTTCTCCCTTTTCCCCCTCAACTAAACAGGTCTTTTGTGCTTCTTCATGTAATGTGATTTACCCCATTTTACTACTTCTTTCCTCTTCTCCCAATACAGACCTTTTCCAGCCCAATTTGTTTTTATATCATTATATTAAAGTTACCTTATGCCCACAAGTAACTGTGAGTATGCTCCTTCTATTTGCCCTGACAAAGATACAGTTCTCAGGAGTTACACATATCATCTTCTATATAAGGAAATGCATATGTTATCATTTAAAAAACATAGCTTTTTTTGCTCTTTCCATTTACATTTTTATTCTTCTCTTGATTTTTTTTTATTTGGAGATCAAATTTTCTACTTAACTCTGGTCTTTTCATCAGAAATGATTGAAAATCTCCTATTTCATTAAACATTCATATATTCCCCTAAAAGATAATGCTAATTTTACTGGGTAATTGATTTTTGGTTGTAGTTAAAGCTCCTTTGCCTTCTACAATATTATATTCCAGGCCCTCTTATTCTTTATTATGGAAACTGCTATGTCTTGGGTAATTTTGATTTTGTTTTGAGTAATTTGAATTGCTTCATTCTGATTGTTTGCAATGTTTTCTGATAATTCTGGAATTTCAGTACTGCATTCCTTTGAGTTTTCACTTTAGGGTCTTTTTCGGAAAGTAATTGGTGAATTTTTCCAATGATTACTTTACCTCTGGTTCTAGGATTTCAGGGCAGTTTTCCTTGATGATTTCTTGAAAGATGTAGTCCAAGTTCTTATTTTCATCACAGCTTTCAGGTTGTCCAATAATCATTCTTAGATTGCCTCTTCTGGATCTATTTTCCAGTCATTTCTTTTTCCAATGAAGAATTTTATTTTTCTTCTATTTTTAATTTTTTTTTTCTTATGACTGATTCTTGATGTCTTATTGAGTCATTAACTTCCAGTTTTCCAATTCTAATTTTTAATGAATTATTTTTTTCAGTTTGATTTTTTTTAACTTCCTTTTGCATTGATCAATTATACTTTTAAAGAATGTGTTTTGTTCAGTGATTTTTTTCCTATTTCATAAATTCTATTTTAAGGAGTTTATTATTTATACATATATATATATATATATACACACACACATACACACACACACACACACACATATATTCCATTTAAGGCTAGTCACCAGCTAATTTGGGTTCCATATAGGAAGGAAATGAAACATTCAGAGATCATTCAACAGTTAATTTTTTAAAATTTCCATAATCGTATTAGATAGAGAATATTCTACAAGTTTAGGAATTAATAACATTTTGAGTTGATTCATCTTAGCAAAGCTTCTTGCCTGAGTTAGCCATTGTGATTCATAAGCCAAGCATAGGAGTTTACCTGTTGTTCTTAAGGGCTGCTTTGTACTCAGCTTCTGAGGAATTTACATCAAGAATTTGAGCCTTTGATCTCATGAACCAACCATGTTTCAAGTATTTTCCCAAACTTTTTCAATTAATTAAATATGTATTAATTGCCTACTATGTGTCAGGCACTGTGTTAAGTGTTGTGAATACAAAAAGAGGTAAAAGATTGTCATTGGTCTCAAGGAGCTTCCAATCTGATGGGAGGGAAACTATTCTAAGTTTGAGGGATGAAAGGGTTAGTATAATACAATATAATGTATTTGTAAGAACCAAGACTTAAATCTAGACTTTCCTGATAAAAAATTTCAGTCCTTTGTCTACTACAACAATGGTGTCAAAATTGTTTTTCCTTGTGCATCCCTACTTGGCAAATTTTTTTGATTATGCAGCTGTGTGGATAAACACACAATACACATGTGTATGTATATATATATATATATATAATGTATGTATGTATACCTATCAAGATGATAAACTTATTGATATATGTATATGAATTGTATATATATATATATATATATATATATATATATATATATATATATATGTTATTTTAATCCTCTACTGATAATTATGTATGTTCTAAAATTGTAATATATATATACATATATACATATATATATATATAAAATGCAAAACAGTGAAATATTTTATACTAGAATGTAGCTAAGTAGTAGAGTTTTTTGAGGTGGAGAGTTATATGGGATTTAGGAAAATTATTTGACCTGTGTATAGTGGAAGAAATGAATGAAAAGAGACATGAAACAGGGAGACCAATTAGCAGAATTGAAATGGACCCTCACTTTAGGTTTTAGGTACATATGTAATGGGACAGATGTGAGAGCTGTTGTCAACATAAAAGTACTGAGATTTGACAACTTATTGTGTTTTTGAGATGAGAAGCTTGTTTTAAATGACATTAAGTTCTTGAATCTTGAGAGGCTGGAAGCATAATGATGTGGTTGACAATAAAATGGAAATTTTTAAAGGGTGTGAAAGTGTTTTTTTAATATTCTTTATGACAACTTAGAAAGTCAATTTGTTGGGTTTTTTTGCTTTTTTATTAATTTTTATAATTATAACATTTTCTTTGACAGTACATATGTATAGGTAGTTTTTTTTTTTTTTTTTTTTTTTTTTTTACAACATTATCCCTTGTACTCCCTTCTGTTCTGAGTTTTTCCCCTCCTTCCCTCCACCCCTTCCCCTAGATGGCAGGCATTCCCATACATATTAAATATCTTATAGTATATCCTAGGTATAATATATATGTGCAGAACCGAATTTTGTTGTTGTTGTTGCAAAGGAAGGATTGTATTCAGAAAGTAAAAATAATCTGGGAAGAGAAACAAAAAAAAAAAAAAAAAAAAAAAAAAAAAAAAAAAAAAAAAAACAATGATCTCAGTTTACACTCATTTCCCAGTGTCCCCTTTTCTGGGTGTAGCTGATTCTGTCCATCATTGGTCAATTGGAATTGGATTACCTCTTCTCAATGTTGAAGATATCCACTTCCATCAGAATACATCCTCATACAGTATCATTGTTGAAGTGTATAATGATCCCCTAGTTCTACTCGTTTCACTCAGAATCAGTTGATATAAGTCTCTCCAAGCCTCTCTATATTCCTCCAGTTGGTCATTTCTTACTGAACAATAATATTCCATAACATTCATATACCATAATTTACCCAACCATTCTCCAATTGATGGGCATCCATTAATTTTCCAGTTTCTAACCAGGGTGTGAAAGTATTGATGCAAATCTCTACCAACTCATTCCATTTGATCCTATATAATTTGTTGCTATCCAAAATTGAAAAAAAAAAGATTAAGATCTTTTTTTTACTGGTCCTTGCCTCTGAGTACAAAATGATGATGATGATGATGGTGATAAAAAGTACCACTCATCAGTCAGGTGGGGGATGGAGAACTGGAATAGCAGAGGTGGAATGGGGATCTGATGGAGAAAAAGAAGAAGAATGTGTTGTGTTTGAGAAAAGCATTGTAATTGACAATTATGAGGAGGAAGAAAGGCAGTCCTAATATTGGGCTCAGTTCATGGTCCCTACTGTAGATGCTATCATATTATGACACTTGACAATGTAGGATAATCTCATAAATGTATACCACCCTTCACAACTTCTAATTGCTATTGCTTATTTATATAATAGTTTAATGTTACCAATAAAAATTTTAGTTACATTGGTTAATGGAGAGATTTAAAAGAGAACAATGATAGAATAGAATTCATGTTCAGGTTAGATTTCTGGAGGTCCTCCAGAAGGGTCTTAGTCTTAGTGGATAGACACCATGAGAATTAACAAGATTAAAGTCCAAAGTTTTTTATTGTTTGTTACACAGTCTGTGTCTGTCATAGTCTGACCCAGTCTCCTCCAGCAGTCTGACAATCTGACAATCTCAACTAGTCTCCCTTGGAGTCTGACTTTGTCCCTAGTTTAAATACCCCACTACAATTACATCAGTACAGTATAGTGAGTATGTGTGAACTAGAGAACCATTACATATACATACTAAGTACTAGTATATATGTGAACTAGAGAACCATTATTTCATCAATTCCATTTAGTTAACACTTTGTTTCAAGTATACTTCTTCAGAGTCCTGGCCCTCTACAATGGCCTCTTAAATTCTTAAAGACCATTTAATTCAACCTACACCTGAAAAAGAAGTGCCTTTAAAGTATCCAAGGAGAAATTGTTTAATCTCTGTTCTATGTTACAATTTCTCAAATGTTTAGAAATAATACACTTTCTTCCCTCATCTTCTCTTTTCTAGGCTAGATATCAGTAGGATCTTACACTTATATTTGCATGATATGAAAGAAGAGATTTAATAATCTCTGCTCTCTCATCCTTCCTAAAAATATCCAGCAGTGCACTCAATATCCAGAAGTGGTTTTACTAAAATAGAGGATAATAATCAAAGTTTTAGACACTATGATATTCTTAAATTCTTACTCTTTTCAAGGCAATATGCCAAGTTCTGAGGATATATGTTTTATACAATGGCATATATTCCTTCATCCAAAAAATAAATGATACTTGTTTTGAAGACAGGTTTCTATGACAGTCCCTTAAGGACTCAAAACTCCAAGTTGACATTGATATAATAATGACTTCATTTTAGATATGTCATTCATCAAGAAGTCTCTCTCAGATCCCTCATGTCCTATATTCCTCATTTCTTATTTGTTCATCTTTAACGTTGCAGAAGATCAATTGCCTTTTTCCTCTTATAAAGGATTTATAGCAATAGAATATCTGAGTTCCTAGAAATCCCAAAGCCCAGGGTAATATATGGAAGAATCTGGAAAACATAGAAAAGTAAAATGAGGTATATAAATATGCTTTGATTGTGATGTTCTGTTCTCTAAATTGTAATCATTCTCTGGGAACAGGTCTCTCGGGAAGATTATGGAGGCAGCCTTCATTTCAGTTCAGTCTACTCACCTCAAAATGCAACCAGGAGTTAAAATCCAGATCCTTTATTATGTCCTTCAAAATCCTGATTTTTCTCCTGGGCCTAGTTAGCTTTTTTAGAGGCCTATTTCTTTTCTTGGCTCCGGAGAGTTCTTGTCCGAATGTGTCCAGCCAGCACCAATGTCGAAGAGGGAATGAATCTTGACTCTTCTTCCCAGAGAGTGGGCTTGTGGGTTTCTGCCTTGTAAATCTCCTGGAAGTCAATCCTAGTTGTGAATCTCCTGGAAGTCCATGAGCAGGCTTTTTCTTTAGACTTGTGAATCTCCTGGACTTGCAAATCTCCTCACTGAATCCTGGCTCTTTTCTCTCAGAGAGTGGGCTTGTCCTTTTACATGCTCTCTAAAGGTATGAAGTCTAATGTATGAACCAATGAGTGATCTCCTTTAAAGGTGTAAACTCCTTTAAAGGTTTGAACTCCTTTAAAGGTATGAACTAAGTATATAAGTATCTTTAAGAATCCTAGCATTTGATAATTAAATTTATCTTATGGAGCTGTTTTTCCCCCCATTTAATCCTTGTTTCTTGTTTGCTCTGTGTGCTCAATGAGTTTTATCTTAGTCCTCTAGTGCAGTAAAAATATTCTAACTCCTGAGAAAGTAGAAGGAAGATTCTACCAAGAAGTAGCAAGATAAAAGTTTGTGTAGATATCATTAATTAACTTCATTAAAATTTGTTGTTTTTTATTCTATGCACTTATTTGCTTGTTTATTATTTAGTGCATATTTTTATGCACTTATTTAGTATAAAATTAACTCACCTTTGAATTCAAATGGACCAGAGAATCTGGCATCCAGAAAAGCAGAGCAAAATACTTGGAAATCAGATACAAAGTAAAATAAAACAAGCTAATATAATCATCTAATTTCTCTTGAATAGAAAGTTTGTATGAGATCAACCAAAGGGATCAATCAAACATGAAATAAATAAGTCTGCAGAGCTTCATTGAATAAGTATGAATGACATTTTTTTTTCTGTCATATATAGTATATTGTTTGTGGTGCCAAAAATATCACTTAACACTAATGTATATCAAAAGTGCAAATTAATGTCCACAAAATTGAAGAAAATGAAAGGAATGGAGTCGCATGTTTTATCTCAGAGAATTAAGAGCTTCTTGAAAGCATTGAAGTGATTCAGAAATGGAACAAAGAAGAAAATAAATCTGAAGAAAGAGTAGTCTCAATGATGTAAGAACATTAAAGAATAAAAGAACACGTCAGAGAAAAAGGACAGGAAAAAGAGAACAATTGAATATTTTCAAGCATATCATTTATAAGACTTCATTTGGGATAGGGATGCTAAAGGAAGGGGATTGTTGTGTAGGGAGGATTGGTGGTGTGGATACACAAGTATCATTATTTCAAGTTCATTCCATAATAAAGAAATAAAATTAAAGTAGTAGATAGTAGTGACTTTCTGGTAGCAGCTAGTGAGGCAGAATTTTGTTGAATAGAGATAAATAATGTGGAGGGTAATTTCTTCCAAAGATATCTTTCTAGAATGTGACTACAAAAAAATAAAATAAATATTTCCAAGAACTGCTAAATCTAGCTAAAGGAAGCTAATCTGCTTCTTAATTCTGATAATTCACTTGGGAGCAAAAGAGACCACCAGAAAAAATCTAGAAAGCACTGTTCAATATTATAATTGTCCAAGAGGGAAAAAAAAATGTAAAAAATATTATTTTTACTGAAGTTTACAAAAGACAGAAAAAGACAGAGACAGAGAAACTGAAAGATTTAGAGATAGGGGGAAAGACAAAGGAAGAGATATAGAGAGAAAAAGAGGAAGAGGGAGAAGTGAAAAATGGATGAAAATGGAGTTTGAGGATGTGATTGTGGTTTGGGGGGGGGTCTATACTTGAAACATAAGAAGGTGATTCATGTAACACAACTAACAAGTAAGGCCAAAGAAGATATTAAATCATACTGTTAGAGGGAGTTTTTTCACCTAGGAACTCACTATAACTAATAACATAGACTAATGTTCTTCTTTATCTATCCTAAAGACTTTGGGGAGGATGAAGAGGGCATGGCTAGAATTTGTGGAAAAAATATTTTCCCAAATGATGAATGATCAAAGGATATTAAAAAAAAAACAGTTTTCAGCTGGCAAAATTAAATCCATCTGTAGTAATGTGAAAAATGTTCTAAATAACTTTTTGATCAGGGAAATGTAAATTAAAACAACTCTGATTTACCACCTAATACATATCAGTTGGCTAAGATGATGGGAAAAGATGATAAACATTTCAGGGAAAGAATAATAAAGGACTTTTGGTATAGCTACACACTGATCTAACTATTCTGGAGACTAATTTGGAACTATGCTCTAAAGCAAGTGAACTGTGCATAGCCTTTGATTCAGCAATATCACTACTAGGTCTTTGTCCCAAAGAGATCACTAAAAAGAAGGGAAAAGAAATCACTTGTGCAAATAAAATTTTTATCACAGCTCTTTTGTGGTGATAAGGAATTGGAAATTTAGGGAATGCTATCCACTGAGGCATGGCTAAACAAGGTGTGGCATATAAATATAATGGGATACTATGATTCTATAAGAAATGAGCAGCCAGATTTCAGAAAAACTAGGAAAGCTTATGTCAACTGATTCTGAGTGAAGTGAGCAGGACAAGGAAAACATTGTACACAGTAACAACAAAATTGTCTGATAATCAACTTTGATAAATTTAGCTCTTCTCAGTAGAAATGCAGAATAATTCAAAAAAAAAATTATGATAAAAAACAATGTTCACATGCAAAGAAAAACCTAAAGTTGAATGTAGACTTAAATATGCTATATTTTTATCATTGTTTTTCTCCATTGTTTTGATTCTTGTTTCACAATATAATTAAATTGTAAATATAATTAACATGATTGTACATATATAGCTTATATCAGATTGCTTGCAATTTGGGGGAGGGGGAGGGAGGGGAGTTTTCAAAACGTATGCATGGATAATTCTTTGACATTAACTCTTGCAAAACCTTGTGTTCCAATTTCCCCTCCTTCTGCCACCCTCTCCCTTAGATGGCAAGTAATCCAATATATGTTAAACATGGTAGAAATATACATGAAATCCAATATATGCACACATATTTATACAATTATCTTAATGCACAAAAAACTGATCAAACTGGAAAAAATTAGAAAGAAAATAAAATGTAAGCAAACAACAAAAAGAGTGAAAATGCTATATTGTGAATCACAATCAGTTCCCGCAGTCCTCTTTCTGGGTGTAGATCATTAGAACTATTCAAACTATTGTTAAAGTAAGCCATCTCCATAAGAATTGATCATCATACAATCTTTTCATTGCCATATACAATGATCACCTGAGAACTCATAATCTTATAAAATTGAATGTTGAAAACTATTTTTTCATGTAATTTGAAAAAAATATAACTAAAGGGGAAAAAAATCAAATACCACAGAAAAAGTACATATAAACAGGAAATGAGTGTGTCAGTATCTGATTTTATTCCAAGATATGAGAAACTATGCAATGCTTAACAGTGTACACATTGCATTAGAAATTAATTGTAATCATTTGACAATTAAAATATTTTCTTCCAAAAAAAAAAAAAATAAAATATATTATCCCAAAGAAATAGAAGAAATAAAAAAAAAAAAAAACACAATCAAATAATATTATATATAAATTGTATATCATGGCAACATCTAAAACACCGTACAAGAAATATTTGGAAAACATTTGGGAGGGGATCAATAGAGGTAAAGGAAAGTTGGTGTTATAAAACTAACTTATGAACCACATGGGCAGAAGGAGAAATCAGATGAAGAATTTGGTAAATATATTGTAAACTTGGCATCAAGAACAACACAATTCAATATTCCTTTATCAAGTGCTTATTTCGTGGAAGGCATTCTGCTATGCCAAGAGATAAAAACACATGTAAAAAACCAATAATCACTGCCCTGAGAAAACTTGTAAAGTATTATTTTAATTAAGGGGGACTTAAAATATCTGGGTATACACTGAATATCTGTCAAAAGCAAAATATACAATAAATTTGTGACTTGCCTTTTTAAAGAAGGAATGAGTCAACATATTATTCTGTATGCTTTTGGCATGAGAAGTTTCTAAAGAATTATGATACTAATAGGATATTTCAGATATCTAAAAAAAAATCTCTTAGTGCTATCTCTGCCTAAAAATAAAAGGGATAATATATTTGTGACTTATCATCCCTAATTGTTCTCACCAAAAAGAGGGCATTGTTTGCTCATTTATAAACAACAATAGCCTTGGGGACTAAAGACATTGTCATAATTGAGTTAGTGATATAAAGAATGAGAACAAAGTCAATCATACTATAACATACATTCTTGATTTTAAAGATTAGATTTCAGGGCGAAGCCAAGATGGCGGAAAAGATACACGTGATTTTGTGAGCTCTCTTCTTCCCTCAATACCAATTAGTTAAAATCAGCCTCAAAAATAATGCTGGACTAATAGAAACCCCAAGGACTGGAATCACGACTTACCAGCTGAAGAGAAACTGGAGTTTCAACAGAAAAGGTCGGTTCCCAGGGGAGGAAAAAAAAAAAGAGGGCAGCATAGACAGTTGGGTGCTGGCACACTGCGCTGATTGCGCTGGGGAGGGCTCTGGGATCAGAGAAGCCACTGAGATAGAAGAATCTGACACAGGCTGTTAGCTTTTCTCTGCTTATAAAACAGCAGTTAAGAAGAGAAATCAAGCCACTTTAAAACATAAAGCCAGATACTAAAACCACCCCAATCTGGAAGTGACCTAACAGATCTTGGCACTGTGGGTGTGGCCGACTTCAGCTGTACAGGGTCTCACCCCGGAGTAGTTAAGAGATTGAAAAGTGGGTGGACACGGCCCAAGGCAACACAGAGTGTCTTGCTCAGCTGGAGGCTGTGGAACTCAGCCCCCGAAGTCCCAGAGAAGCAGAACCTTTGAAATAGGGACCACGGTTTCTGGGCAGACACCACCAGTTTGAGAGCAGGGGCTCTTCACATCAGCTGCTGACATCCACGCCCCATGGAACGCATTGGCTGGGATTTGTGTTGCCTTTACTGTTCAGTCTTAAACCTCAGGGAAGTTGCTAGGACACACAGTGCCCTCAAAGCACTGCCGTGCTAATCACCTCTGAGGCACTTCCAGGGAGGGGGAGGGGAACTCTCTCCCAGAGCTCTCTCTTAGCTCAGGCACAGGAGCCACTGCATCCATCCAGTCTGTGAGGAAACTGGTAAAGAAATAAATAAATAAACTTCTTACCCCAGGGACAAACCCAAAAAAAAATTTTAAATATGAGCAAAAAGCCAAGAAGAACGATCGATTCCTTCTACACAGAGAAAGAGTGGGTATCCAACCCTGAGGAAGTTAACAGCAGAGAGACAGCAGATAACAGCCTAAAGGGGAACGATACCTGCCCCCCATCAAATAACTCTCTCCTAGAAGAGACTATTAAAAAATTAAGAGAGTTTGAAGAAAAATGGGGAAATGAAAGAGAAGCTATGATAGAGAATAACAAAGTTCTTAAATTGGAGTTGGAAAAAATAAACAATTCACAGGATATTCAGGGAAACAAAATTTGTGAATTAGAAAAGGTTAAAAAATCACAGGAAAGTAGGATTTCTGAATTGGAAAAGATAAAAAAAGTCTCAAGAAAATAGGATTTCTGAATTGGAAAATATAAAAAAGTCTCAAGAAAATAGGATTTCTGAATTGGAAAAAGAAAATAATTCTCAAAAAAAAAAATTAGGGAAATGGAAAAAAAATCAATAGAGCAAAATAATTCATTTAAAAATGAAATTGGGCATATACAAAAAGAACTAAAAACTGTGAATGAAGAAAATAACTCCTTAAAATTCAGGATAGAAAAAATAGAAATGAATGATTCATTGAGAACCCAAGAATCAGTCAAACAAAACAAAAAAAAAAAAAAATTAAAAGTGGAGAATAACGTCAAATACTTACTGGGAAAATCTATATACCTGGAAAATAGATCTAGGAGAGATAATCTGAGGATCATTGGACTTCCCCAAAACTATGACCAAAAAAAGAGCCTAGATTCTGTTTTACAGGAAATCATCAAAGAAAACTGTCCAGAGATAATAGAAACAGAAGGGAAAATAGACGTTGAAAGAATTCATCAAACGCCTTCTGAAATAGACCCTAAAAAAAGAACACCACGGAATATTGTGGCTAAGCTGCAGAATTACCACACAAAGGAGAAAATCTTGCAAGCAGCTAGAAAAAAACAATTTAAATACCAAGTTGCCACAATAAGGGTCACTCAAGATCTGGCTGCCTCCACATTAAAAGATAGAAGGGCCTGGAACCTGATATTCCGAAAGGCAAAAGATCAAAGATTGCAACCAAGAATAAACTACCCAGCTAAGTTTAGCATTTTTTTTCCATGGAAGAAGATGGTCATTCAATGAAATAGAGGAACTCCATATGTTTCTTAGAAAAAAAGCAGATTTAAATAAAAAAGTTGATCTACATCCACAAGACTGAAGAGAAATAGAAAAAGGTACACAGAACCCTTGAGAACTGTATCTCTGTTGTGGATATATAGAAAGTACTCATGGATAATTTGATTTTACTGATATAAAAAGGGGGGGGTGTAGTAAAGGGAATGGGGTAGTATCAGAAAAAGGGGAAGGAGTGATAAAAAGAGGGAAACTACATCCCAGGAAGAGGCATAGAAAATATACCATATCTGGGGGAATTTAGAGAGGGGGAGAAATATTGTGTAAATCTTACTCTCATCAGAAGAGTCTCAAAGAGTAAATAATTAACATATTTGTTTTCCAGAGAATTTTCTCTCACCTCATTAAAAGGGGGGGAGGAAAAGGGAAAGGGAAAAGGGGAATAAAGGAAGGGACTTGGAGGGAGGGGGGAGAGATACTAAAAAAAGGGAGGGCTGTGCATCACAAGTGGGGTCTATGAATTAAATATTGGGGAAAGGGTTCAGGGGGGTCAAGGGAAAAAGCATAATCTGGGGATAATATGATGGCAGGAAATACAGAATTAGTAATTTTAACTGTAAATGTGAATGGGATGAATACTCCCATCAAATGGAGACGGATAGCAGACTGGATCAAAAATCAGAACCCTACAATATGTTGTTTATAGGAAACACACTTAAAGCAGGGAGATACATACAGAGTAAAGGTAAAAGGTTGGAGCAGAATCTATTATGCTTCAGGTAAAGCCAAAAAAACAGGGGTAGCTATCCTTATCTCAGATCAAGCAAAAGCAGAAGTTGATCTAATTAAAAGAGATAAGGAAGGAAACTATATCCTGCTGAAAGGTAGCATAAATAATGAAGCCATATCAATACTAAACATATATGCACCAAGTGGTATAGCATCTAACTTTCTAAAGGAAAAGTTAAGAGAATTGCAAGAAGAAATAGACAGTAAAACTATAATAGTGGGAGATCTCAACCTTGCACTCTCAGATTTAGACAAATCAAACCACAAAACAAATAAGAAATAAAGTAAAAAAGTAAATAGAACATTAGAAAAACTAGGTATGATAGACCTTTGGAGAAAACTGAATGGTGATAGAAAGGAATATACTTTCTTCTCAGCAGTTCATGGATCCTATGCAAAAATTGACCATATATTAGAACATAAAGATCTCAAAATTAAATGTAGAAAGGCAGAAATAATAAATGCCTTCTTCTCAGATCACAATGCAATAAAAGCTACATTCAGTAAGAAGTTAGGGGTAAGTAGACCAAAAAGTAATTGGAAACTGAATAATCTCATCTTAAAGAATGACTGGGTGAAAGAGCAAATTATAGAAACAATTAATAATTTCACACAAGATAATGACAATGATGAGACATCATACCAAAATCTGTGGGATGCAGCTAAAGTGGTAATAAGAGGAAATTTTATATCTTTAGAGGCTTATTTGAAGAAAATAGAGAAAGAAAAGATTATGAATTGGGCCTGCAACTTAAAAAGCTAGAAAAAGACCAAATTAAAAACCCCCAACCAAAAATTAAACTTGAAATACAAAAATTAAAAAGAAAAATCAATAATATTGAAAGTAAAAAAAAAAAACAACTATTGAATTAATAAATAAAGCCAAGAGTTGGTTTTAGGAAAAAGCCAATAAAATAGATAAACCTTTGGTAAATCTGATCAGAAAAAGGAAAGAGGAAAATCAAAGTGTTAGTCTTACAAAGGAAAAGGGGGATCTTTCCACCAATGAAGAGGAAATTAGAGAAATAATGAGTTATTTTGCCCAACTTTATGCCAATAAATTTGATAACTTAAGTGAAATGGATGACTTTCTCCAAAAATATAGGCTTCCTAGATTAACAGAGGAGGAGACAAACTGCTTAAATAGTCCCATTTCAGAAAAAGAAATAGAACAAGCTATTAATCAGCTCCCCAAGAAAAAATCCCCAGGACCAGATGGATTTACATGTGAATTCTACCAAACATTTAAAGAACAATTAGCTCCAATGTTATAGAAACTATTTGAAAAAAATACCGGATGAAGGAGTCCTACCAAACTTCTTTTATGACACAGACATCGTACTCATACTTAAACCAGGTCGATCAAAAACTGAGAAAGAAAATTATAGACCAATTTCCTTAATGAATATTGATGCTAAAATCTTAAATATGATATAAGCAAAAAGACTTCAGAAAATCATCCCCAGGATAATACACTATGATCAAGTAGGATTTATACCAGGAATGCAGGGTTGGCTTAATATTAGGAAAACTATTAGTGTAATTGACCATATTAATAATCAAATTAATAAAAACCATATGATCATCTCAATAGATGCAGAAAAAGCATTTGATAAAATCCAACATCCATTCCTAATCCATTCCTAATAAAAACACTTGAGAGTATAGGAATAGGTACTTGAGAGTACAGGGAAAGGTTCTAGTTTATCACCATTACATATGATGTTTACTGAAGGTTTTAAATATATGCTCCTTATTATTTTAAGGAATAGTCCATTTATTCCTATACTCTCAAGCGTTTTTAGTAGGAATGGATGTTGGATTTTATCAAATGCCTTTTCTGCATCTATTGAGATGATCATATGGTTTTTATTAATTTGATTATTAATATGGTCAATTATACTAATAGTTTTCCTAATATTAAACCAGCCCTGCATTCCTGGTATAAATCCCACTTGGTCATAGTGTATTAGACTATTCCTTAGAATAATCAGGAGCATATATTTATGAGCTTCAGTAAGCATAATATTCAATAGAAATAAACTGCAACCTTTCCCAGTATGATCAGGAGTGAAACAAGGTTGCCCACTATCACCATTACTATTCAATATAGTACTAGAAACGCTAGCCTCGGCAATAAGAGCCGAGAAAGAGATTCAAGGAATTAGAGTAGGAAATGAGGAAATAAAACTATCACTCTTTACAGTTGACATGAGGTATACTTAGAGAACCCCAAAGACTCTGCTAAAAAGCTATTAGAAATAATTCAGAATTTTAGCAAAGTGGCAGGATACAAAATAAATCCACATAAATCCTCAGCATTTTTATATATCACCAACAAAATGCAACAGCAAGAGATACAAAGAGAAATTCCATTCCAAACAAATGTTGAGAGTATAAAGTATTTGTGAATCCATCTACCAAAGAATAGTCAGGAATTACATGAGGAAAATTATGAAACACTTGCCACAAAAATAAAGTCATATTTAAATAATTGGAAAGACATTCAGTGTTCTTGGATAGACCGAGCAAATATAATAAAGATGACAATACTCCCTAAACTAATCTATTTATTTAGTGCTATACCAATCAGACTCCCAAGAAACTATTTTAATGACCTAGGAAAAATAACAACAAAATTCATATGGAAGAATAAAAGGTCGAGAATTGCCAGGGAACTAATGAAAAAAAAGTCAGAGGAAGGTGGTCTAAGTGTACCTGATCTAAAGTTATATTATATAGCAGCAGTCACCAAAACCATTTGGTATTGGCTAAGAAATAGACCGGTAGATCAGTGGAACAGATTAGATACAAATGACAAAAAAGGGTACATCTATAGCAATCTAGTCTTTGACAAACCCAAAGATACCAACATTAGGGGAAAAAATTCATTTTTTGGAAAAAACTGTTGGGAAAACTGGAAATTAGTATGGCAGAAATTAGATATGGATCCACACTTAACACCATATACCAAGATAAGATCAAATTGGGTCCATGATTTAGGCATAAAGAATGAGATAATAAATAGATTAGAGAAACAGAAAATAGTCTACTTCTCAGACCTGTGGAGAAGGAAGGAATTTATGACCAGAGGAGAACTAGAGATCATTATTGATCACAAAATAGAAGATTTTGATTACATCAAACTAAAAAGTTTCTGTACAAACAATACTAATGCAAACAAGATTAGAAGAAAAGTAACAAATTGCGAAAATATTTTTAAAGTTAAAGGTACTGACAAATGTCTCATTTCCAAAATATATAGAGAACTGACCCTAATTTATAAGAAATCAAACCATTCTCCAATTGATAAATGGTCAAAGGATATGAACAGACAATTCTCAGATGATGAAATTAAAACTATATCCATTCATATGAAAGAGTGTTGCAAATCACTACTGATCAGAGAAATGCAAATTAAGATAACTCTGAGATACCACTACACACCTGTCAGATTGGCTAAGATGACAGAAACAAATAATGATGAATGTTGGAGGGGATGTGGGAAAACTGGGACACTAATACATTGTTGATGGAGTTGTGAAAGAATCCAGCCATTCTGGAGAGCAATTTGGAACTATGCCCAAAAAGTTATTAAACTGTTAATACCCTTTGACCCAATATTGCTGTTATTGGGCTTATATCCCAAAGAAATACTAAAGAGCGGAAAGGGACCTGTATGTGCCAAAATGTTTGTGGCAGCTCTTTTTGTAGTAGCTAGAAACTGGAAGATGAATGGATCTCCATCAGATGGAGAATGTTTGGGTAAATTATGTTATATGAAGGTTATGGAATATTATTGCTCTGTAAGAAATGACCAGCAGGAGGAATACAGAGAGGCTTGGAGAGACTTACATCAACTGATGCTGAGTGAAATGAATAGAACCAGAAGATCGTTGTACACTTCAACATTGTATGAAGATGTATTCTGATGGAAGTGGATATCTTCAACATAAAGAAGATCCAACTCACTTCCAGTTGATCAATGATGGACAGAAATAACTACACCCAGAGAAGGAACACTGAGAAGTGAATGTAAATTGTTAGCACTACTGTCTATCTACCCAGGTTACTTATATCTTCGGAATCTAATACTTGATGTGCAACAAAAAAATGGTATTTACACACATATATTGTATCTAGGCTATATTGTAACATATGTAAAATGTATGGGATTGCCTGTCATCAAGGGGAGGGAGTAGAGGGAGGGGGGGATAATTTGGAAAAATGAATACAAGGGATAATATTATAAAAAAATTACTCATGCATATATACTGTGGAAAAAAAATTCTAAATAAATAAATAAATAAAAAGATTAGATTTCAGAGCATTCAAAGAGTAAGATGCAGTATTCTAATTGATAAATCAGGTCTACTTCAAACAAAGTAAAGGAAAAAATGTTATTTATACCTTGACACTTTTATCAGATGAGAACATATATTTATTCATTCAGTGAAAAGGCTTTGAACTTGTGAGGCAACATGGCAAATTCGTCAGGAAGCTGGTTGAATTCTCCCAGGTTCCCTCATAAACTGCATGAAACCAATTTCTCTGAACAGAAACTGACTGAATGAAACCAATCTCCAACTCTAGATAAAATGGAAAAACTTCAAGAAAACTCAGTCTCACTCAGGTAAAAAGGGTGTTCAGCCCAAGTCAAATAGATTGTGGGAAAGTCTGTGAGAGGGTTTAAATCACAGCAAATCAGCAACTAACACCCTCACTCTTGGCTCAGTTCAGAAGCAAATCAGTGGGGCAGCTTCCAGTCCCAGATCAGAAGGCAAACTCTGGGAAACCCAACTATTTCCCGAAAATAGCAGGCAAAGCTACCCATGCAAACACAAAGAGCCTCTCTGCTGAAAACCAAGGCTCAGAGCTGCATAGGAAGATTTGGACCGTGGTCCCTTTACTCAAGGAGCAGAGCTCAACCATAAAACCATTAAAAGTAAAAAAAAAAAAAAGATATATATATATATATATATATATATATATATATATATATATATATATATATATATATATATATATATATCAAAAGAAAAAGAAAGAAAATGAGCAAGAAGCAGAAAAGAATCTTGACCATAGAAAGGTACTGTGGTGCTGTGGTGACGGGAGTAACCAAAACACAAATGCAAACCAGAATAGAATATCACAGAAGAAATCTCAAAGAGTGATATGAATTTCTCTCAAGAACAAAGAGGCTTCTTAGAAGTGTTCATAAAATAATTTAGAAAGCAAATAAAAGAGGTAAAAGAAAAAAAATGAGAAAAGAAATGGAAAAGCAGTGGAAAAAAAACTGACAAAAACAACTCCTTAAAAAGTAGAAAAAGAAACTATTAATCAATTGTCTAAGAAAAAATCTCCAGGGCCAGATGGATTTGCATGTTAATTCTACTAAACATTTAAAGAGCAATTAATTGCAATATTATACAAATTATTTGAAAAAAATAAGAAAAGAAGGATTCCTACAAAATTCCTTTTATGAAACATATATGGTACTGATATAGAAACTGGGGAGCTCAAAACAGAAAAAGAAAATTATAGACCAATTTCCCTAATGAATATTGATGTAAAACTCTTACATAAAATGTTAGCATAAAGATTACAGAATATCCTCTCCAGGATAATATACCATAACCAAGTAGAATTTATACTAGGAATGCAGGGCTTGTTCAATATTAGGAAAACTATTAGCATAATTGACTATATCTAGAACTAAACTAACAAAAATCTTATGATTATCTCAATAGATGCAGAGAAGGCATATGATAAAATCCAACAGCCATTTCTATTAAAAATATAGAGAGTATATGAATAAAAGGAGTTTCCTTTAAAATGGTCAGTAGCATCTATTTAAAACCATCAGTAAGCATCATATGTAATGAGGAAAAACTGGAACCATTCCTAATAAGAACACGGGTGAAACAAAATTGCCACTATCACCATTACTATTCAATATTGTATTAGAAATATTAGCTTTGGCAATAAGAGAACAAAAAGAAAACAAAATAATTACAGTAGATAATGAGGAAACCAAATTAATACTTTTTCCATATGATATGAAGGTATACTTAGAGAACCCTAGAGAATCAGCTAAAAATTACTAGAAACAATTCACAACTTTAGCAAAATTTCAGGATAGAAAATGAATACACATAAATCATCAGCATTTTTATATATTATCAACAAAGTACAGTAGCAAGAGATACAAAGAGAAACTCCATTTAAAATAACTGTCTATAATATAAAATATTTGGGAATATATATGAGAATTCACCATATGTTTTTGTTGTCACAATCAAAGAACTTAGTATGGTCAATGAAGTAGAAGCTGGTACTGGAGGGTTATAATAACTATTCTTTTATGAGTTAATCTTAGGAACAATTATTTTTATTACCTTTGTTGTTATTTTGGGGTTCCATTATTTATTTATAATGTTGACCTTCTGCTTTGACTTTCCTAAAATACAAAATATCCCCCAAATCCTAAGTTGAATCTTTAGTAGCTTAAACCTGCACCAGGATATTTAAGACATACTATATAGCCAGGCAATACAATACAGAAATTTGATTTTATTAATCTTGTTCTGAGTGATCTCTAAGAAGCAAAGTCTCAGCATTTTAGTTTCTGAAATCCAATATTAATTTTTTGCAGGAGAGTTCCAAGGAGCTGCATATACATTATTCTGTGTTGAGAGTAGAACATTCTTGCTGTTAGAAATGCATATTGTTCTGGTCCCTTTGACTACCATACCTTGTTTCAGATCACTATACTAAATAAGATGAAAATTAGTATAAGAAGCAATAGCAAAAAGGAATTGCAAAGAACAAGATAGGAGGTATGTACAAATCCTCCCCAAAATCAAAGGATATTAATTTATAAATTATATTTTATATATCCACAAAAAAATCACATGGTAATAATATATGTTGAGTCAAGGTTAGGCATCTAGGCTTTTATTTTTTATTTTTATTTTTTATTAATTTTTTTTATAATTATAACATTTTTTGACAGTACATCTGCATTGGTAATTTTTTTTTACAACACTATCCCTTGTACTCCCTTCTGTTCCAAATTTTTCTCCTCCTTCTCTCCATCCCCTCCCCTAGATGGCAGACATTCCCATACATATTAAATATCTTATAGTATATTCTAGGTACAATATATATGTGCAGAACCAAATTTTCTTGTTATTGTTGCAAATGAAGAATTGTATTCGGAAAGTAAAAATAATCTGGGAAGAAAAACAAAAAAATGCTAACAGTTTACAGTCATTTCCTAGTATTCCTTTTCTGGATGTAGCTAATTCTGTTAATCATTGATCAATTGGAATTGAATTAGCTCTTCTCTATGTTGAAGATATCCACTTCCATCAGAATACATCCTCATACAGTATCATTGTAGAACTGTATAATGATCTCCTGGTTCTGCTCATTTCACTCAGCATCAGTTCATGTAAGTCTCTCCAAGCCTCTCTGTATTCCTCCTATTGGTCATTTCTTACAGAACAATAATATTCTATAACATTCATATACCATAATTTACCCAACCATTCTCCAATTGATGGATATCCATTCATTTTCCAGTTTCTAGCCACTACAAAAAAGGGCTGCCACAAACATTTTGACACATACAGGTCCCTTTCTCTTCTTTAGTATTTCCTTGGGATATAAGCCCAGTAGTAGCACTGCTGGGTCAAAGGATATGCACAGTTTGATAACTTTTTGGGCATAATTCCAGATTGCTCTCCAGAATGGTTGGATTCTTTCACAACTCCACCAACAATGCATCGGTGTCTCAGTTTTCCCACAGCCCCTCCAACATTCATCATTGTTTGTTCCTGTCATCTTAGCCAATCTGACAGGTGTGTCATGATATCTCAGAGTTGTCTTAATTTGCATTTCTCTGATCAATAGTGATTTGGAACACTCTTTCATATGAGTGGAAATAGTTTTAATTTCATCATCTGAAAATTGTCTGTTCATATCCTTTGACCATTTATCAATTGTAGAATGCCTTGATTTCTTATAAATTAAAGTCAATTCTCTGTATATTTTGGGGATGAGGCCTTTATCAGAACCTTTAACTGTAAAAATGTTTTCCCAATTTGTTACTTCCCTTCTAATCTTGTTGATATTAGTTTTGTTTGTGCAGAAACTTTTTAATTTGGTGTAATCAAAATTTTCTATTTTGTGATCTATAATGGTCTCTAGTTCTCCTTTGGACACAAATTCCTTCCTCCTCCACAAGTCTGAGAGGTAAACTATTCTATGTTCCTCTAATTTATTTATGATTTTGTTATTTATGCCTAAATCTTGGACCCATTTTGATCTTATCTTAGTATGTGGTGTTAAATGTGGGTCCATGCCTAGTTTCTGTCATGCCATCTAGGCTTTAATATCAGGGATTTTTGGTTTTTTTGATATTAAATTTTGGACAAGTTCCAGACATTTAAATTAAGACCAGCAAAACACCAAACAATGATAATAACTCTTAGATGACATAGATACGCTAACTTTAAAGTTTTGCATACAACTTTGAGATGATTCATATGTACTAATTAACTAACTTCAAGGTGGCACAAGGTCTGTTTGCCCCAAATCCTTTAAAAATGAGAATTTAAATCCTGCTCCTTCATAAACAGTTTTCCATTTCCTAAGAATGAATGCTACTCAAGTGCTCCCAAACTCCTATGTGTAGTTGTATAAGTGACTCATCCCTTCCCCAACCTCTTTCTCATGTTGTCTATCTTCCTTTACCACCCACTGACCATCTCCATACTGTTTACCTCTGTACCCCTTTTCACAGACTTTGCCTGTACTTTTTTGTTTGCCCCAATTTCCCCCAATTATTAAAGTGTTAATTGCAGCCACACTCACAGCTACCACTAGGGTCTTCCCCCCTAATACTCAAAGAATTGCAAGTGCCTACTCCATTTCATAATTTCATGAATTAATTATCAATTCACTTACTCTATGGGATAATATTTACCTCACTGGTGAAGTAAAAATTTAAATGCTGACATTATTTGCATATATTAATATGGAGATTAAGTAAGATAATGTGGGATTTGGATTCAGCCTTATCTTTTAACTTTGGATTTTCTTATTTGCTTGCTCTTTATCAATATATCCCAAACACATAAAAAAGTTCTAGCTAGCTTATAAAAGGTTTTGGTACATAGTCCTCCCAGGGAACTGAATTATGTTACAATGCTGCTTTCCTAATTTGCACATATACTTTTGAGCTATCCAATTGGGCCTCTACCCTACAATAAACTAGTCTAATTAATACATATATGGAGATATATACAAATATGTTTTTTGTTTCAAAAGGCAATTTCTGTGGGCCTAAATATTTGACTTTTTTATTAATTTAGAAGGTAATAATGATGTTTGGCTTTCAGTTGGGTTGATAATCACTTTTAGAAGCATAATCTTATTTGATCTTTAGGTGAATCTATTAAAATACGTCTTTTGTATATGGTACATACATTTATACATAAGTAATTTGAGGCTCATGAGCAATATAATTTGCACAAGGATATGCAAAAGATGTGCAAG
This sequence comes from Sminthopsis crassicaudata, assembly GCF_048593235.1. Lineage (NCBI taxonomy): Eukaryota > Metazoa > Chordata > Mammalia > Dasyuromorphia > Dasyuridae > Sminthopsis > Sminthopsis crassicaudata. The sequence continues at coordinate 167,477,739 of NC_133621.1, forward strand.
AATGGAAAAGACACTCAAAATTTGACCAAATTTTCATGTTACAGTTTAAAATCTAGGATTCAGCGATGTATGACTGACTCACAAATGGAAATTTTTGTGCTAAAACATATATATGCAGTATTCTCACAGACCTCTTGTAAATAAAGAATGAAGAAAGAACAAGTTTGTTGAGACTGAAACCTTGATGATTCTGTGAGGTTGTAAAAGCCAGAAAAAAACACACTTTGATTTCACTTACTTATGTCAAAAATAAAATAAAAACAACCCACTGGCTTGGTTGAAAAGTACTAATGAGCAAGGAACAAAAGTTCGCATTAACATCAAACATAGTGATTCTGACAAAGAAGTATTTTGATGCCTTAGATATAAATGAAAGAAGAACAGATGGCATATATTGCCCTGGAAATACAAATGAGCTGAAACACCAAAGGGAAAATATTAATTAAAGTGACTTTGAGATGTAAATTTAGGCTCACAACTTTTGTAGCACTGGATAGAAGAGTGCAATGAAAACAACAAAGAGCCCATCAGGTGTCACATGTCTTCTAATGCCCATATTTGCCCAACATCTCACATAATCTGCAAATGTGAGCTGTATACCTGGAGACAGAGCATTGCAATGTGGTGGAAATAATTGTAGACAGAGGCCCTGATATCAAATTTTATCTCTGACAAATTACTACTTATGTGAACCTAAGTTCTCTATTCAAACATCAGTTTCCTCCTCAGAAAAAAATGAGGAAACTATGCTTTAGTTCAATTTCAAAGATTCTTTCAGCTTTAAGCATATGGTAAAATGAAATTATTTTAGGTAAATGGTCAAAAATAATCCTAGAACACAGGAATACTATCACTGTTAGATCTGAAGGAGTTCATTCCAGACCCTTTCTCCCCCTACCATTTTTCCCATATTTCTTATTACTTTATACTCAGAGCGATGTACAAACTTGGTATTTTATGCTGAAGTACTATTCTAAGTCCCAGAGACATCTCTACCCTTAAACCTTTCCATTCCTCAGCACCTCTTTCCAGTCATAACTCCTTGAAACCTGACTACACCAGTTCAGGATGAACCCTGTTCTTTTTTTGGAATCTTTGAAAAGCTAGACTAGATTGCACAGTGCATATATTGTTGAGCCTCTAGTAAAGAAATACTTAGCAGTATCTGACATTATATACATGATTATTCTTCCCTGCTTTTATAAGAAAATTAGCACTTCATAAGAATCACAAGATTTTCTTTCACTTTTTTTTTTTTAGAAATCAGTTCAGAAAATAAAATATATTAAGAGCTCACTAGAGCAGTGTCAGTAGGAAAGGTGACTGATATGATGATTATTTGTTAGAAAAGCTGAAGGTTTGTGGAAGGAAAGGCAACCTGTGTGAAGGATTCCATAACAACTGAACTGAAAATGGCTATTTACTGATGGAGATATTATTTGAGCAAGCCAGAGAGACCCCCTGCTATTTACCAGGACAGTGTCATCCACTAGTGTTAGTTGATAACTACAAAATTGATTACATACTCATATTATTTCTACTTTTTCATGTGTTTTAGTTTTTAATTTCCTCCAATAGATGATAATCTTGTTAATAAAGGAAGTCATATAATGTATAATACTTTCTACTCAGCAAATGATTAATTGAAGGTCCCTCCTACTTTAGAGTCTATGATACTATAATTGAAAATAATTAATTTAATTATTATCTGGTCATAGAATTCTTGCTCTATACTTACCTTGGCTTCCTTTTATTGACCATCTTGTATCCCTCCTTTTATTTTTAGTTCCTCAAAGTCTTATGGCATTGCCTCTTAGGAGGTCAAATAGCAGTTTATGCGACATGTCTTTGCCCTTCTAGGAGGGAAAAAGCTGTATCTGAGACATGGCAACCAACTATATCCACAAGATTATGGGGTAAAAATAGTAAAAAGCTTTCAACATTATAGAGCATTCATGTCTTGAAATAATCGTTTGGTTCTCTCTCAATAGTCACAACTCAACTGCCAGAAAATTAGACAGTGTGCTTTGAGAAGTCAAAGCAATTGAGTAGCACTGGATATAACTGGCCTCTGATGGGCTGTCTGGGAGAAAAAAAAATGATGAAAGCTGTTCTTCTGAGTCTTGAAAGTACAAGGACAGCCCAAATCCCTATAGATCAAGAGAAGACAGCCAGCTCCAAGAAACATTCCCCCAAAACAGAATAACTATTGACAAGCCAAGAAAAAATTCTATTAAGGGGAAATGGAAGAATTGAAAATTGTACCATGGTAACCAAGTCTCTAGCTAGATCCCAATTCCTGGTTTTGCTAAATTGATAAGTACTGCTACAAGTGTCTACTTTGTCATTAGGAAAATGAAAATAACTGTTTTTATAGTTTGGGATAATTGATTCTCTAGAGTTGTTCTTGCTAGTCTATCCCCTTGTTACTGGTAACATAGTTCAATTTTCTTTTAAAAAATGATCTATTAAGCATCTACTATGTCCCAGGCATTTATTTTTACTTACTTAATTTAAGATAAATACAAAATTAAAAAAAAATTGTCATGTGCACAGCAAAACAAGTGATGATTCAAAATATAAGCAATAAGTTTCCATTTTAAGGAAGCACATGTAATAAATATTAAGCAGAGCTGTCCATCTTTTCTGTGCTTCCTTGTAGGTTTTCTTTTTTTCTGCTCTTCACTTATTACTTTATTCTTTTTATACATTCCTTTCCCTCTCAAGATAGCTATAAGTAAGTTCAGATATATTTATATATAATATTTTAGTATATATATATGTATATATATATATACACATATCCATATAAGTGCATAAATATTTTATATATAAAAACATAAATATCTATAATCACACACACACATATATATCTATGTGAGAACATTTACATTTATAGGACCATGCAATGCTTACTTGTCCTCTGTTTCTCTAAAGAGAGAAAACATCTTTATACATAAGTCCAAGTATTTCAATATTTTTCTAAATCCATTGATTCATCATTTCTTATGCCATAGCAACATTCTGTTGTTTGGTTATTTTTAATAGTCTAGAACAATATTAATTACTATGGATGACATATAGTGTAGTTTCTCTGTTTTTATCTTTGATTAAATGTGTTTGCTTTAACTTTGTCTGAAACCATAATTACTACCCCTGCTTTTTTATTAATTTTATAATTATAACTTTTTTTGACAGTACATATGCATAGGTAATTTTTTTTACAACATTATCCCTTGTACTCCCTTCTGTTCCGAATTTTTCCCCTCCCTCTCTCCACAGCCTCCCCTAGATGGCAGGCATTCACATACATATTAAATATATTATAGTATATTCTAGGTACAATATATATGTGCAGAACTGAATTTTGTTGTTGTTATTGCAAAGGAAGAATTGTATTTGGAAGGTAAAAATAATCTGGGAAGAAAAACAAAAATAATGCTCACAGTTTACATTCATTTCCCAGTGTTCCTTTTCTGGGTGTAGCTGATTCTGTCCATCATTGATCAATTGGAATTGGATTAGCTCTTCTCTATGTTGAAGATATCCACTTCCATCAGAATACGTCCTCATAAAGTATCATTGTTGAAGTGTATAATGATCTCCTAGTTCTGCTCATTTCACTCAGCATCAGTTCATGTAAGTCTCTCCAAGCCTTTCTGTTTTCCTCCTATTGGTCATTTCTTACAGAACAATAATATTCCATAACATTCATATACCATAATTTACCCAACCATTCTCCAATTGATGGACATCCATTCATTTTCCAGTTTCTAGCCACTACAAAAAGGGCTGCCACAAACATTTTGGCATATACAGGTCCTTTCCCTTCTTTAGTATTTCGTTGGGATATAAGCCCAGTAGTAGCACTGCTGGGTCAAAGGATATGCACAGTTTGATAACTTTTTGGGCATAATTCCAGATTGCTCTCCAGAATGGTTGGATTCTTTCACAACTCCACCAACAATGTATCAGTGTCCCAGTTTTCCCACAGCCCCTCCAACATTCATCATTGTTTGTTCCTGTCATCTTAGCCAATCTGACAGGTGTGTCATGATATCTCAGAGTTGTCTTAATTTGCATTTCTCTGATCAATAGTGATTTGGAACACTCTTTCATATGAGTGGAAATAGTTTTAATTTCATCATCTGAAAATTGTCTGTTCATATCCTTTGACCATTTATCAATTGTAGAATGGCTTGATTTCTTATAAATTAAAGTCAATTCTCTGTATATTTTGGAGATGAGGCCTTTATCAGAACCTTTAACTGTAAAAATGTTTTCCCAATTTGTTATTTCCCTTCTAATCTTGTTTGCATTAGTTTTGTTTGTGCAAAAACTTTTTAATTTGATGTAATCAAAATTTTCTATTTTGTGATCTACCCCTACTTTTTTTTAACCTAATAAATTCTAATCCTGATCTTCATTATTATATTTGTGTATATTTCATTTTTATCTCTACTATTTTCTGCTTTTCTTTCCCTTCTCCTTCCCCTTGCCCTTCCAATTCTCCTTTCTTTTTCCCATCTCCTCCTCCTCCTTCTCCTCCTCTTCCTCCTCCTTCTCCTCCTCATCCTCCTCCTCCTCCTCCTGTTCTTCTTCTTCTTCTTCTTCTTCTTCTTCTTCTTCTTCTTCTTCTTCTTCTTCTTCTTCTTCTTCTTCTTCTTCTTCTTCTTCTTCTTCTTCTTCTTCTTCTTCTTCTTCTTCTTCTTCTTCTTCTTCTTCTTCTTCTTCTTCTTCTTCTTCTTCTTCTTCTTCTGTCTCCAAAATTCATTCATTGTATACCCAAAGGCATCAGTAAACAATTTCATGGAAGATGTAATTCAATTATTATAGTATGAAAGAAATTTACACAAAGTTCTCCAGGAAAATAACTCCAAGAGAGGATCTGAAACAGAACACTGAGGAAAAACAAATTAACTCTTATTCCCAGCCTGTTTGGGGGATCATGGGAGATGGTATAGTTAGTACTGGAAAGGATGACCAAGAATAGAGTATCTTCTGTGGAAGTCAAGTTTCCATGATTACAAGAAAACTAAAGGGATATAAGAGAAAGGGTCCTAATATGAAGAGCAGTTTGTTAACAATAAAATAAACATTCCACAAGATCCAGTGGAAGGACACAGCAGAGTAGAATAACAACACTGGAGGGATGGAACTAATATAAATAAAAATGAGGATTCAGGGAGCAGTAGCAAGAGAAAGGAACTTCTTCCTAGACAGCGTATAAAATAACAAGGATTCTGAGTGGAGTACATTTCACACTATTATATGTTTATCCCTGGATATATTTAAAGATAAAAGACTTCTTTTACTTAGGTTGGTTTTGATGTGATGCTTGTGATGCAGATCAGGTCCATTTATATTTCTGCAACTATTTCTAGTATGAGTTACTCTATCCCAAACATAATGAGTTTTGGGGTATATCAAATTATGTTCTTCCAATAAATTAATTAATTGATGTATAAAAATTTGTTTTTTCCCTGACCCTATATTTAAAGACCAGTACCAGAGTTAAGGAAGGGCACTGGACCACATTTTTTAAAATACTGAAAGGGACCCTAAAGTCAAAATGCCAAGAAAAATAGTGGCCAAGTTCAGGAAGCATCAGACAAAGGAAAAGATATTGGAAGGGGCTAGAAAAAAGCAATTCAGATATGGAGGATCACAATAAGGATAACCCAGGATCTAGCAGCATCCACATTAAAAGAACAAAGGGCCTGGAACATGATATTCTGAAAGGCTAAGGAACTTGGTATGCAGCCAAAAATAACTTACCCAGCAAGAATAAGCATCGTTTTCCAGGGAAGAAGAAGGACATTTAATGAAATAAATGAATTTCATCTATTTTTGATGAAAAAACCAGACCTACATAAAATGTTTGATCTTCAAATACTGAACTCAAGAGATTTCTAAAAAAGGAAAAAAGAAATCTTGACAACTATACTTCTGCCATAAAAATATGTAAAGAACATATGTATAATTTGTCCTAGAAACTAGAGGTGGAAATAAAAAAGTGGTGGTACTACATCTCATGAGGAGGCAAAGGTAACCTATTATATCTGAGAGAAAGAAAGGAGGGAGATGAACATAGCGTGTTTCAATAGACATATTCAATTTATGGTGAAACTTCTTCCACTTCATTGAAAAGTGAGAGGGAAGGAGTAAGCTAAGGGGAAGGGAATACAGAAATTGTGAGGAAAAGGGGTAAAATAAGGGGAGGAACTTTAAGGTTGGGGAGGGATACTAAAAAGGGAGGGCTGTGAAAAGCAAGTGGTGTTCACAAGTTTAATACTGGGGAAGAGGGGAAGAGGGAAGGAAAGGAGAAAAGCATAAGCAGGGGTTAATAGGATGGCAAGCAATATAGAATTAGTCATTTTAACCATAAATGTGAATGGGGCAAACTGCCTCATAAAGAGTAAGTGGTTAGCAGACTGAATTAAAAGCCAGAATCCTACTATATGTTGTTTACAGGAAACACCTGAAACAGGATGATACATTCAAACTAAAAGTAAAAGGGTGGAGCAGAATCTACTATGTTTCAGGCCAAGCCAAAAAAGCAGGGGTAGCCATCCTCATCTCAGATCAAGCAAAAACAAAAATTGATCTAATTAAAAGAGATAAAGAAGGGCATTATATTCTGCTAAAGGGTAGCATCAATAATGAAGCACTATCAATATTAAACATATGTGCACCAAGTGGTGCAGCATCTAAATTCTTAAAAGAGAAATTAAGAGAGCTGCAAGAAGAAATAGACAGCAAAACTATAATAGTGGGAGATCTCAACCTTGCACTCTCAGAATTAGATAAATCAAACCACAAAATAAATAAGAAAGAAGTCAAAGAGGTAAATAGAATACTAGAAAAATATGATATGATAGATCTTTGGCGAAAGCTAAATGGAGACAGAAAGGAGTATACTTTCTTCTCAGCAGTTCATGGAACCTACACAAAAATTGATCATATACTAGGGCATAAAAACCTCAAAATCAAATGCAGTAAGGCAGAAATAGTAAATGCATCCTTTTCAGACCACAATGCAATCAAAATTACATTTTTAAAAAAGCCCGGGGAAAATAGACCAAAAAATAAATGGAAACTAAATAATCTTATACTAAAGAATGGTTGGGTAAAACAGCAAATCATAGACATAATTAATAACTTCACCCAAGAAAATGACAATAATGAGACTTCATACCAAAATGTGTGGGATACAGCCAAAGCAGTAATAAGGGGAAGTTTTATATCTCTACAGGCCTACTTGCATAAAATAGAGAAAGAGAGGGCCAACGAATTTGGCTTATAACTAAAATTACTAGAAAAGGAAGAAATTAAAAACCCTCAAACACAAAACTTGAAATTCAAAAAATAAAAGGTGAGATTAATAAAATTGAAAGTAAAAAAAAAAACTATTGAATTAATTAATAAAACTAAGAGTTGGTTCTATGAAAAAACCAACAAAATAGACAAATCCTTAGTAAACCTGATTTTAAAAAAGGAAAGAGAAAAAGCAAATTGTTAGTCTTGTAAATGAAAAGGGAGAACTCACCACTAATGAAGAGGAAATTAGAACAATAATTAGGAGCTACTTTGTTCAACTTTATGCCAATAAATTTGATAACTTAAATGAAATGGAAGAATACCTTCAAAAATATATCTTGCCCAGATTAAAAGAGGAAGAAGTAGCCTAAATAGTGCCATCTCAGAAAAAGAAATAGAACAAGCTATTAATCAACTTCCTAAGAAAAAGTCCCCAAGACCAGATGGATTTACATGTGAATTCTACCAAACATTTAAAGAACAGCTAACGCCAATGCTATATAAACTATTTGAAAAAATAGGGATTGAAGTTGTCCTATCAAATTCCTTTTATGACACAGACATGGTACTGATACCTAAACCAGGTAGATCAAATCCTGAGAAAGAAAAGTATAGACCAATTTCCTTAATGAACATTGATGCTAAAATCTTAAATAAGATATTAGCAAAAAGACTTCAGAAAATCATCCCCAGGATAATACACTAAGACCAAGTGGGATTTATACCAGGAATGCAGGGCTGGTTTAATATTAGGAAAACTCTTAGTATAATTAACCATATTAATAATCAAATTAATAAAAACCATATGATCATCTCAATAGATGCAGAAAAAGCATTTGATAAAATCCAGCATCCATTCCTACTAAAAACACTTGAGAGTATAGGAATAAATGGACTATTCCTTAGAATAATCAGGAGCATATATTTATGACCTTCAGTAAGCATAATATTCAATAGAAATAAACTGCAACCTTTCCCAGTAAGATCAGGAGTGAAACAAGGTTGCCCACTATCACCATTACTTTTCAATATAGTACTAGAAACTCTAGCCTCGGAAATAAGAACCGAGAAAGAGATTCAAGGAATCAGAGTAGGAAATGAGGAAATCAAATTATCACTCTTTGCAGATGACATGATGGTATGGAGAACCCCAAAGACTCTGCTAAAAAGCTATTAGAAATAATTCAGAGTTTTAGCAAAGTTGCAGGATACAAAATAAATCCACATAAATCCTCAGCATTTTTGTACATTACCAACACACTCCAACAGCAAGAGATACAAAGAAAAATTCCATTCAAAATAACGGTCGATAGTATAAAATATTTGGGAATATATCTACCAAAGGAGAGTCAGGAATTATATGAGCAAAATTACAAAACACTTGCCACAAAAATAAAGTCAGATTTAAATAATTGGAAAGACATTCAGTGCTCTTGGATAGGCCAAGCAAATATAATTAAGATGACAATACTCCCTAAACTAATCTATATATTTAGTGCTATACCAATCCGACTCCCAAGAAACTATTTTAATGACCTAGAGAAAATAACAACAGAATTCATATGGAAGAACAAAAGGTCGAGAATTTCAAGGGAAGTAATGCAAAAAAAAAATTAAATGAAGGTAGTCTAGCTGTACCTGATCTAGAACTGTATTATAAAGCAACAGTCACCAAAATCATTTGGTATTGACTAAGAAATAGAGTAGTTGATCAGTGGCATAGGTTAGGTTCACAGGGCAAGATAGTGAATAAAAATAGTAATCTAGTGTTTGATAAACCCAAAGATTCCAAATCTTGGGATAAGAATTGATTATTTGACAAAAGCTGCTGGGAAAACTGGAAATTAGTATGGCAGAAACTAGACATGGACCCACATTTAACACCACATACTAAGATAAGATCAAAATGGGTCCAAGATTTAGGCAAAAAGAACGAAATCATAAATAAATTGGAGGAACATGGGATGGTTTACCTCTCAGACTTGTGGAGGAGGAAGGAGTTTGTGTCCAAGGGAGAACTAGAGACCATTATTTATCACAAAATAGAACATTTTGATTACATCAAATTAAAAAAGTTTCTGCACAAACAAAACTAATGCAAACAAGATTAGAAGGGAAATAACAAATTGGGAAAACATTTTTACAGTTAAAGGTTCTGATAAAGGCCTCATCTCCAAAATATACAGAGAATTGACTTTAATTTATAAGAAATCAAGCCATTCTACAATTGATAAATGGTCAAAGGATATGAACAGACAATTTTCAGATGATGAAATTAAAACTATTTCCACTCATATGAAAGAGTGTTCCAAATCACTATTGATCAGAGAAATGCAAATTAAGACAACTCTGAGATATCATGACACACCTGTCAGATTGGTTAAGATGACAGGAACAAACAATGATGAATGTTGGAGGGGCTGTGGGAAAACTGGGACACTGATGCATTGTTGGTGGAGTTGTGAAAGAATCCAACCATTCTGGAGAGCAATCTGGAATTATGCCCAAAAAGTTATCAAACTGTGCATATCCTTTGACCCAGCAGTGCTACTACTGGGCTTATATCCCAAGGAAATACTGAAGAAGAGAAAGGGACCTGTATATGCCAAAATGTTTGTGGCAGCTCTTTTTGTAGTGGCTAGAAACTGGAAAATGAATGGATGCCCATCAATTGGAGAATAGTTGGGTAAATTATGGTATATGAATGTTATGGAATATTATTGTGCTGTAAGAAATGACCAACTGGAGGAATACAGAGAGGCTTGGAGAGACTTATATCACCTAATGCTGAGTGAAAGGAGTTGAACTAGGGGATCATTATACACTTCAACAATGATACTGTATGAGGATTTATTCTGATGGAAGTGGATATCTTCAACATAGAGAAGAGCTAATCCAATTCCAATTGATCAATGATGGACAGAATCAGCTACACCCAGAAAAGGAACACTGGGAAATGACTGTAAACTGAGAACATTGTTTTTTGTTTTTGTTTTTGTTTTTGTTTTTTTTTTGCTTTGTTTTGTTTCTCTTCCCAGATTATTTTTACCCTGCGAATACAATCCTTCCTTTGTAACAAGAACAACAAAATTCAGTTCGGCACATATGTATTGTACCTAGGATATAATATAAGATATTTAATATGAATGGGAATGCCTGCCATCTAGGGGAGGGGTGGAGGGAAAGAGGGGAAAAACTCGGAACAGAAGGGAGTACAAGGGATAATGTTGTAAAAAAAAAATTACCTATGCATATGTACTGTCAAAGAAAATGTTATAATTATAAAAATTAATAAAAAAACAAAACAAAACAAAACTTATTTCTCCTCCAAGAACATCTCCCTTATTCTTTTCCCCATCCTAATTTCATTCTCATTAATCTACACACCCTTTTGAATCCCTCATCCAATTCCCTCACCCTCTTGTTTATTTGCAAATTTAGAAGATTTATATTCCCTCCTAAAAGTATATGTTGTTCTGTCTTTAACCCTAATCTGATGTGAGTAGGATTTTCTCTAAAAATCTCTCTCCTTTTCTCTCTCCCTTCCTTATTCTTCTTATCCTCTTTCTGAATTTAAAACACTTTTATCACTTTCTAAAGATATCCATATTGTGGTTCCCTTTTTAATCCATTCCTATTGAGAATATGGTTCCAAAACTATCAATCTTCCTCCCCTATCTAAATTTCCTACACTCTTTTTTTCTCTTTTTAGAATCACATCACATTCAGTTCTACCCCAATATTTTTTAATTATCCAATTACTAATGATAATCTTAAATATATGGTTTACATTTCCACATATAAAATATAAGCCATTTGTCCTTATTTAATCCTTTCTAATTATTCTTTGATGTTTACCTCATATTTCTCTTGGATCTTGTATGGCAAATTTTGTATTAAGTTGAAGTCTTTCTGCAACAAAATGCTGAAAGTATAGCAGTTCATTGAATTTTGATCTTGTTTTAAATCAGGATTATGCTTAACTTTTGCTGGATATTACATTTTCAGCCAAAATCCTAGTTGTTTTGCTCTTTGATATATGTTGTTCCAAGACATGTATTCTTTTAATGTAACTATGGCTAGTTTTTGTGTGATTGTAACCATAGCTTCACTTATATTTGAATTTTCTTCTTGATTCAGATGTTTCAGAATTTGGCTATGACGTTCCCATATGTTAATGGATATCTTTCAGATAGTGATTGTTTTGTCTTGTTTGATTTCTGTTTCTATTTTCCTCTTTTGTTCTAATACTTTGGGACAGATCTTTTAAAACTATTTTTCATAATATTATATTAAGAACCTTTTTTGGATTGTAGCTTTCAGGGAACCCTATCATTCTTCTTTTTTCTCATCTTTATCTGTTCTCCAGATCAGCTGTTTTTCTTATGAGATACTTCACAGTCTCTTCTATTTTTATTTCTTCATATTTTGATTTATTTTTTTTCATAACATTATTGGCTTCCTATTTCTCAATTCTAGTTTTCTTTTTTTTAAATACATTTTATTTACCAGATATATGCATGGTTAAATTTACAACACTGACAAACCTTTTGTTCTAATTTTTCCCCTCCCACTCCCCCAGATGGCAGATTGACCAATACATGTTAAATATGTTAAAGTATAAATTAAATGCAATACATGTATGCATGTCTAAACAATTGTTTTGCTGTACAAAAAAGAATCGGACTCTGAAATAGTGTATAATTAGCCTGTGAAGGAAATCCAAAATGCAGGCGGACAAAAATAGAGGGATTGGGAATTCTATGTAGGGGTTCATAGTCATCCCCAAGAGTTCTTTTGCTGGGTGTAGCTGGTTCAGTCCATTACTGCTCTATTGGAACTGATTTGGTTCATCTCATTGCTGAAAATGGCCACATACATAATAATTGATCATCATATAATATTATTGTTGAAATATACATTGATCTCCTGGTCCTGCTCATTTCATTTAGCATCAGTTCATAAGTCTCTCCAGGCCTTACTGAAATCATCCTGTTGGTCATTTCTTACAGAATAATAATATTCCATAATATTCATATACCACAATTTATTCAGCCATTCTCCAATTGATGGGCATCCACGTAGTTTCCAGTTTCTGGCCACTACAAAGAGGGCTGCCACAAATATTCTTTCACATAAAGGTCCCTTTCCCTTCTTTAGGATCTCTTTGGGATATAAACCCAGTAGTAACATGCTGGGTCAAAGGGTATATACAGTTTGACAACTTTTAGAGCATAGTTCCAAATTGCTCTCCAGAATGGCTGGATGTATTCACAATTCCACCAACATCAATTCTAGTTTTCAAAGAGTCATTTTCTATCTTAAAATTATGGATCTCAATTCCAATGGAGATGGCTCTTTTCAAAAGTAAAGTGATTTGTGCCAATTCCAAAGCTCTTGTGATCAAGAGAGCCATCTATTAACCCATAGAGAATACTGTGGGGATGGAATCTGGATCACAACACGGTATTTTTACATTTTTTGTTGTTGTTTGCTTACATTTTTTTTCTCATTTTTCCCATTTTGATCTGATTTTTCTTGTGCAGCATGATAATTATGGAAATATATACAGAAAAAAATTCACATGTTTAACATATATTGGATCACTTACTGTTTAAGGGAGTTGGTGGAGAGAAGGGAAGGGAGGGAAAAATTGAAATACAAGGTTTTGCAAGGATGAAGACTGAATATTATTTTGAAAATGAAAAGCTTTAAAATAATAAATAAAAAACATGGATCTCTCTTGTGCAGCATGATAAATGTGGAAATATATATAGAAGAATTGCACCTGCTTAACATATATTATTATTAGTTGCCTAGGAGAGGTGAATGGAGGAAGAGAGGGAGAAACATTTGGAACATAAGGTTTTGCAAGAGTGAATATTGAAAACTATCTTTGCATGTATTTTGAAAATAAAAAGCTATTATTTAAAAAGAGAGCAAAAATAGAAATACAAAACATATTTTTGGATCTTCTTTTCTAGTTTAACTTTCTTTTATAATATTCTTGTTTGTATTGAATTGTTTTTAATTTTTTAAATTTATCCTCAATTCTCCCATTTGATTCTTAAAGTCTTTTTTTTTTGAGTTCTTCTATGAATTTTATCAGCAGGTTACCATTTGATGTTATTCTTTGACATAGGAGGGGTTTTTCTTTTAAATTCAGTATCCTCCTCTGAAATGAATTATGGTCTTTATTCCCACATTAACTTTTTATGGTTTGTTTTTGTTTTTTTTTTTTTCATTTGCTCAATCAATTATTTTTTGTTTATAATAATTTGCTAGTGTAATCATCTTTAGTTCTGACCTAAGAGATATGGTGCCTCTGTCCTCAGGTCCTCTCTCAGTTTTCTCCTCTGACCTGGAACCAAAAAGAACTTTTCCCTCTATGTCCTTATCCTGCAGCATCCCTGCCCCACTACTTTTGCACACAGGAGCTTGTGTTGATTCCTTTTCACCAAGGACTACATAGCAGCTGACCCTGAAGTCCCTTATTAGCAGAGGTTCCCTCAGTCCTTCCTAATTCAGAACCTGACTCCCCACACAGGGAGGTAAAAATTTCTGTGGCTTGGGACAAGGTTACCTCCAAAATAAGTCTAATCTCAGAAAGGTTTCAGCAAAACTATCCTGAGTTGTTTTGCAATTCTCATCAGCCAAACCTGGATCCTGATATCTTTCTTTGTATCTTTTCCTGTTTTCACAGGAAAACCACTTTTCTGCCCCAAATTATATTTGATTTTTACTGCTCTGCGTTCACTCTGATGCACAATTTGTCCTTATTTCAGAGGAAATCTGGTAAGCTTGGAATTTTCTCTTCTACTCTGCCATCTTCCCAGGATCTCACACTAGAGATTTAGAGAGTAAAATTAATATATTCCATGGCTTGAAAAAACTTGATTCTGATGGATTACACAGAATAGTCTTCATGACAATCCATTTTTTTCCCTTCATTTTACTAGGATTTAGGGAAAATCTTGTTCTCATAGGCATTTTTTTCCTTGCCTGCTTGATAGAGTAACAACATTTTGCCCGTTAGCTCATATTCTATACATACTGACAGCTGAAGGATGGTATAGGTCACACACAAGAGAGCTGAAAAAGATGAACTGAAAAAATTGTGCTGAAATACAAACCAAAAGAAGTTTTATGCAATTATGATTATCTATAATTTCTTATTTTTTCTAGACTTGGAAACTTCTATCAATGCAGATCAATAGCTGTCTTGAAACTTAAAATATTAAAGTTTTGAAAAGTAATAGAATCAGAACTGGAACTTGAACTTGAGTTCAGACTCTCAGAGAAATTCTTTATTCACTATGCTATGATGTTTTGTCTTACAAAATTATATTGTTATCTAATACAAGGTTAAATTTTTTCATAGGTTAAGTAAATTTGCTCAAAACTCTATCTATTATATTACAGAATATGAATTCAAAGCCTGGACCTTTGTTTCTAAATTCAGCCTTCATATTGCTGTACCACATCACTTTCATTCTGCTCCAAGAGAGTACTCAAGAAAATCAGTGGACAAGCTGAATAAATAAGTAGCTTTTTAGAGAGAAGTATTTCCTAAATTGAAACAATATAGACATTCTGAATAGAATATCTCTCCAAAATTCTGACATACTCTTCTTTAAACACATAAAAAGCCCAGGAGGTAGTGGCCTCAAGCTTAGTGAGTACATGTGAGGAATTATAAACTCACTGCTGGATACTTGGAGTCTTCTTTCTGCAATTTATGAATTGGTCAAGAAATTTCAACTAAACACAATGAATCTACAGTTTAGTCTGTCCTTAACTGCCAAGGCTTTCATTATTATTGGCTGATCAAAGGATACTTTTTGAATGCTAATGGGAAGATGGCAAGTCTAAAGTACTCCAAACCTCTTGAAACTCATAAATTCCTCCTCCAGACAAAAGTGAAGAGAGACAAGCATACCTGATTAGAAATCAGAAACATGGCCTTTCCTTCACCATTTCCATAACTGCCCCTTGAATCCCAACAGTTTTTGATAGATGTTAATTGCAAATCAATAATCACTGCAACTTCTGGTATGATTCTCTTCTCAGCTTAGCTGATAACTTATAAATGAGCCCAGAAATATGAACAATTTTTTGGCCTTTTGTAACACTGGTCTTACACAATGCTCAATTCTGGAGGGCTTTCCCTTTTTTTCCTTTTGTACATCTTCATTCTTTCTTTCCATAAACATTATTTTTAAAAAATATATTTTAATACATATTGCTTTATGGATTATGTTGGGAGAGAAAAATTAGAGCAAAAGGGAAAATAAAAAAGAGAAAATAACTCAATATAGTATGATTGATTTACATTCAGTCTTCATAGTTTTTTTGTTTTTGTTTTTGTTTTTTTTTCTGGTTGCAGATGATAATTTCTGTCCAAAGTTTATTGGAATTACTTTGGATCACTGAAACAATGAGAAGAAACAAACCTTTCATTGTAGATTATCACACATTTTTACTGTTATTGTATACAGTGTATTCTTGGTTCTGCTTGTTTTGTACAGTGTCAGTTCATGAAAATTTTTCCAGGCCTTTCTAAAATCATGTGTTCATCATTTTTTAGCAGGACAATAATATTCCATTATTTTCATATACCACAACTTGTTCATCCATTGCCCAATTGGTAGGGATCTACTCATTTTCCAATTCTTTGCTATGACAAAAAGTGCTACCATAAATATTTTTGCACATAGGGGTTCTTTTGACTCTTTTTGGATTTCCTTGGGACACAAACCCAGTAATGGTACTGCTGTATCAAAAGGTATACACAGTTTTAAAGTGCTTTGGGCATAGTTCTTAATTGTTTTCCACAATGGTTGGATCATTTCACAACTCCATCAACAATATATTAAGAGTCCCAGTTTTCCCACATCCCCTTCAACATTTGTCATTATCTTTTCCTATCATTTTATCCAATATGAGAGGTGTATATGGTATGTCAGAGATGTCTTTTATTTGCATTTTATAGTCTACAACTGATGATGATGATAAGCATGTGCACAAATGTGTACAAAGTACAAAGTAATGTGTACAAAGCAAAGTGTGGATATCAGAGAAATGTAAAGATCTATATACTGGCTCTTTTAGCTGAAGGACCCTTTAACTATTCATATATTTTAATTTGATTTCCTTCATTGTATTTAGACCCATGACTTAGATGATATTGTGAAATCCCCTTGAGGAAACTTTCTACCAATGAAAATTATCAAATATGATCTGAATTTTATTGAAGTTGCAAGTCTTAAATATTTGTTTTGGGTACTGAGAAATTAATTTATTTTTATGAAAAAGATAAAAAAGTGCATTTGTGAGAAGCAAGGGTAAAAAAGCTTATTTTTTTGCAGACTGAATCAGAAAATATTAATTAGAGAATAGAATTCAATATTGCAAAAAAAATGCTTTAAAGCTTCCTGCCTGCTCACTAGTTTGTTTTGTATAGGATAGAATAAGGATCTAGGATAGCAGATGTGCAAGGTCAAGAATCAGGCAAAAAAAATTCAGAAATGCTAAAAGGAGTAAGGATGATCTTAGTTGTTAAGAAAGGAATTTTGGATTAAAAGCCAAAGTGGACTAGCATGTCCAATTATTGAATGAACTTAATGGAGGAAAAATGGAAATTTATTCATATATCAGGTTCTAGACATTCTGCCTCTCTTCATCTAAAGCAATATGATTTTGAAAAGCCTAGCTTACATTGTTATTTAGGCTGGATTCCCAAGTCAAGAAGTGAAATCATAAGCTTCTTTATGTAAATATGTATATATAACTAAAATTCTATCATCTAATTTGTTACTATAAAATACAAAAATTTCCATTGGTCAAAAATGTGTCACTGGGATCTCCAATTGCCTATAAATTTCTGATGACCAGCAAGTCAGTAAAATTGCATTAGAAAATAACCTTTTTGTTGTGCTAACAAGAAGAGGGGTTTGTGGAAACACTGACTTAGTTCCTTTTCTCAGCACATCTAATTTTCTTGAAACAGCCTCATGAAAATCTCTGATTCTGCTTTGGGTTTTGCTTTTGTTTTTGTTTAGTTCTTGTTTTTGTTTTTTCTTTCAATTTTACTTTTTTCCCAATTACACATAAAAACAACAGGTTTTGATGTTATATATGTATATTTTTTTTTACTTATTTCCTTATAAATCATGCTAGAAGAGAAAAATCAGAACAAGGGAGGGAAACAAAGAAAAAAAAAAACAGAAGAAAAAGAAACAAAGATGAACATACTCTATACTGATTTATGTTTACTTTCCATAGTTCTCTTTCTGGATGTAGAGGACATCTTCCATCCAATGTGTACTGAAATTTCCTTGGATCACGGAACCACTGAGAAAACCCAAGTCTGTCATAGTTGATCATCACACAATTTTGATGTTGCTATATACAATCTTTTCCTAGTTCTGCTAATTTCATTCAGAATCAGTACATGTAAATCTTTCCAGGACTTTCTAAAAGCCTTTCATCATTTTTAATAGAACATTAATATGCCATTAATTTCATACACCATAACATATTCAGCTATTACTCAATTGTTGGACATCTATTCATTTTCCTATTCTTTGCCACCACAAAAATACAGACTATAAATATTTTTGCACATGTTGGTACACCAAAGTATATGCACATATTTATAGCCCTTTGCACATAGTTTCAAATTGCTTTCCAGAATGTTTGGATCATTTCACAATTTCAATAACAATACAATATTGTCTCAGTTTCTCCACATCCCATGCAACATTTATCATTATGTTAACCTGTCATCTTAGCCAACCTGAGTCATGTGAGGTGATACCTCAGAATTGTTTTAATTTTAATTTTGCTAATAAATTGTGATTTAGAGTATTTTTATATGACTATAGGTGGCCTTAATCCCTTCATCTGAAAATTGTCTGTATGTATCCTTTGACCATTTATGAATTGGGGAATGATTTGTATTCCTAGAAACTGACACCAAATTTTATTTTAGAAATGAGGATTTTATCAGAAATGATGGCTATAAAAATGTTTCCCTAGCTTTCTGCTTCCCTTCTAATCTTGGCTGTGTTGATTTTGTGAAAAACCTTTCTTATTTAATGTAATTAAAATTATCTATGTTGTATTTCATAATGTTTTCTAGTTTTTCTTTGCACATAAAAATTTCCCTTCTCTAAAGAGTTGACCGGTATATAATCCCTTGCTCTCCTAATTTGCTTATAGTATTTACACCTGCACCATTATATATAGTAATTTGAGATGGAGGTCAATGTCGAGTTTCTGAAATATTATTTTTCAGTTTTCCCAGCATTTTGTGTGAAATGATGAGTTCTTATGCCAGAAGCTGGAGTTTGGGGGTTTATCAAATATTAGATTACCAGAGTGATCGATCATTGTTCCATGTGTACCTAACCTACTCTACTGATCTACCACTTTGTTTCTTAGCCAGGATCATATGTTTTATGTAGAGTTTTAGGATTGGTACTATTAGGACACTATTCTTTGTATTTTTTCCATTAATTCCCTTGATATTCTTGATCTTTTGTTTTTTCTTAATGAATGTTGTTATTTTTTGTAGCTCTATAAAATAAAATTTTGGAAGTTTGATTAGTATTGAGCATTGAACAAGTAAACTAATTTAGTAGATTTGTAATTGTTATTATATTAGCTCAGACTGCCCCTGAGCAAATGATATTTTTCCAGTTGTTAGATCTGACTTTATTGTATAAAAAGTATTTCTATAATTGTGTTAATATCATTCCTACGTTTGTCTTGGCAGGCGGACACTCAATTATTTTATTTTGTCTACAGTTATTTTAAATTGAATCTATCTTTCTATGTTTTGTTGATGAGTTTTATCAGTAACATAAAAATGCTGATGATTTGTGTGTGTGTGTGCATGTTGATTTTTTTTTTTTTTTAATATCCTGCAAGTTTGCTAAAGCTATTAATTGTCTAACGTAGGTTTTTGGATGATTCATTAGGATTCTCTAAGTATACCATCATCTGAAAAGAGTGATTGTTTATCTCCTCATTATCTATTTTAATTCATCTTATTTCTTTTTCTGTTGTTATCGCTAAAGTCAACATTTCTAGTACAATATTGAATAATAATGGTGATAATGGACATCTTTGTTTCATTCCTGATTTTATTGGGAATGTATCTGGCTTCCCCACATTAAAAATAAATGCTAGTTACTGGTTTTAGATAGATGCTGTTTATCATTTTAAGGCAAATTCCATTTATTCCTATGCTCTTTAGTGTTTTTAATAAGAATGGGTGCTTTATTTTGTCAAAAGCTTTTTCTACAACTATTGAGATTATCATATGATTTCTGTTACTTTTGCTATTGATATGGGCAATTATAGTATGGTTTACTTATATTGAACCAGTCCTACATTCCTTCATTCATTTGGTAGAATTTCCTTGTAAATTCATTTGGCCTTGATTTTATTGTCCTTAGGAAGTTCATTGATGGCTTGTTTAATTTTTTTTTTCTAAAATGGAACTAGTGAAGTGCTTTGTATTTTGTTAATTTGAATGATTTATATTTTTGTAAAAATTCATTCATTTCAATTAAATTATGAGACAACAGGACAAAAAAATTCTCAATTGTTGCTTTAATTTCTTTTTCGTTGGTTGTAAGTTCATTCTTTTCATTTTTGATATTGGTAATTTGACTTTCTTCTTTCCTTTTTCTAATCAAATTAACCAAAGCTTTATCTATTTTGTTGTTTTATTTTCATGAAACAACATTTAGTTTTATTAATTAATTCAATAGTGTTCTTACTTTAAGTTTTGTTAATATCTCCTTTGATTTTCAGAAGTTCTAATTTGACATTTAATTGGGGAAGGTTATTTTTTTCTTTTTCTACCTTTTTTGGTTACATGCTTAATTCATCTATTTCTTCTTTCTCTATTTTATGAATATAACTGCTTAGAGATACACAATTTTTCTTAAGAATTTCTTTGGGGGTGGCAGAGCCAAGATAGTGGAGAGGACACACATTTTTCTGAGTTCTCCTCTACCCTCAAACTATTTTTATGAAACTCTGCCTCTGAATTAGTGCTTGACCATTCAAAATCCATGAATATTGGGAGTACAACACATTACCAATAGAAGATAATCTTGAAATTCCCCAGAAAAGGTCTGTTGTTATTCGTGCATAGGCCAGGTGCAGACTCAGTTAGATAGGCTGTGAGAGCATGGAAAACAGCTAATGCTGGGCAGATTAGAAGGGGACAGGGTATGGTTTTCACCAGCTAAAAATCTGTGGGAAGAACTCTACCACAGAGTGAGCTATTCTGTTCTGGCAGCAAGCCAAGTATATCAGCAGAGAAGCTATAAACACAAAGGGTAAAGACTATAACCCCAAAATGCTAGAGTCTCTTGGGACCTGGCCATATCCAGCACTGGAAGGGACTCAGCACAATCTCAGCAAGCAACCACTAATCCCTGCTTAGCCACTGCCTTCCACTGCCACTTTGATACCACTTCCTCTTATATGTTGAGAAAACTTGGTAACCCTTCATTGCCCCAAAAGCAGACTGCAGCTTTTTGTTGTTGCTATTATTGTTAAAATGAATAAAAAGGCAAAGAGGGCTCTAACTATAGATAGCTTTTATACTGAAAGAGAGCAGATTTTAAACCCTGAGGAAACTAAAAACAGTTTGTCTCTAGATGAAAACTGAAAGGTAGATATGATCTGGTCCCTACCACATAAGGCTCTCATAGAAGAAATTAAAAAGGCTCTTAAAAGAGAGCTAGAATAAAAATGGGGAAAAGAAAGGGAGGTTTGCAAGAAGGTCTGGATAAGGCTTGTAACTCATTAAAAGATAGAGCAGAAAAAGAAAACAACTCCCTGAAAAACAGAAATAGTGAATTGGAAAAAAGAAAATAACTCCTTAAAAAAATAAAATTGGTGAAATGGAAAAAAAAAATCAAAGGAATTTGGTATGTAGCCAAGAATAACTTACCCAGTCAAACTGAGCATTTTCTTCCAGGGAACAAGCTGGACACTCAATGAAATAGGTGAATTCCATTTATTCTGATGAAAAAAACCAGAGCTAAACAAAAAAAAAAATTGACCTCCAAATATAGAACTCAAGAGAAGCATAAAAAGGTAAAAATGATCTTGAGAACTGTATTTCTGTTATGGATACCCATGAAGAGTACATGTATAATTTGGCTTTACTGTTATAATATAAAAAAAGGATCTAGAGGTGGAAAGGAAATTGTACCAGAAAAAGGGAAAAGTAGAGGTATCATATCTCATGAAGAGGCAAAGGAAACCTATTATACCTGACTCAAAGAGGGGAGAAGGATGAACATAGTCTGAATCTTACTTTCATCAGAATTGGCTCAAAGAGAAAATATTAGACATATTCACTTTACAGAAACTTATCCCACCTCATTGAAAAGTGGGAGGGGAAAAGCATAAAGGGAAGGGGTAGTCTAAATAGAAGGAAATTCAGAAAATATAAGGGAAAGATAAAAAAAAGGGGGGGTAGGGACACTAAGGGGGAGAGAGTGATTCTAAAGAGGGAGGGCTGCATGAGGCAAGTGGAGCTCATAAGTTTAATACTGGGGAGGGGAGTAAAGGGTAAAGGAAAGAGAAATACATCATCTGGGGTTAACAAGATGGCAGGAAATACAGAATTAGTCATTTTAACCATAAATGTGAATGGTGTAAACTCCCCCATAAAGTGGTGGTGGATAGCAGACTGGATTAAAAGCCAGAATCTACAATATGTTGTTTACAGGAAACACACCTGAAACAGGGTGATACATACAAAATAATGGTAAAAGGTTGGAGCAGAATTTACTATGCTTCAAGTGAAGCCAAAAAAGCAAGGGTAGCCATCCTCATCTCAGATCAAGCAAAAACAAAAATTGATCTAATTAAAAGAGATAAGGAAGGGCACTAATCTTCCTAAAAGATAGCATAGATAATGAAACAATACCAGTACTAACCATATATGCACAAAGTGATATAGCGGCTAAATTCCTGAAGGAGAGGTTAAGATAGCTGCAAGAAGAAATAGACAGTAAAACTATAATTGTGGGAGATCTCAACCTTGTACTCTCAGAACTAGATAAAGCAAACCACAAAACAAATAAGAAAAAAGTTAAACAGGTAAATAGAATACTAGAAAAATTATGTATAATGAGGCCTTTGGAGAAAACTAAATGGAGACAAAAAGTAGTATACTTTCTACTCATTCATTCATGGAACCTATACAAAAATTGACCATATATTAGGACATAAAGACCTCAAATTTAAATGCACAAAGGCAGAAATAGTAAATGCATCCTTTTCAGATTATGACACGATAAAAATAGCATTCAATAAAAAGCCAGGGGAAAATAGACCAAAAAGTAATTGGAAACGGAATAATCTCATAGTAAAGAATGAATGGGTGAAACAGCAAATCATAGACACAATTAATAATTTCACCCAAGAAAATGACAATAATGAGACAACAGACAAAACTGCATGGGATGCAGCCCAAGTGGAAATAGGGGAAATTGTATATCTCTAGAGGCCTATATGAATAAAATATACAAAGAGAAAATCAATGAATTAGGCTTGTAACTAAAAAAGCTAGAAAAAGAGTAAATTTAAAACCACCCATCAAATGCTAAACTTGAAATTCTAAAAATAAAAGGAGAGGTTAATAAAAGTGAAAGTAAAAAAACTATTGAATTAATAAATAAAACTTGAGTTGGTTCTATAAAAAAAAAAAAAACAACAAAATAAACACTTGATAAATTTGATAAGAAAAAGGAAAGAGGAAAATCAAATTGTTAGTCTTTTTTTTTTCCCCCTTTTTTCTGAGGCTGGGATTAAGTGACTTGCCCAGGGTCACACAGCTAGGAAGTGTTAAGTGTCTGAGATCAAATTTGAACTCAGGTCCTCCTGAATTCAGGGCTGGTGCTCTATCTGCTGTGCCACCTAGCTGCCCCCAAATTTTTAGTCTTAAAAATAAAAAGGGAGAACTTTCCACTAAAGAAGAGGAAATTAGAGCAATAATTAGGAGTTACTCTGCCCAATTCTAGGCTAATAAATTTGATAGCTTAAATGAAGTGGATGGATACCTTCAAAACTATAGGTTGCCTAGATTAACAGAGGAAGAAGTAAATTGGTGAAATAGTCCCATTTTAGAAAAAAGAAATAGAACAAGCTATTAATCAACTCCCCAAGGAAAAATCCCCAGGACCAAATGAATTTACATGAATTCTACCAAACATTTAAATCACAATTAACTCCAATGCTATGTAAATTATTTGAAAAAAATAGGGATTTTAGAAGTCCTACCAAATTTCTTTTATGATACAGACATGGTACTGATAACTAAACCAGCTAGGAGAAAAACAGAGAAAGAAAATTATAGACCAATCTCCCTAATGAACATTGATGCAAAAATCTTAAAAATAAAATATTAGCAAAAATATTACAGAAAATCGTCCCCAGGATAACACACCATGACCAAGTAGGATTTATACCAGGAACACAGAGCTGGTTCAATATTAGGAAAATTATTAGCATAATTGACTATCTCAATAACCAAATTAACAAAAACCATATGATCATCTCAATAGATGCAGAAAAAGCATTTGATAAATTCCAACAGCCATTCCTATTAAAAAAAATACTAGAGAGTATAGGAATAAATAGATTTTCCTTAAAATAGTAGCATCTATTTAAAACCATCAGTAAGAATCATATATAATGGTGATAAACTGTAACCATTTCCAATAAAATCAGGAGTAAAACAAGATTGGCAAATATCATCATTACTATTCAATATTATATTAGAAATACTAGCTTTAGTAATAAGAGATTAAAGGAATTAGAGTAGGTAATGAGGAAACCAAATTATCACTATTTGCCGATGATATGATGGCATATTTAAAGAAGCCCAGAAGCTATTAGAAATAATTCATAACTTTAGCAAAGTTGTAAGATACAAAATACATCAACATAAATCATCAGCATTTTTGTACATCACTAACAAAATCCAACAGCAAGAGACATAAAATTATTTCTGCCTTTGTGCATTTGAATTTGAGGTCTAGAGAACCTCAGAGATTCTACTAAAAAACTATTAGAAATAATCCACAAATACAAAATAAATCCACACAAATCATCAGTATGTTTGTACATCATTAACAAAATCCAACAGCAACAAAGAGAAATTCCATTCAAAATAATTATTGATAGTATAAAATATTCAGGAATCAATCTACCAAGGGAAAGTTGGGTACTATATGAGCAAAACTAACAAAACACTTTCCACACAAATAAAGTCAGATCTAACCAATTGAAAAAATATTAAATACTCTTGGATAGGTCAAGCGAATATAATAAAGATGACAATACTACCTAAACTAATTTATTTATTTAGTGCTATACCAAACAGACTTCCAAGAACTATTTTAATGGCCTAGGAAAAATAACAACAAAATTCATCTGGAAGAACAAAAGGTTAAGAATTTCAAGGGAACTAATTGAAAAAAAAAAATCAAATGAAGGTGTCCTAGCTCTACCTGATCTTTACTATATTATAAAATAATGGTCACCAAAACCATTTGATATTGGCTAAAAAATAGACTAGTTGATCAGTGGAATAGGTTAGGTTCACAGGACAAAATAATCAATAACTATAGCAATCTAGTGTTTGAAAAACTCAAAGACCCCAACTATTAGGATAAGAATTCACTATTTGACAAAAACTGCTGGGAAAATTGCAAATTGGTATGGCAGAAACTAGGCATTGACCCACACTTCACACTATACACCAAGATTGGAGGGTGATGGCAGCTGATGCTACACCCAGAGAGTGCCTAGAAGTTCAGTACCCAGACATGACCAATCAGCCAGGAAGCCATCTGATGGGAGAAAGGGATTATACAATCAATCAACCAGGAAGCAACCTGAGGGGAGAAAGGAATTACAATTAGGGAGAACAGAGTTGTATGTAGCTAAGAATACTGAGATATCCCCTGAAGAGGTGAAATCTGTTCCTCTCCAGCCTATGGATCCCTTGCCTCCAGGCACAGTATACACATTTTCCTTGCAGTGGAGAAGTCTCCTTTCTAAACATTTGTCCCATTTCAACTGAAGCTCTAGTTTAGCCCTTTAGAAAGTTTCTTTCTTGTTTGTTTGTTTTTTTTTTACTCACCCTAATTTCTGGGTCACTTATGTAGGTCCTTAGTCCCACGTTTAAGCGCCAAATGTTTTGTTCTTGGTGGTTTTTTTAGGGTCTCTGGGCAGCCTTTCTTTCAGCAGAGTTAATCACCACAAGAATAGCTAGGTTTTAAAGTCCAAATTCTTTATTGTCTCCTTTGCCTGGAGCTCAGCTAGCTTTCTTGTGGCCTTCAGAGGGGACTTGGTCTCAGTGGAGAAAATGCAGGAGGACAGGCCAGTCAGCACAAGGCTAATGAAGATGGAATCTGTCTCTGCCTCTTAATCTGGCTGAGGCTCCCAGTTTATATACTCTACACTGAGTATAAACCAATCATTATATGTAAGATTAAATTAATCTGAACTTAGAGAACTATTAAGCACCATGCTAAACTAGATAACCATTGTCTCATCAATTCTACTGATTTAAAACCTTGTAAGAATCCTATTTCAGAGTTCTGGCCCATAACACTTGATGACCTCTTGAATAATATTATCTAGACCAAGGGTTCTCAAACTACAGCCTTCAGGCCAGATGTGGCCTGCTGAGGATGTTTATGTGGGCCTCCAGATTATGGCAAATGGGCTGAGGGGCTGAGACAGACTGTGAGTTTTTGTTTTTATTTTAGTCTGGCCCTCCAACAGTCTGAGGGACAGTGAATTGGCCCCCTATTTAAAAAGTTTGAGGACCACTGATCTAGGATCTTGTTTAGATCATAGCCTTCAGGTAAACCAATAATTGTTAAATTGTCTCTCCTGGATCTTTCTTTTAGGTCACCATTTTTTCCAGTGAAGTTTGTTTTGTTTTTAACAATTTCTTGCTTTTTTCCATTCTTTTAGATTGTTTGACTGATTCTTGATGTCTCATAGAGTCATTAGCTACAGTTTTCCTGGTTCGAGTTTTTAAGGTATGATTTTATTTACTTAGGTTTTGTATTTTTTTCCTACTTCATTAGTTCTATATTTCAAGGTGTTGTTTTCTCTGATGGATTTTTTTTTAATTTGGCCAATTGTGTTTTTTAAAGGAATTGATTTGTTCAGTGTTGTTGGATTCATTTTTGATTTTTTGCATTTAGTCATTTGTATTTTTTTAAGCTTTTTATATCCAAAACAAATGCACAGATAATTTTTCAACATTGATCCTTGAACAGACTCATGTATCAACGAGATTAGAAGGGAAGTAACAAATTGGGAAACTATTTTTACACTTAAACGTTCTGATAAAGGCCTCACTTCCAAAATATATAGAGAACTGACTCTAATTTATAAGAAATCAAAGCATTCTCCAATTGATAAATGGTCAAAGGATATGAACAGACAATTTTCAGATGATGAAATTGAAACTATTTCCACTCATATGAAAAAGTGTTCCAAATCACTACTGATCAGATAAATGAAAATTAAGACAACTCTGAGATACCACTCAGATTGGCTAAGATGACAGGAAAAGATAATGATGAATGTTGTAGGGGATATGGGAAAACTGAGACACTGATGCATTGTTGGTGGAGTTGTGAAAGAATCTGGCCATTCTGGAGAGCAATTTGGAACTATCCCAAAAAGTTATCAAACTATGCATACCCTTTGATCCAGCAGTGCTACTACTGGGCTTATATCCCAAAGAAATACTAAAGAGAAAGGGACCTGTATGTGCTACAATGTTTGTGGCAGCTATTTTTGTAGTGGCTAGAAACTGGAAAATGAATGGATGCCCATTAGTTGGAGAATGGTTGGGTAAATTATGGTATATGAATGTTATGGAATATTATTGCTCTGTAAGAAATGACCAGCAGGATGAATACAGAAAGGTAGCAATTGAATCTTTCTAACACTCAATTTCCTCATTTGTAAAACAGGAATATTCTTGCCATATCTACTTGGCAGGTTTATAAGATTCATAATTCATAAAGTATAAATATTACTAATGTTATGGGTTAACTAAAATTTTGTGGAGTTACTTAAGGCTCTAATTATCTTTGGTGATACTTTTTTTCTTTGGGAAAATGCCCTCTGAATTCTAATGCTTTTAAAGTATTCCCAGGAAAATTGAGACACAATTGGTTCATGAAGGTATTTATTTCTCTGAAAGCTTCTTGCCACAAGATGGCACTGTTCTCCACAAGTTCTTTCTAACTGAACCAATTTTGTTTTGTTTGCTTGTTTGTTTTTTTCAGTATCTCAACCTTGGGCACCATAAGTCCTAGTCCAGTAATAAACAGCATACCTTGAAGAAAGCTCCTTTATAATCATCCCAGTGCTGGATGAAATCGTTTGTGTAGTGGAAAAATTTCAAAGTCTTTTGAAATGCAAGAGAGATGGAAATGACATCTTTTTCAAAATATACTATTTCTCATAAGCATCACTGAAATAAGAAATAAGGCCAAGAAAGTTTTACACTGAAAGAAAGTTTGAAAGAATCATGATAAAATATGAAATCATGAAGAGGAATATATCCTTTAGTTTGAGGAAATACATACGTATATACAGACATTCAGACAGATACTAAAATGTGAATATGTATATACATATATATGTGAGATACATGTTCACATATATTTATTTAGCTATATATATATATATATATATATATATATATATATATATATATATATATATATATATATATATATATATATTTACAGCAAGCCAAGTTTGTCTTTCTTGAGAAAGATTGAGAAAAACTGATGGTTTATAAATCTTCTGGATCTCAGAAGCAAGAAATGATAAGAAAAAAAAAAAAAAAAAAAAAGAAGAAGAAGAAGCAGTATAATGGAGTGAATTGAACCCTAGACTTACAGTCAGAAAGATTTAGATTAGTAATGATGTTAAATAGGGAAAGTCTGTAAACTTTCTGTATCTTAGTTTCTTCAGTTGTAAAAAAGATGGTTGTATATAATGGTCTCTAAGGTTATTTTGAACTCTAAAATTATGATACTATGTGTTGAGATATGCAATATTCTATTGAAATTCTAAACACATAAGAATATGTGTATCTAATGCTCTTAGTCTTTTATAAGAGAATGAGCTAGTTTTGTTTTCTTTTTTAGTTCCTTACATAGTCTTTTATTTCTGTTGAATATATATTCGCAGTGTTAATAGTTCTGCCCACTGTGGTTTTGGAAGACCTACTGAAATTTAGGTTATAAATATGAGGTCCTTTATTTGCTGTATAAAGAATAGATAATGTCATTCTTCTTTGCCCTATTTGCAAAATCAAAAGTCATTTGTTCTCTATATTTTAATTTAGAGAAGTGAATAATGGAGCCAGCTATCCATTTGACATCTTGCAACCTTGTTACATCTCACTATCCAACTTAGGCAAATTGTTACAAGGTAGTTCTCTGTCTTCAACATAAAGCACATCAGATTTGTTACTAATGTAACTAAAACATCATTATTATGAAGAAATTTAATTTATGAGGCAGCTCAGTAACAAAGGGCTGACGATTAAGTCATAGTAAAAAGATTGTGTATGTATTATTTATAGAGATACATTCATTGAAGTTTTAAGCTTATTTGTGAATAAAATATAGTTTCTAGAATAAAGATAATTCACAAACTAATCTATATCCTTACCAGAGTTACTAGATGCTAGGGAAGAATATTTGAACAATTGGTGGAAAATTTGTAAGCAAACATATCAATAACATTTTAAAAATCTTTCCATTTAAATTATCCTGTAATATCCTTCCAAGCCACTGGATGTCAGGCTTCACTATGAAATCCTTGAAATATTCAAATGTCTAATTTATTTAAAGTCTGTGGAAAAAAGAAGGCAAGGGGAAGAAAGAAGCAATATATTATTCTAGTTCTTTTTTAAGCCTACTGATTATACATCTGTGTAGATAATTGATCAGTGAACATGTACCAAGATAGAAAAGGCCACACACCTTTGAAGAACTTGCCATTTCTTTTCCACATGTACTTTCCTACTTGATTTGAAGGTGACCATCCTATATTTGCAGTTACTTTAATAAATGATGAGGTACAAGAGTATATCCCTTTTAAACTCTACACAGGTGATGGGTAGTTTTGGTTTTAGAACAAGGAACTTTTATCCTTTAGAAGTTGGCATTCTGAACAGCTACCTGCCACAAAGTGTGAAGGAAAAAGCCAGAAAACATTTTAAAATATAACTTTATTTAATGGAATGTAATTTTAATACCAAAAATTCTAGTTTGCATACCATGTAGGGGATGTGTGTATGTGTGTGTGTATGTGTGTATGTGTGTGTGTTTGTGTATGTGTGTATGATAAGTCAAATAAAATTCATTGCAGTGTAGTTTTTGAAGCTTTCGTTAGAAGGAGGCAAAAAGAAGTTTGTACGGTGCTTTAAGATTTACAAAGTGGCCTGTCTACATTATTTATTCATACCTGACAGCATATAAGTGCTACAGGTATAGTCTTCCTTATTTTGCAGATGAGAAAACTGGAGCTGAGGAAGACTAAGTGACTTACCTGGGGCCAAACAGCTAATAAGAGTTCAAGGTATAACTGGAAAGCAGGCCTTAAAGGATGTCAAACCATAATTCCTAGAATTAAACAAAGAATCTTTTTTTTTTAAATCTTTTGAAAGATGTACAAATATCTTTCACAAGCCCTTTTACTAGGCACAAAGAGGACTCCAATGAAAGTTATTAATTAATGATTAGCTGCAATCTCTAGTTTTAGAACTATCCCTCTACTTATTCCACCTCCTTCCTTACCTTTCAAACAAATTTTCTTCATCGTACCTTACCTCACTGTTGTGTGCCAGTGTGTGTGTTAGTTGTTAATTAACTTAATTGTTGTTAGTTGATATAACATGGCTATTTGGCATCCATTTAATCTACAATTCTGCTCATTTTTTTCCACTTTATCTTACATGCCTCATTTTGGCTAACTACAAATCAGTTTTCCAGATATTATTTTGTCACCCAATGGTCAATCAGTAAAGATTGATACCAATATCAATACCAAGGTCTAAAGCTAACTGAGACCTCTGATTCCAATTGGTTCTCCTCCTTCATTTTACATGTAAGCAAACTTGCACAAGGAGATTTCTTAATTTATTTAAAGTTGCTGCAATGAACAGAAGATTAAATTAGTCAACAAGACATTTGTGCTGTTTTTAGAGGGATATTAAATTATGAGAAAAATACATGATACATTTCATAATCTTTTGCAAGTCATATCAAAAATCTAAACATACCACAATCAGACTTGCAGTTTGACAGGCAGTTATAGATGCCATAGGCAGTAAGCTCTATCAGTCTGCTTCAGGACATGCTGGCATTATTGATTAAGTGTCAATCAACAGATATTTGGACAATGTACTACTGAGGTAACAGAAGATAATGATGTCTTATTGATATACCACTAATAAAAGTTTTTGAATATGGGCAGGGTTTTTCCACTATTAGCTGATATATGACCATGGCTTTCTTCAGGTTCATTTAAAAGACATAAAACTGGAAGGGGGAACAAAAGCAGACTTTCTTTGAGGAATATTTTTGAACCTTATCAAACTTCTACAAATATTTTAAACAGGCCCTCTTACCAGACACAAAATAGGATCCCAATAAATAGTTATTGAACAATGATTAACTGAAACCTCTTGTTTTTTTGAACCTATTTCTTTACTTGTTCAGCTTCCTTGCCTTCCAAATAAATGTTCTTATTCTTACCTCACCTCACTGTTGTGTGCCAGATGTGTTTGTTCTTAATTGTTAGTATATACCAGATTCTGGCTATCTGCCTTTAGGATCATTGAAATGGTTCCTCAGGGGACCACATTAACCTTCAGGAGACATTCTAGATTCTCAACAAAATTCCAAAGTTGGAAGAAGCATTAGATATTATTCAGTTAATCCAACATATATTCATTGAATGTCTAAGAGGTATAAAACTCTTTTCTATGGTCTGGGGATAAAAATATTCTCTGTCAATGGGTATTTACATTTTATTTTGAATGTATAACATGTATATAGATCGATAAATACATAAACACTTTTAAATGCTCATTAACAATTAACTGACATTTTAGTATGTTTATTAATTTTAGGTATCCATTCACAACTGAGGTGATCAAGAAAAAGTCTTGTAATAGATGACACTTGAGCTGAATTTTGAGGAAAGGTAGTGAGAAGTTCTATGAAGCAAAATTTAGGAAAGAGAACATTCCAGATACGTAGAGGCTAGGCAATAGCACCAAGAAAAAAAATGGAATTCCATGATAGAATAATAAAACAAGCTAAGTTATTTTAGTCTGAAGATGGGGGATAAATGAATAATAAATTTAGAAAGCTAACCTGGAATCAGACTGTACAGGTCTCAAAATGCAAAAAGAAAAGTTTATAATTTAAGCTTAATATAATGAGGCATAACTGAAACTTCATGAGTAGATAATGGGTAATCTGATCAGATCTTAACCTTTGCAATGTCAGTTTGGTAGCTGTGTGGAAGAGGGATTGGAGAAGAGAGAGATGGTAAGCAAGGACCAATTAGGAATGGAAGGCATATGCACATATAGTTTATATCTATGAACACATGAATTTGATTAGATGTGACTTAAAAGAAGGCATGAATAGTACTCTTGTCTATCCCTGTATAAGACAGACTTTGATTCTTGTCTAGAGAAGATCATGAGATTAAGGCCCAAAGTTTAGCCACTTTGCAGAAAGTGGATACCAAATAAGAATTGGTATTCTAAGCAAATATTAATAGCTTAGGAGAAATTATCTCATTCTTACAGCAACATTGCTTTTTTTGGTCTAAATGGGAAATAGTGCAACCAGATTTCTAGAGGAAGGCTTCATCAAGTTTTATAAGTAACCAAATGTTACTTACACAAAAGACCAATACAAATAGTGAATAAATCTGCTTATCACAGGAGAAAAAAATTAGAAAAAGAGAAATTATAGAAATTCACAAAGTGAATGAGCTGACTCATTGGGAGAACTATATCTCATCTCAACCAAGGAAACTCCCTGATCTCACACAAGAAGAAATTCTTGATAATCTCTAAGGATTCAAGCTGGAAATTAGGAATGGTTGAAGTACCAGATTCTTTACATGTCTGCTATTTCCCAGAGTCTTTTTTTTTTTCTTCCAGGGGACTCTTCTGGAGGAAATCCTGAAATTGCATATGCCATTTCTTGAAGTCCAATTTTCCTCTCTCCCAGGTTCTCAAAAATTCCACTCATACTCAGAAATGCAACATTGAGTGATTATGTTCTTCACCAATGAGAATGTACCATACAAATGCTCCAAGCTTGAATCATTGATTTATAGTAGATTATTGCAATATGTCAGGAAGAAGATGGTAAGGATTTGAACAAGGACTGTTTTGATATAATTAGAGTGAAGGGTATAATTTTGAGAGCTGTAATATAGGCAAAATTATCAATACATAGCAACTGATTGGAAAGAGCAGATGATTAACAATGCAAAATCTGCATGATTCATATTCCAAACCATACCAGTCGATCAATAAGCATTTATACAGCACTTATATGACAGATAATATGCTAAATGTTTAGGAAAGAAGAATGATAAAAGTCATCCTTGCTTCAAAAAAAGTTTATAATCTAATAGGAAATACATGAAAACAACGATTCATATGCAACATAAATAAGATAATTTGGAGATGATTAATTGAAGTCAGGCACAATACTAAGGGGTATCATTAAAGGTTTCTTGCAGAAAATGAACTTTAGCTGAGATATGAAGTAAGCAAGGGAAGTCTGAAGCCCATACGAAGAGGGAAATAATACAAAGTATATCAGACAACCAGTGAAAATGCGTGGAGTTAGAAGATGAAGTGTTTTGTGCAAGGAACAGCAGGAGGGAAAGTACTATCAGATCTTAGATAATGTGGAATTTAAAAAAAAATGTGTAAAGAATGGAAAAATAGGAATTGGGCAATGTGTAAAGGGCTTTGAAAACCAAATAGAGGACTTTATATTTGAATCAGAAGTCAAATTCCTTCCAAAACATACCCAACAACTGGGGATCAAATTCTTGATTAAAGACATAAAGTAAGGATAATTTTATTTCATAAATTTCATTCTACTTTTGGGGCATCTAATTGTTTATGGAGTTTTTGTTTTTTTTTTTTTTTTTTCTACCTCAAGTATATTTGTCTCTTTGTAGCTTCTACCACGTATCCTTATTTCTGCCCTTTGGGGCTATGCAAAAGAAATATAACCTATGCTCTAGGTATCAGTCTTTCAAATACTAGAAAATATCTAACATGTACCATCAAATTTTATTCTATCATCTATTCCTTTCACCATTTTAATACAGTTTGCACTTTATTGGGCATTCTCTAGATTACTGATGTCCTTTATAAAATGTGTATTCAAACCACAAGAGAGGATACAATCAGTTTCTTGTCTGGGTGTAGATTTTTTTTTTAATTATAAATCCTTCAAGAATAGTCATAGATCTCTGTGCTACTTAGAATAGTAAAGTCATTTACAGCTGGTCATCTTAGAAAATGACTATTACTTTGCATATAGAATATTTCACTTTACTTGAGTTCATGGAGAATTTTCCAGTTTTTTTTTTTTTTTCTTGAAGCATACTGTTCATCATTTCCCATGGAACAATAATATTCCATGACAATCACATACCAGAAGTTATTCAGCTATTCCTCAGTTGATGGGCATCTCCTAAATTTCCAGTTTTTTGCCCTGAGAACTGCTACAAATATTTTTTGTACATATAGATCCTTTTTCTTCTTTTCTTTAAAAAATGGATTTTGTTATTTATGCCTAAAGAAAATAATATCTTATCAAATCTAACCAATATATCAAACAAATCTGACATTACATGTCATTTTCCACCTCTAACACCCCTTGCTTCTGCATGGATGGAAGAGAAGTATGTTGTCATATATCTCTTGGGGAGTAGAGGGCAAATTTATTCTTTTTAATTATATAACATAACCTTGTTTTTGCCTTGCTATTGTAGTTTCTATTAACATTATTATAGTCATGTATATTTGTTTTCCAAGTTCTACTAACTTCTTACTTCTCTAGAAAATTTTAATCATAGTTGCATAAATTATTCTTGATAAATTGAACATGGAAGAGATAATTAACTCTGACAAGTGTGGATCTAACACAACAGAGAATCTTTAGGGCATAGTGACTTTTTTTAGGGAAATAAGGTTGTGCAACTGTCAGAGTCTATGTTTCACAAACCCCCTCTTTCTAATTTTTCTGCAAATATAGTTGTTTCATTTTCATAACATATCAAGCATTTCATAGCACTATGGGAAAGGCAGAACATATGAAAAGGAAGCATAACAGCTATATAATTGCACAGAATATCAGCGAGTAGATATGGTTATTTGAACTGGGTGTCTATGAACATTTCAACCATTATAGACACATATAAGCACCCTAAAGCCAGCACATTGTGCATTTTAGTGGCAGAAGCAACAAAATAGTGTTTATGTGAAACTATCAGGATAAAGGAGGGAAGAAGAGTAAGAAATAAGCCAAGAGGAAATTCATAGTAAGAAAGGAATGGAGTTGCTGGGATTCAAACCTCTGGGGGGAATTTTTCCATATGCATGTAGAAAATATAATAATCTGGTGAAATTCTTCCCTTCCACGAAAGGGAATCATTAATTCCTTGGACAGTCTTGTTGATATTGGTCATCCTTCATTCTTTTTTTTTTCATGAATGAATAGTGATGCTAAAATCTTTTTTTAAATTTTATAATTATAACATTTTTGACAGTACATATGCATAGATAAATTTTTACATTATCCCTTGTACTCCCTTCTGTTCCAAATTTTTCCCCTCCTTCCCTCCACTCCCTCCCCTAGATGACAGGCATTCCCATACATATTAATTATGTTACAGTATATCCTAGGTACAATATATATGTGCAGAACTGAATTTTGTTGTTGTTGTTGCAAGGGAAGAATTGGATTTGGAAAGTAAAAATAATCTGGGGAGAAAAACAAAAAAATGCTAACAGTTTACACTCATTTCCCGTGTTCCTTTTCTGGGTGTAGCTGATTCTGTCCATCATTGATCAATTAGAATTGGATTAGCTTTTCTCTATGTTGAAGATATTCACTTCAATCAGAATACATCCTCATTCAGTATCATTGTTGAACTGTATAATGATCTCCTGGTTCTGCTCATTTTACTCAGCATCAGTTCATGTAAGTCTCTCCAAGCCTCTCTGTATTCTTCCTGTTGGCCATTTCTTACAGAACAATAATATTCCATAACATTCATATACCATAATTTACCCAACTATTCTCCAATTGATGGGCATCCATTCATTTTCCAGTTTCTAGCCACTTCAAAAAGGGCTGCCACAAACATTTTGGCATATACAGGTCCTTTCCCTTCTTTAGTATTTCCTTGGGATATAAGCCCAGTAGTAGCACTGCTGGGTCAAAGGGTATGCACAGTTTGATAACTTTTTGGGCATAATTCCAGATTGCTCTCCAGAATGGTTGGATTCTTTCACCAACAATGCATCAGTGTCCCAGTTTTTCAACATCCCCTCCAACATTCATCATTATCTGTTTCTGTCATCTTAATCAATCTGACAGGTGTGTAGTGGTATCTCAGAGTTGTCTTAATTTGCATTTCTCTGATCAATAGTGATTTGGAACACTCATAAGAGTGGAAATAGTTTCAATTTCATTATTTCATAATTTATGTAATCAAAATTTTCTATTTTGTGATCAATAATCTCTAGTTCTGGGCGGAGCCAAGATGGCGGAGAAGAAACACACGACTCAGTGAACGTCCTCACTCCCTCACAACCAATTAGATAAATTAAGTCTCAGAATTAGCTCAGGACTGATAGATACCACAAGGACTGGAAGCACGACTTACCAGCTGAAGAGAATCTGGAGTTTCAACAGGAAAGGTCAGTTCTCAGGGGAGGAATAAGAAAGACCAGCACAGACGGTGGGGTAGGGGCACACTGCGCTCATTGCGCTGGGAAGGGCTCTGGGATCAGAGAAGCCACTGAGGTAAAGGAATCTGGCACAGGCTGTTAGCTCTTCTCTGCTAATTATTTAGCAGTTCAGAAGAGAAAGCCAAAATATTTTAAAACTCAAATTAGATTTTCCCCGATCCTGGGGGTGACTCAGCTGACTCGGCACCAGGGGGTGTGGCCTCAGCTACCACCTGAGAATAGTTAAGAGACTGACAAGTGGGTGGATACGGCCCAAGGCAACACACACTGCCTAGCTTAGCTGGAGGGAGTGGAACTCAGCTCCAGGAAGTGCCAGAGAAGCGGAACCTTTGAACTAGGGACCGCGGTTTCTGGCAGACACTTCCAGTTTGAGCACAGGGGCTTCTCACGTCACCTGCTGCAGACATCCACTCCCCACCCGGACACATAGGCTGGGCTTCGTGCTGTCTTCACTATTCTACGCCCTCGAAGCACAGTAGTGCTAATCACCTCTGAGGCACCTCCAGGGAGGGGGTGGGGAACTCTCTCCCAGAGCTCTCTCTTAGCTCAGGCGCAGGGGCCGCTGCATCCATCCAGTCTGGGAGGAAGCTGGTAAAGAAGTAAATAATTTCCTTCCCCAGGGACAGACCCCAAAACATTTTTTTAAATATGAGCAAAAAAGCTAAAAAAACTATAGATTCCTTCTATACAGATAAAGAGCAGGTATCCAACCCCGAGGAAGTTGACAACAGAGAATCAACAGATAACAACCTAAAGGGGAACGATTCCTGCCCCCCATCACATAACTCTCTCCTAGAAGAAGCTCTTAAAAAATTGAGGGAGATCGAAGAAAAATGGGGAAAGGAAAGGGAAGCTATGAAATTGGAGTTGGAAAAAATAAAGAATTCACAGGAGATGCAGGGAAACAAAATTAGTGAATTAGAAAAGGTTAAAAAAACACAGGAAAGTAGGATTTCTGAATTGGAAAAGATAAAAAAGTCTCAAGAGAATAGAATTTCTGAATTGGAAAAAGAAAATAATTCTCAAAAAAAAAATTAGGGAAATGGAAAAAAATTCAATAGAGCAAAATAATTCATTTAAAAATGAAATTGGGCATTTACAAAAAGAACTAAAAACTGTGAAAGAAGAAAATAACTCCTTAAAAGTCAGGATGGAACAAATAGAAATGAATGATTCACAGAGAACCCAAGAATCAGTCAAACAAAACAAAAAAAATGAGAAGCTGGAGAACAACGTCAAATACTTACTGGGAAAATCTATAGACCTGGAAAATAGATCTAGGAGAGATAATCTGCGGATTATTGGACTTCCCGAAAACTATGACCAAAAAAAGAGCCTAGATTCTATTTTACAGGAAATTATCAAAGAGAACTGTCCAGAGATAATAGAAACAGAAGGGAAAGTAGATGTGGAAAGAATTCATCGAACTCCTTCTGAAATAGACCCTAAAAAAAGAACACCACGGAATATTGTGGCTAAGCTGCAGAATTACCACACAAAGGAGAAAATCCTGCAAGCAGCTAGAAAAAAACAATTTAAATACCAAGGTGCCACAATAAGGGTCACCCAAGATCTGGCTGCCTCCACATTAAAAGATAGAAGGGCCTGGAACCTGATATTCCGAAAGGCAAAAGATCAAGGACTGCAACCAAGAATGAACTACCCAGCTAAGTTTAGCATCTTTTTCCATGGAAGAAGATGGTCATTCAATGAAACAGAGGAATTCTATATGTTTCTAAGAAAAAAACCAGACTTAAACAAAAAATTTGATCTACATCCACAAGACTGAAGAGAAACAGAAAAAGGTACACAGAACCCTTGAGAACAGTAACTATGTTGTGGGTATATAAAAAATACTCAAGGATAATTTGATTTTACTGATATAAAAGAAAAAAAGGGGGGTGTAGTAAAGGGAAGGAGGTCGGTTCAGAAAAAGGGGAAGGAGTGATAAAAAGAGGGAAACTACATCCCAGGAAGAGACATAGAAAATACACCATATCTGAGGGAACTTAGTGAGGGGGAGAATCATTGTGTGAATCTTACTCTCATCAGAAGAGGCTCAAAGAGCAAATAATTAACATATTTGTTTTTCAGAGAATTTTCTCTCACCTCATTAAAAGGGGGGAGAGGAAAAGGGGAAAGGAAAAGGAGAATAAGTGAAGGGACTTGGAGGGAGGGGGGAGGGATCCTAAAAAAAAAAAAAAAAGAGGGAGGGTTGCGCGTCACAAGGGGGGTCTGTAAATTAAATATCGGGGAGGGGGATCAGGGGGGTCAAGGGAAAAAAGTATAATCTGGGGATAATACGATGGCAGGAAACACAGAATTAGTAATTTTAACTGTAAATGTAAATGGGATGAACGATCCCATCAAACGGAGACGGATAGCAGATTGGATCAAAAAGCAGAACCCTACAATATGTTGCCTACAGGAAACACACTTAAAGCAGGGAGATACATACAGAGTAAAGGTAAAAGGTTGGAACAGAGCCTATTATGCTTCAGGTAAAGCCAAAAAAGCAGGGGTAGCTATCCTTATCTCAGATCAAGCAAAAGCAGAAGTAGATCTCGTTAAAAAAGATAAGGAAGGAAACTATATCCTGCTGAAAGGTAGCATAAATAATGAAGCCATATCAATACTAAACATATATGCACCAAGTGGTATAGCATCTAACTTTCTAAAGGAAAAGTTAAGAGAACTGCAAGAAGAAATAGACAGTAAAACTATAATAGTGGGAGATCTCAACCTTGCACTCTCAGATTTAGACAAATCAAACCACAAAACAAACAAGAAAGAAATTAAAAAAGTAAATAGAACATTAGAAAAACTAGGTATGATAGACCTTTGGAGAAAACTGAATGGCAATAGGAAGGAATATACTTTCTTCTCAGCAGTTCATGGATCCTATACAAAAATTGACCATATATTAGGACATAAAGATCTCAAAATTAAATGTAGGAAGGCAGAAATAATAAATGCCTTCTTCTCAGATCACAATGCAATAAAAGCTACATTCAGTAAAAAGTTAGGGGTAAATAGACCAAAAAGTAATTGGAAACTGAATAATCTCATCTTAAAGAATGACTGGGTGAAAGAGCAAATTATAGAAACAATTAACAATTTCACCCAAGATAATGATAATGATGAGACATCATATCAAAATCTTTGGGATGCAGCTAAAGCAGTAATAAGGGGAAATTTTATATCTTTAGAGGCTTATTTGAAGAAAATTGAGAAAGAGAAGATTAACGAATTGGGCTTACAACTTAAAAGGCTAGAAAAAGACCAAATTATAAACCCCCAACCAAAAATTAAACTCGAAATACAAAAATTAAAAGGAGAAATCAATAAAATTGAAAGTAAAAAAACTATTGAATTAATAAATAAAACCAAGAGTTGGTTTTATGAAAAAGCCAATAAAATAGATAAACCTTTGGTAAATTTGATCAAAAAAAAGAAAGAGGAAAATCAAATTGATAGTCTTACAAATGAAAAGGGGGATCTTTCCACCAATGAAGAGGAAATTAGAGAAATAATAAGGAGTTACTTTGCCCAACTTTATGCCAATAAATTTGATAACTTAAGTGAAATGGATGACTTTCTCCAAAAATATAGGCTCCCTAGATTAACAGAGGAGGAGATAAATTGCTTAAATAGTCCCATTTCAGAAAAAGAAATAGAACAAGCTATTAATCAACTCCCCAGGAAAAAAATCCCCAGGGCCAGATGGATTCACATGTGAATTCTACCAAACATTTAAAGAACAATTAGCCCCAATGTTATATAAATTATTTGAAAAAATAGGGGATGAAGGAGTCCTACCAAACTCCTTTTATGACACAGACATGGTACTGATACCTAAACCTGGCAGATCGAAAACTGAGAAAGAAAATTATAGACCAATCTCCTTAATGAATATTGATGCTAAAATCTTAAATAAGATATTAGCAAAAAGACTTCAGAAAATCATCTCCAAGATAATACACTATGATCAAGTAGGATTTATTCCAGGAATGCAGGGCTGGTTTAATATTAGGAAAACTATTAATATAATTGACCATATTAATAATCAAATTAATAAGAACCATATGATCATCTCAATAGATGCAGAAAAAGCATTTGACAAAATCCAACATCCATTCCTACTAAAAACTCTTGAGAGTATAGGAATAAATGGATTATTCCTTAGAATAATCAGGAGTATATATTTAAGACCGTCAGTAAGCTTAATATGCAATAGAAATAAACTGCAACCTTTCCCAGTAAGATCAGGAGTGAAACAAGGTTGCCCACTATCACCATTACTATTCAATATAGTACTAGAAACGCTAGCCTCGGCAATAAGAGCCGAGAAAGAGATTCAAGGAATTAGAGTAGGAAATGAGGAAATTAAACTATCACTTTTTGCAGATGACATGATGGTATACTTAGAGAACCCCAAAGACTCTGCTAAAAAGCTACTAGAAATAATTCAAAATTTCAGCAAAGTGGCAGGATACAAAATAAATCCACATAAATCCTCGGCATTTTTATATATCACTAACAAAATGCAACAGCAAGAGATACAAAGAGAAATTCCATTCCAAACAAATGTTGAGAGTATAAAATATCTGGGAATCCATCTACCAAAGAAAAGTCAGGAATTATATGAGAAAAATTACAAAACACTTGCCACAAAAATAAAATCAGATTTAAATAATTGGAAAGACATTCAGTGCTCTTGGATAGGCCGAGTGAATATAATAAAGATGACAATACTCCCCAAACTAATCTATTTATTTAGTGCTATACCAATCAGACTCCCAAGAAACTATTTTAATGACCTAGAAAAAATAACAACAAAATTCATATGGAAGAATAAAAGGTCAAGAATTGCAAGGGAACTAATGAAAAAAAACTCAGAGGAAGGTGGTCTAAGTGTACCTGATCTAAAGCTATATTATATAGCAGCAGTCACCAAAACCATTTGGTATTGGCTAAGAAATAGACCAGTAGATCAGTGGAACAGATTAGATGCAAAGGACAAAAAAGGGTACATCTATAGCAATCTAATCTTTGACAAACCCAAAGATTCCAACATTAGGGATAAAAATTCATTATTCGGAAAAAACTGTTGGGAAAACTGGAAATTAATATGGCAGAAATTAGATATGGATCCACACTTAACACCATATACCAAGATAAGATCAAAATGGGTCCATGATTTAGGCATAAAGAGGGAGATAATAAATAGATTAGAGGAACAGAGGATAATCTACCTCTCAGACTTGTGGAGGAGGAAGGAATTTATGACCAGAGGAGAACTAGAGATCATTATTGATCACAAAATAGAAGATTTTGATTACATCAAACTAAAAAGTTTCTGTACAAATAATACTAATGCAAACAAGATTAGAAGGGAAGTAACAAATTGGGAAAATATTTTTAAAAACAAAGGTTCTGACAAAGGTCTCATTTCCAAAATATATAGAGAACTGACCATAATTTATAAGAAACCGAACCATTCTCCAATTGATAAATGGTCAAAGGATATGAACAGACAATTCTCAGAGGAAGAAATTGAAACTATATCCACTCACATGAAAGAGTGTTCCAAATCACTACTGATCAGAGAAATGCAAATTAAGACCACTCTGAGATACCACTACACACCTGTCAGATTGGCTAAGATGACAGGAACAAATAATGACAAATGTTGGAGGGGATGTGGGGAAATTGGGACACTAATACATTGCTGGTGGAGTTGCGAAAGAATCCAGCCATTCTGGAGAGCAATCTTGAATTATGTCCAAAAAGTTATCAAACTGTGCATACCCTTTGACCCAGCAGCGCTACTACTGGGATTATATCCCAAAGAAATACTAAAGAGCGGAAAGAAACATATATGTGCCAAAATGTTTGTGGCAGCTCTATTTGTTGTAGCTAGAAACTGGAAGATGAATGGATGTCCATCAGTTGGAGAATGGTTGGGTAAATTGTGGTATATGAAGGTTATGGAATATTATTGCTCGGTAAGAAATGACCAGCAGGAGGAATATAGAGAGGCCTGGAGAGACTTAAATCAACTGATGCTGAGTGAAATGAGCAGAACCAGAAGATCACTGTACACTTCAACAACAATACTGTATGAGGATGTATTCTGATGGAAGTGCAAATCTTCAACATAAAGAAGATCCAACTCACTTCCAGTTGATCAATGATGGACAGAGGTAGCTACACCCAGAGAAGAAACACTGGGAGGGGAATGTAAATTGTTAGCACTAATATCTGTCTGCCCAGGTTGCATGTACCTTCGGATTCTAATGTTTATTGTGCAACAAGAAAATGATATTCACACACATGTATTGTACCTAGACTATATTGTAACACATGTAAAATGTATGGTATTGCCTATCGTCGGGGGGAGGGAATAGAAGGAGGGGGGGTAATTTGGAAAAATGAATACAAGGGATAATATTATAAAATATATATATATATATATATAATAAAAAAAAATAAAATTAAAAAAAAATAATAATAATAATCTCTAGTTCTCCTTTGGTCACAAATTCCTTCCTCCTCCACAAGTCTGAGAGGTAAACTATCCTATGTTTCTCTAATTTATTTATGATCTCATTCTTTATGCCTAAATCATGGACCCATTTTGATCTTATACTTAGTATGTGATGTTAAATGTGGTTCCATATTTAGTTTCTGCCATATTA
Source organism: Sminthopsis crassicaudata (assembly GCF_048593235.1). Taxonomy (NCBI): domain Eukaryota; kingdom Metazoa; phylum Chordata; class Mammalia; order Dasyuromorphia; family Dasyuridae; genus Sminthopsis; species Sminthopsis crassicaudata. The sequence continues at coordinate 167,520,888 of NC_133621.1, forward strand.
ATTTCCAGTTTTCTCAGCAGTTTTTGTCAAATAATGAATTCTTATCCCAAAAGTTGAGATATTTGGGTTTGTCAAAAACTAGATTACTATTTTTATTAAAAATAAATAAAATTTATAATATAATTTTAGATTAGGTACAGGTAGGCCACCTTCATTTAATTTTTTTTTCGTTACTTCCCTTGAAATTCTCGACCTTTTGTTCTTCCATATGAATTTTGTTGTTATTTTTTCTAGGTCATTAAAATAGTTTCTTGGGAGACTGATTGGTATAGCACTAAATAAATAAATAAATAAATAAATAAATAAGCAAACAAATAAATAAATAAATAAATAGATTAGTTTGAGGAGTATTGTCATTTTTATTATATTCGTTCAGCCTATCCACAAGCACTGAATGTCTTTCCAATTATTTAAATCTGACGTTATTTTTGTGGCAAGTGTTTTGTAATTTTGCTCATGTAATTCCTGACTCTCCTTTGGTAGATATATTCCCAAATATTTTATACTATTGACCGTTATTTTGAAGGGAATTTCTCTTTGTATCTCTTGCTGATGGATTGTGTTGGGAATGTGTAAAAATGCTGAGAATTTATGTGGATTTATTTTGTATCTTGCAACTTTGCTAAAGTACTGAATTATTTCTAATAGCTTTTTAGCAGAGTCTTTGGGGTTCTCTAAGTATACCATCATGTCATCTACAAAGAGTCTTAGTTTCATTTCCTCATTACCTGCTCTAATTCCTTGAATCTCTTTCTAGGCTCTTATTGCCGAGGTTAGCATTTCTAGTACAATATTGAATAGTAATGGTGATAGTGGGCAACCTTGTTTCACTCCTGATCTTACTGGGAAAGGTTCCAGTTTATCGCCATATATTCTTATATATGATGTTTACTGAAGGTTTTAAATATATGCTACTTATTATTTTAAGGAATAGTCTATTTATTCCTATACTCTCAAGTGTTTTTAGTAGGAATGGATGTTGGATTTTATCAAATGCTTTTTCTGCATCTTTGAGAAGATCATATGGTTTTTCTTAATTTGGTTATTGATATAGTAGATTATGCTAATAGTTTTTCTAATATTGAACCAGCACTGAATTTCTGGTATACATTTCACTTGGTCATAGTGTATTATCCTGGGGATGATTTTCTGTAGTCTTTTTGCTGATATCTTATTTAAAATTTTAGCATCAATATTCATCAGGGAGATTGGTCTATAATTTTCTTTCTCTGTTTTCAGCTTACCTGGTTTAGGTATCAGTACCATGTCTGTGTCCTAAAAGGAAGTTGGTAGGACTCCTTCAATCCCCATTTTTTCAAATAACTTATATAGCATTGGAGTTAGTTGTTCTTTAAATGTTTGGTAGAATTCACATGTAAATCCATCTGGCCCTGGTGATTTTTTTCTTAGGGAGTTGGTTAATAGCTTGTTCTATTTCTTTTTCTGAAATGTGACTATTTAGACTATTTAGTTCTTCCTCTGTTAATCTGGGCAAGCTATATTTTTGAAGGTATTCTTCCATTTCATTTAAGTTATCGAATTTATTGGCATAAAGTTGAGCAAAGTAGCTCCTAACTATTCTAATTTCCTTTAGTGGTGTGTTCTCCCTTTTCATTTTTAAAAGTAAAAATTTGCTTTTCCTCTTTCCTTTTTTTAATCAGATTTATTAAGGGTTTGTCTATTTTGTTGGTTTTTTCATAGAACCAACTCTTAGTTTTATTAATTAATTCAATAGTTTGTTGTTTTTTTTACTTTCAATATTTTCACCTTTTATTTTTTAGAATTTGAAGTTTCATGTTTATCTGGGGGTTTTTAATTTGTTCTTTTTCTAACATTTTTAGGTGTAAGCCCAATTCATTGACCTTCTCTTTCTCTATTTTATGCAAGTAACCCTCTAGAGATATAAAACTTCCCCTTATTACTGCTTTGGCTGTATTCCACACATTTTGGTATGATGTCTCATTATTGTCATTTTCTTGGGTGAAGTTATTAAATATGTCTATGTTTTGCTGTTTCACCCAATTATTCTTTAGTATAAGATTATTTAGTTTCCAATTATTTTTGGTCTATTTTCCCCTGGCTTTTTATTAAATTTAATTTTCATTGCATTGTGGTCTGAAAAGGCATTTACTATTTCTGCCTTACTGTATTTGATTTTGAGGTTTTTATGTCCTAGTATATGATCAATTTTTGTATAGGTTCCATGAACTGCTGAAAAGAAAGTGTACTCCTTTCTATCTCCATTTAGCTTTCACCAAAGATCTATTATATCAAACTTTTCTAGTATTCCATTTACCTCTTTGATTTCTTTCTTATTTGTTTGGTGGTTTGATTTATCTAATTCTGAGAGTGCAAGGTTGAGATCTCCCACTGTTTAGTTTTGCTGTCTATTTCTTTTTGCAGCTCTCTTAATTTCTCTTTTAAGAATTTAGATGCTGCACCACTTGGTATGTATATGTTTAATATTGATACTGCTTTATTATCTATGCTATCCTTTAGCAAGATATAATGCCCTTCCTTATCTCTTTTAATTAGATCAATTTTTGTTTTTGCTTGATCTAAGATGAGGATGGCTACCCCTGCTTTTTTTGGTTTCACCTGAAGCATAGTTGATTCTGCTCCACCCTTTTACTTTTAGTTTGAATGTCTCACCCTGTTTCAGGTGTGTTTCCTGTAAACCACATATAGTAGGATTCTGGCTTTTACTTCAGTCTGCTAACTGCTTCCTCTTTATTAGGGAGTTCACCCATTCACATTTATGGTTAGAATGACTAATTCTATATTGCTTGCCATCCTATTAACCCCTGCTTATGCTTTTCTCCTTTCCTTCCCTCTTCCCTTCTTCCCCAGTATTAAACTTGTGAGCACCACTTGCTTTTCACAGCCTTCCCTTTTTAGTATCCCTCCCCCACCTCAAACTTCCTCTTCTTATTTTACCCCCTTTTCTCACAATTTCTGCATTCCCTTTCCCTTAGTTTACTTCTTCCCTCTCACTTTTCAATGAAGTGGAAGAAGTTTCACCATAAATTGAATTTGTCTATTGATACACGCTATGTTCATTTCCCTCCTTTCTTTCTCTCAAATATAATAGGTTATCTTTGCCTCTTCATGAGATGTAGTACCACCACTTTACCCTTTTTTATGATATAATTTCCTTTCCACCTCTAGTTTCTAGGATAAATTATACATATGTTCTTTACATATTTTTATGGCAGAAATATAGTTCTCAAGATTTCTTTTTACCTTTTTAGAAATCTTTTGCGTTCAGTATTTGAAGATCAAATATTTTATGTAGGTCTGGTTTTTTCATCAAGAATAGATGGAATTCATTTATTTTGTTAAATGTCCATCTTCTTCCCTGGAAAACGATGCTCATTTTTGCTGGGTAAGTTATTCTTGACTGCATACCAAGTTCCTTAGCCTTTTGGAATATCATGTTCCAGGCCCTTTATTCTTTTAATTTGGACGCTGCTAGATCCTGGGTTATCCTTATTGTGGCTCCTCCATATCTGAATTGCTTTTTTCTAGCAGCTTCCAATATTTTTTCCTTTGTCTGATGGTTCCTGAACTTGGCCACTATATTTCTTGGCGTTTTGATTTTAGGGTCCCTTTCAGTAGGTGATCGATAAATTTTTCAATGTCTATTTTACCTTCTATTTCCAAAACGTCTGGGCAGTTCTCTTTGGAAATTTCGTCAAAAATAGTGCCCAACCTCTTTTTTCCCTCACATTTTTCAGGGAGTCTGATTATTCTCAAATTATCTCTGTTGGATCTGTTTTCTGGGTCTGTTGACTTTCCAATAAGTTACTTGACATTCTTTTCAATTGTTTCATTTCTCTGGTTTTGCTTGACTACTTCTTGGTTTCTCCTTGAGTCATTCATTTCTACTTGTTCAAGTCTAGTTTTCAATGATGTATTTTCTTCACTCACTTTTTTATATCTTTTTGTAATTGTCCAATTGAGTTTTTAAGTGATTCTTTTTCTTCTATGGAATTTTTTTCCATTTCATCCATTTTATTTTTAGAGAGTTGTTTTCTTTTTCCAACTCACTAATTTTATTTCTCAATGATTTGTTTTCTTTAAATGCCTGGGATAACTTCTCTACACTCTCTTGCCAAGCTTCCCTTTCCTTTTCCCATTTCTCTTCTAGCTCTCTTGTAAGAGCCTTTTTAATTTCCTGTATGAGAGTCTTATGTATTGAGGAGCAGATCATATCCCCCATAGGGGATTCCTCTGGAGACAATCTGCTTTTAGTCTCTTCAGTGTTTGAAGTCTGCTCTCTCTCCATACAGAAGCTATCAATGGTTAGAGCCCTTTTAAATTTTTTGTTCATTTTGTCAGAGTGGGAATTGAAGAAAACAAATTGACAAGAGAAACAATTGGTCTGTTTGGGTGGGGGGATAGGGCTGGATGGTGTTACTGGGCTTTCTCTACAGACTGCAGGAGATAGCAGCAAGACACTAACAGGACAGCAATGGCTGTGCATCTGCACTCTGAGGCTCTAAGAATGCTCTGAGTCACTCCAGGTGGGGGTGAGGGTGGCCGGGTCCTGAGAGATGCTAGCTTTCTGGGGTTTTATTATTCACCTCCAGTGTTTACACCCTCTCAGCTGCTCCTGGCTTGCTGCCAAGATGGAACATCCACACTGAGGTAAAAGTATTTTAGCAGAAATAGAAGAGATCATACCCCTCCAGTCTGAGCTGTGTGAGCTGCCTGCTTTGCTCTCGCTGCCTGCCTCAGTCTGCGCCCAATCTGTTTGTCTTTTCCCCTGAGGAAACACAGACCTTCTATGGCGAATTTCAAGGATGCCTTCTGTTACTGATTATTTGTGGGTTTCTTTTCTGGTCAAGCATTAATTCCGAGACTTGTCATGAAGTAAGTCCTGAGAGAAAACGCAGTCTGTCTGCCTCCACACCTCCATCTTGTCCAGAAGTCTGCAGTCATCCTTCATATCTGATATCAAGGAGGCAATGCCATGACATGCAAGTGAATTGGATTTAGGTGAGGTATGACTGTGCAAGATCACCTGCCTTACTTTCTCTTCCAGAGCCATTTGGGACCAGAAACAAGATATAGTTCAAGATGACTGAAGATGGTCAATGATGAAATGGGAGACCTTGATCTTTTTAAGCTAAGATCTTCAACATGTCTCAGTTTGACTGAGGTTTCATCATTCAGTGATTAATTCTAGACAGTGAGACAAAAATCTTCTCTTTTATCTAGTCCAAAAAAAAAAATCTAACTAATTAAACAAATGAATGAATGAATATGGGAGGGGAAGACTCTTAGTTCAGGAATGGCTGATATTTACATTGAATTTGAGTCAATAAGGACTTAGACAGTGACTAAATGGGCTTAATCTAGGAACTATTGGTTGCCAATTAGAATCAGATGAGTTTTGGTTTAAAACCTGATACTTAAGAAACAATTCTACCCAGTAAACTTCAATATATCTTGGAAGAGTTCAGAGATACAAAAGAGGGGGAAAAAGTGCTTTTAAGAGTATCTGTAAGTAGGAGAGCAAGGGATTTATATATGGGGTATTTAGAGAAGGGAGATATTTATGACCAAAGAAGAAGAAGAGAACATTATGAAAGGCAAAATGGACAACTTCAATGACATTAAATTAAAAAGGTTTTGCACAAACAAAACTAATAGAGGAGTATAAAGAGGAGTATAAAGCTAGAAAAAAATCTTTACAATCAATGTTTTTGATAAATATTTGATAATTTAATAACATTTGATAAATGTTTTGGGATAAAATCCCAAATTGATAAATGGTCAAAGGATATGAACAAACAATTTTCAGATGACAAAAACAAATCCATCTATATTTATATGAAAAAATGCTCTAAATCACTATTTATTAGAGAAATGCAAATTAAAACACCACCTCTCATCTCTCAGATTGGCTAAAATTACAGGAAAAGATTATGATAAATGTTGGAGGGCATGTGGGAAAACTGGAACACTAAAGCATTGTTGGTGAGTTGTGAAATGATTCAACGATTTTGGAGAACAATTTGGAACTATGCCAAAAGGGGTAAAAACCGTACATACTTTTTGAACCAGCAGTACAATTACTGGGTCTGTGACCCAAGGAAATCATAAAGGAGATAAAAATGTACAAAATATTTGTAGCAGCTCTTTTTGTGGTACCAATGAATTGGGAAATGAATAGATTCCCATCAGTTGGGGAATGGCTGAACAAGTTGTATATTAACACAATGGTATATTATTATTCTATAAAAATGATGAACAAACTGATTTTAGAAAGGCCTGGAAAGATTTACACAAACTGATGCTGACAAAAACAAGCAGAACCTGAAATCCATTTTATATAATAACAGCAAGAATGTTGATATATGAAGGAGGGAGCGAGGGAGTGAAGGAAAGAAGTCTTTCAACTGATCAATTCCAGGCCAATTTTACTCATAGAGGTGGTTTATCCTTAATTCTCAAAGAGGACCATGACATCAAGGAAGTGATAGCATGCCATAAGAGTAATTTGGACTTAAGTGAGGGAGGTCACCTATCTCACTTTCCCCTCTAGAGCCATTTGGGTCCATTGGCAAGATATAGTTTGAGATGCAGTCTTATGTGTTGTAAAAGCTTCCTTGAGATGTTGGTGCAATGGCATTCCCTGTGTCAGGAGTAATGATCACTGAAATTTCTGAAAATCATAATGCTCTGCTATTTTTCCTCTCCTGGATAAGTAGCAAAAACTGCAGTAGTTTTGCTAAGTTTGTTGGGGGGGGGGAACTCATTAGATAAATGGAATGAATCAGTTAGTCAGGAGTGAAGCTCAGACAGGAGTTTACAGGTACTGGCACAAGAAGAAGTGAGAAAGCAAAGTGATGACAGATGTGACCACTTCTGTCCATTAATGAATAAGCTATAATTTGATCTATGTTGAACAAAATAGAAAGGTGGCAAGGGTTAAGGGAGGAAGCACAGCAAAACATAATAAACCCTAATACTTATCATTTCTATAGACTGCTATTACACCTGTACAATAGAACAAAACATCATGATTCCTTTAATACAAAAGAATGAAACATTCTTTGGGGAAGATAAGGTTAATTGTTAAAATGTGTGGCCACAGATCATAAGAACCTTTCTTTTCTACCTCATATTGGCTGTTTCCCATCATGTATACATATGCTCTATGGTAAGCCTGGGATTAAATGATTGGTTTGGATTTCCAGTACCAAATATAGTTCACCAGATGTCACTTCCTCACTTATTGGGCTAATGATCCACAGGGGATAAAGAATTTTTTAATGTGTATGGCTCCCATACAAGGTAAACATTCATAAAGAAAATATCAGTTCAGGAATCTCTCTCTCTTTCTCTATTATAAATTCTTCCAATGAAATGTTTACCCATCTGCTTAGGGAATAGGTCACCAGCAGTCTATTGTTTTATACCTTGCTGTGTCTGTTTACCAGCAGTAGATTCTACCCAAGGTATTTTATTTGTCTACTGTTATAAAGAAATGGTGTTCAATTAATTTAGTTGAATAATAGAATTGAGATGAAATAAACAAATGTCTAATGCAGTTCAAAACTCAACTCTAAACCTTTATTTTATGAATTATTCATTTTTATGAAAACCGATACAGAAAGACAAGCAAATTACATCTGGCTAGAAGGAATTGATTATAGCATGTCAGCTGAAGAATTAAATAAGAACACAAATTAAAAACTGGGCAAATTTATTTCCATTTTTCAGATATGAAATAATTATTTATGAGTTATATGTATGGGGGAAACAAAGTCAAGACAACTTCAGCAAAGGGATTATAAGGTCATACCATTGATTTTAGAAATGCAACAAATGATTCATTTATGTCCCTATAAATATTTATTTTTAATTATTTAATCAAGGCAGCATCCTTTAATAGTAAAACTCCCACCCATTCTTATTTCCCAGTTTTCCCTGAATAGCCACTATAGGATACAGTCATTTAATAGTCTAATAGTCTGCAATGAAATGAGAATAAACGTTTTTTTCCCCAAGAAGAGCATATGATGGCTGTAAGGATCAAGTCAGAATCAAATTCATGGTATAGAAAAATAGTAGCCTCATTGAGGATCAAAGTCATGCTTTTTTATCCAGCATTTCTTTGTGACAAATACATTATGTCAGCTCCACTAGCTCATTTGTCTGCTACAGTTCCACTTTATCAGGCTAGAGTAAAAAGAATTGATGTGTCTGGATAGATAAAGTAAATGGAAACTCAGGACTCATTCCAATATGCTGTACTTTGATATATTTTGCAAACCTGAGAGCAGCTGGTGTAACACTAGTTACTGTTTGTATTTAAATATTGCACATTAGAAGACCTTTGAAAGGGTTGTTTTTAATACTCATTTTTCCTTGCAATTACCTATTAGTTTTCAGATTGTTTCTCCCCCTTTCATTTCCAGTTTTTCTTTGCTAACAATACCAGAGACAGCTCCTCTACAGACAACTCTATATTTGTTGCTAAGTCAATGAAACTTAAGATATTTTTTTCTAAAGAGTTTCATGTTAATAGAAAAAGAGGTTTTAAAATTTTAACTGGCTATTTTCTGTCAGTACATTTGTATGTGTGTGTGTATGTGTGTGTGTATGTATGTAAATTATACATTAGTTCCTTATAATATGCAGATAGAATGGTTTCAAGGAAAATATATTTTATTTTGTAAAAATTGCTGAATATTTAAATCTCTACCCTCTATTCAAGAATTTAAAGGATAAAAGAATCAAAATCTGTTTTTGACATGATAAATATTTATATATATAATGTGTATTATATATGTACATAACTATGTACATATTATACAAACAACATATATATGCATATATGCAAATATACATATAAATCTTCAAATCAGTTGATATATGTATGCATGTGTGTGTATATTTTTACAAATCTACAAAAAAGCTTTTTTTCACTTTTCTTAAAGAAAGCCCTGTGAAAACAGAAGCAAAGAAAGATGAAAATATAATGAACCTAAACATAGTGACCTAAAATATTTTAGTTATATCTTTTGTACTTTTCATAGAATAATTGCATTGTGATTATTTAGGCACTAGTAATTGATAGGAAGATGTGAGTTTAAGGCCCAAGTATAGGAGCTAACTTCCTCTTTAGAAAAAAAATATTATAAGAATGAATCAATGCTTCCCCATTTTGTTCTTTCCCTGCGTTGTTGTTCCTGGCCATAGACACATAAAATTTAATTAGGGAATTAAGAAAACTGAAGCAAAGCTAACAAATAAATAAAATAATTCTTATTGCCTCATCATCTGATTTTTTTCAGGGAAATTAATTTTGATGGAGTTTTGATAGGAATTATCCAAATAATTATCCTAATTCATCTCTTCCTGCTTCAATTTCAGTTTCAAAGCAATAGATGCTCTTTAAATGTACTGAACCAAATAGGTAAGTAAGACTTCATCTCTAGAAGGCTTAGATAATGCTAAACCACTATCTATTTGTAAAAATTGCTGATTTTCTTGAATAGGGGTAGTGATTAGATATAAGGAAGAGAAGTAAGGAAGTGGGAAGGACCTTATAACATTTCATTTAGAAGAAACAAAACAGCTCTGCAATTAGGGGTTTTCTTAAGGTGTCACTGAAATGAAGGAAGAAGCCCTGATAGGTAATGACCTGTGAAAAGGAATTTGATCCTGTTGGAAACATCCTAATGGAAAATGTGGTATTGGGAGGAGTGAATGTAATGGAGTGGCAACTTGACTACATAAGTCGCTCAATATCTCCTTCTTTCCTTTGGATTTCAAATTTTCAAAAAGCTTCCAATACATAAGGAGGTGAGGAAAAAATAAATACATGGGAGTAGTTCCATTAATACTTAGTCCCAAGCTCCCCAAAATGAACATGGTCTATATATTTCAGAATGATTATGATGTCTCAAAATGATAGTTGGGGAAGATGCAGGTGATGTTAAAATGGAAATTTTTCTTCCAAATCTTCATGTACATTTTCTTAATGATTCAGCACATAGAGAAGAAGAAGGAAGATTGAAGTAAAATAGTCACAATTGCATTTATACACATTTAACTTAAACTAAAAGGCTTGGAATATCATCCAAACAAAAAATAATAAGGGCCCCAATCAGTATGTGGCTTGAATGGAAATAACCTGTATTTTTAATGCAAAATATGATATTTGATATAATTGAGAAATAAAATCTAGAATGTGAGCAATTTACTTCTTATGGATATTAGTAGTTATTCTCATTAATATATTTGAGAAGGATTAGTAAAAACTTGAAAGACTAGAATGGTCAAGAGAGAAACTGATTTACAGATATATATATATATATATATATATATATATATATATATATATATATATATATATAAATGCACATGTATACTTCACACATGCATGTGGAGTCAGATAATCAATTGTTAGCAATTTAGAAAATCAACATTTTTCATAAGTAATGATGCAAGTAGTACAAATTGAATGTTATTTCAACATTATTTAGGTCCACAAAACCTTCATTCTCTAGTCCTTACTTGTCTTAGAGTAATTATCTTTATCTTAAAGCTACATTTTCATAAGATCATTTTTAGAGCTTAAAAGGTCTCAAACACTATCTAGTATAATCAAACTATTTCACATATGAGGCAACTAAGCCAAGGAGTTTAAAATGATTTGCCCAAAATCATACAAATAGCCTGTATCAGAGGCAGGATCTGTTTTGACTTTGTAGCAAGTTCCTTTTTTACACTATCATGCTTTCTCCATGAAATATTTTAATTATTCTACATGAAGCCTTTTCTGATTCTCCATTGCCCTAGTATTCACCTTTCAATCACATTTATTTTCCTTTTATTATGTTTATAGTTATTTTTATATGCTACCTTCAACCTTCAACATAATGTAAACTCCTTAAGAGTAAGGGCTGTTTAATTTTTGTCTTTTTATCCCCATTTTATCTTTGGGAACAATAGCTGGGTATTTTACAAATATTAATTTATTATTAATATCTGCCTCAAATACTGAATTCAGCATTCTCACAACCATTCAGGAATTACCTTTCCCTCTGCTGATGCACTAAACATCATAGGACAATCCCTTTTAAAAACCACCCCAGATTTGGGGAAAAGCAGTTTTATACTTCTTTCTAGAAGCCTTCAGAGAAAGATGATTACTTTTTTAGAGATATTGTATAAAGAATTTGTGCTTTGAGTGGACTTTGTGATTTCTGCTCTAATTCTGAGGTGGTATGGTGATAATCAAAAAGAACAGCTACATTGTTTCATTTTCAATTGAAATTTTTGTGTTAAATGATACCTGTGTGAGTAGATAATGTTGATTAAGAGTAAGGACATCAAACAAAGGATAGAGAGAACATATTATTTTTGGCTTACATCATCAGGACCCAACACATTTGTTTAAAATGGCATGTCTTTGCTTGATGTGCACAAAAGGACATGTATACAGCATGATCTAAATTATGGAATTTTAAACATTATACCTGCATGACACAGCAGTGTCAATGTTTAGTGTGACATGATCCCCACAAAATATAGATAGACAGAATACATGGGCCCACATTCAATTATATTACTAAAATGGTATCCTAAATAATTGAAAACAGATAGTAAGTGCCTCACATCATAAAACCATTCATTCAATGAAGAAACTTTTCCATTTCCTAAACTTCCTTCTCTACTGTTGGCATCAAATAGATTGAGACAATCTTATTCAAAGCAGAATATGTTGAACTATAGCATTTACTCATATAGATATATCTCTCAACTCATGATAGATCAGGAATCTTATAAACTAAAAAGCCATAGTGTTTGAGGAATTATCAATGTAAATGTTGATGACAGGAATGAAAGCAAAAGTTGGGCAATAAAGACTGTGAGACAATTACTGAATTGTTTGGTAAAGATTTAAGAGTGACTTAGAAGCCTGGAGACGAGGATAGCAAGAATCTGATGGAGTACACTCCAAAGGAACAGCTATTGAGCAATTATTCAGGGAGGATCTAGTCCTCTATTATGTGGGGATGTTTGAAAGGAGAGATCAACATTGAAGAAGGTAGCCAAGGACATATTTCCCACAGAAAGCAAGATTTCTGTGAAAACACAATAAGAACAACCTTGCAAAGAGTTTAAATAGGAGCTATTAGAGCTGAAGTTTGCAATTGATTAAGTAGAAACACTAGAGGAAAAATGAAAACAATGGACACAAAGCTCAGAATAGTTAGGGGCTAAGGAATAGATAAGGCCTGGATAAGGCAAAAATATGGAGAAATGTTTATAAAGGGAATACTTATATAAAGTAAATGATCTTCAGTTGTAACCTAAGAACATCTAGTGAAAAAGATCTAATGAATCTAAGATTTATAGCTATATCACAAAAACTAGAAGATCTCCATCTTCTAGTGAGTGAGTCATCTGGCAGATTAACAAGATGCTATGAAGAAAATAAGATATGGATTTGTATCATTGGAAGAAGTAACCATATTTATGAGATCATAGACATAAGGAAGTTTAGAAGTAAGATCTGGGCCCAAACTCTAGCTTCAGCAATAAGAACTCACTATTTGACAAAAATTGCTGGGAAAAGTGGAAAATAATGTCAAAAATTCATCAGAGACCTACATCTCACATTTCATTCCAAAAAAACTCAAAATGGGTATATGATTTGGGCAAAAAAAGTGATACCCTAAACAGATTAGGAGAGCAAGAGATGAGATCTTTGGAAAGGGGGAAATTTATGACTAAAGAAGAACTAGAGGACATTATGAAAGGCAAAATAGACAACTTTGATGACATTAAATTGAAAAGTTTTTGTACAAACAAAAACAAAAGAATAAGATTAAAAGGGAAGTACAAAGTTGGAGGAAAATCTTTACAGCCAGCTGATAAAGGTGTCATTTGAAAAATAGAAAGAACTGTGCCAAATTTGTAAAAATATAAGTTATCCCCTAATGGTCAAAGAATATGAAAAATTTTCTGATGACAAAAATAAAGCCATCTATATTCATATGAAAAAATGTTCTAAATCAGTATTGATTAGAGAAATGTAAATTAAAACAGCTCTGAGGTACCACACATCTCTCAGTTTGGTTAAGATGACAAGAAAAGATGATAAATGTTAGAGGTGATGTGGGGAAACTGGAACACTAATGCATTGCTGGTGAGTTGTGAAATGATGTGCATGGTAATATGGAACTATGCCCAAAGGACTATCAAACTGTGCTTACCTTTTGACCCAAAAGTGCCTCCATCATAAAGAAAGGTAAACAACTCCCATGTATATAAATGTTTGTAGCACTTATTTTTGTGGTATCAAAGAATTGGAAAATGAGTAAATACCCATCATTTGGGAAATATTTGAATAAGCTGTGGCATATGAAAGTCTTGAAATATTATTGTTGTATGAAAATGATCTACAAGCTGATTTTAGACAGGGCTGGAAAGATTTACATGAATGGATGCTAAGAAACAAAAAACAAAAAACAAAAAACAAAAGACAACAACAAAAACAAAAACGGAAGAAGGAATACTTTGTACACAATAACAGCAAAAATGTGTGATAATCAACTTTGAAAGACTTGGTTCTTCTCAGTGGTTCAGTGATCCAAAGCCATCCCAATAGATTTTTAACAGAAAATGTCTTCTGCAGATAGAAAAGAGCTATTCACATTGAATGTAAATTAATACATGCTATGTTCACTTCTTTTTTCTGTTTTTCTTTCTCTCCCATAGTTTTCCCCTTTTGTTATGATTTTTCTCTCCCAAAATAATTCATTAAATGTGTAATAAAAAGAAATTAATTAATTAATAAAAAAGAAATAAGATTCAGTTAGCTCATGTCTCTACTATTCAAGGTCCTATGATAATGGAATATACCATGGGTATATTTTGTTGTTGTTGTTAATAAGGCCATGGGTATATTTTGTTGCTCTTCTTTCTGCTTTAAATTACTCTTTAAAAAATTTAGCATTATTGTTTAATTTTTTAGTTTTCAATATTTACTTTTATATGATTTTGATTTGTATTTTTCCTCCACTCTGTTTCTTCCTCCTACCCAAGATGGCAAGCTTTTATAGGTTATACATATACAATCATATTAAAGATATTTCCACATTAATCATATTGTAAAAGAAGAAAGGGAAAAACCACAAGATAAAAAAGACAAAAAAATTGAATTCTGCATTCAGACCCCATAGCTTTTTCTGACAAAGTAGCATTTTTCATCATCAATGTTTTTTTAGAAATATCTTAAGTCATTATATTGCTGAGTATATTAATTAATTAGAGTATATTAATAAGTCTATTAAAGTTGATCATGTTTTTGATCTGTTTCTGTGAATAATCATCTTTTGGTTCTTCTCATTTCACTCAGCATCAGTTAATATAAATCTTTCTAGGTTTTCCTGTAATCTGCCTACTCAACATTTCATATAGGACAATAGTATTCCATTACATTCACATGCCACCCTTTGTTCAGCCATTCCCCAACTGATGGGTATCCCCTCAATTTCCAATCCTTTACAGTATATATGTATTATTCCTTATACTACCCAAGGAACTTTGGTTTGAAAAAGACTAGCAGAGGATTCAGACAAGAGGTTTGAATCGCTAAGCATGGAACAATATTCATGTGACACCCATCTTGAAGATCGCACAGATGAAACATCCCACAGATGAAACATGCAGTTGGTTCCATTAATAAGTCTTGTGTCTAAGACCCCAGACTTTCTGCCATTGAATCTGGTGTGTGATTTCAAATCTGAGCAGCAATGTAGTTTTACTCTTTCCCATACTGCTTCTTTCATTGCCTGAGGTGATACTTCATTTGACTATAGGAATGTTGTTCCAGAAGAGTTCCCATTGTAATACTAAGATTATGCCTAGGATTCCAGTGTTTCTTCCTCTGGGCATGAATTCAAAGCCTAGCTGAAGCAGCACTAGGATTATTCCTGAGTTCACAAGTTTTCCAAGTCTTTAGAAAGTATCTATACCTGACCATGTATAAATGAAATGAAAGAACAATGAAATAACTAACATTTATGTGCAATGCTTTATCATTGCCTTGTGTCAATGCTCACAATAGCTCCATGCAGACAGTTGTATGAGTGTCAATATTATTACTTCACAATTGAGAAAAAAGACAACGAATTTAAGTGACTGACTGATTGAAGGGGGAGAAGGAGAAAGAGAAAGAGAAGAACAACTGAAGTATAAAATAAGTTGCCTGGCAAATGGAAAATTTTAAGAATGTGTGTGTATGTATATGTGAATATATGTATATATATGTATAAATACATATATGTACACATACATACACATATATCTATATAAAATTATAGCTATAAAACGATTCTAAAAACAAGCCTGGGAGCTAAGTACTATTTTATACATTTTACAAATCATGAAAAAATTGAGGCACAGAATAATGAATAGATGTCCTCAAGGTCACATAGCTAGTATAGTCTCAAACTAGACTTAAATTCAGATGTTCCTGACTGAAAGTTTACCATTATCCATCATACCACTTAAATAGCTTTTTAGCTGAAAATCTTGATTTATTTTTTCTTTTGAGATAAAATTAATTTTAGCTCAATGTATAGGAAAACAAAGAAAACTACAATTAGAACTGCCCCTAAAGTATATTGGACCATGTTTGGGTCTCATTTACCATTGGAGGTCTTCAATCAAAAAGTGATTGGTCAGTTAGGTGGTATAGCACAATGGCTAAAACAGGGCCTAGAGTCAATAAGATCAAAGTTCAAATTTAGTCTGCAACATTTACCAGCTGTGTGACCCTAGACAAGTCACCTCACTACTATCTCTACTAAATAGCACCTATTTCAGAAGTAATGAAGATGACCATTTGCATAGTGTCTTCTATGTGTTAGGCAATGAGTTAAGTATTTTACATGTATTTCATTTGCTCCTCATAATCACTTTATAGGATAGCTATCATCTCTATTTATATTTGAAAAGCCTGAAGCAAGCCTCTTCATTCTCAAAGAGGACCATGACATCAGGGAGGTGATGCCCTGACAAGCCAATTAACTGGATTTTAGTGAGGGAGGGCTGGACAAGGTCACCTACACCTACCTCACTTTCCCATACAGAACCATCTGGGTTTAGTGGCCAATCAGCGCAACTAGAAATGGCCCAGGATGCAGTGGGAGACCTTGACCTTTTTAAGACAAGGTCTTCAATAGGCCTCAGTTTGGCTAAGGCAGCACCCATTCAGTGGTTAATGCTAGTTGCAATTGAGGCAAATAATCTTCGTTGTCATTTAGTACAAATATGTATGTCTGGGAGGGGAAGACCTTCAGGGTTTCTGGCCAAAGTAGAAATGACTGATATTTACATTCAATTTGAGTCAATCAAGACCCAAACAAGGACCAAAGGGGCTTGGCCTAGGACCTAGGATCACACAGCAAGTATCTGAGATTTGATTTGAATTCAGGGTTTCCTGACTCCAGAACCAGCACTATAATCATTATGCTACCCCAGCTGCTTCCTTATATGAGACGCTGATGATCAAGCAAGACAATATTTGTAAATAGTTTAGCAGTATATTGGGTACATAATAGGTGATTTATTCATGCTTGCTGGTGACATTTAAGAAGTAATTACTATTCTATAATAGGTAGAAGTAGATGTGAAGCTATGGCATACATGGAAGAACATTGATTTTGAAACAAAGATACCTGATATTGAGCCTTGGTTTTGATACTGAGAAAATAACCATGTGTATCAATCTATACCTGTGTCCTCATCTGTCCAATGAAGGCAATAATCCTTGCACCATCTGCAGTACAAGAATTGTGGAGAGTTCACATTGCAATGTCCAAAATATGGAATGAATGAGTTGTCCCTTTATCCTGAGGGTCTCTCAGTGCAATTTCCCTTGTATTTAAAAACTATTAGAGATGTGGGAAATTAACCAAAAGTAATTATTGGCAGAATATCTAGCATCATAATAGGTTGATGTGATAGATATTATTTGGGGACACGAGATTGATTATATTTTTAGCCTTCAAATCATACTATAGTTCTGTGTGTATATATGTGTGATTGCGTATATATAGTTATCCAAGAACTGAGGGACTTTGAAGGTGCCAACAATGAGCACCTTCTGATGTCTACAAAAGATAAATAATTTTAATCAGAAAACTTTATCAATAGTTTGCCCTCCTGTTCTAACAATGTGGGAACATACAGAGACTTAAATGATGTGATAATTATGTTTGGCTTGTAGATTGACTAGTAATGAATCCAAGGGCAACTGATCCTAATAGAAAGAAATTGAAAGAAATATTATTTCTACATATAACAGAAATAATCTTTTATACCATCTGGCTAAGTCTTTAAATGGACAGAATCCTTTCCAAGCCCAAGAGGGATTCAAATAAGATAGGGCTATAGTTGATGCAATGTTTGCTTTTGGGGCAAATTCAACTTCAGCCCAGAGAACAAAATATGGAAGAGAGCAACTCAGCTGGCGGTTTGAATCTTCCTGACCTGGATGTTTGACACAGGCGACTGACCTGGGTTTGGAAAACTCCAACAAACTCTGAATGATGTTCATAAAATTATGCCTGATAACAAGCTGGATGGAGGAACTGCTGTGGATCACACAAAGCAACTTTTCAGGGTGACCAATGGAATGAAACAGGATGTGCCCTGGCACTAGTTTCATTTGGCCCCTCTTTTCCCTGAAGCCCAATTTCTACCTCGTTTTAAACAAGAGATATATTTCTGGTTCTGCAAAGATAGGAGCCTCTTTAGTCATGGATGTGGGGAAAAGGGTAGGTATGGCAGAAAGCCCTTCTAGGATTCAGGTCATCTCTTGGAAGTTGGGCATAACTATAATTCTCTGATGTGAAGATCAGTTGATTTACTTTTGAGGTCTAAAATTATAATAACAACTTCAACAATTATAATAAGAGGAAGAGGAGTGAAGCAGCTAAACTTTAAGTGGTAATTCAAGGATATCAAAGTTCATTAAATTCATCATCATATTTGATCCTTATTATAACACTATGAGGTAGTACAATTATTATCTTTTTTCCGGATGAAGAAACTGAGGTACAGAGATAGTAAATGATTTTCCCATGACCACACAATCAAGATTTGAACTATTTTCCAAACTCTATCTACTACAATCCCTAATTAATAAAAATTGTCTAAACAAGCAATCTTAAGGAAATGGAATACATCTTCATTGATGACTAGGTTTCTTAAAAGACTATAACAATGTAGGAAAGAGGGATGTAATGTGTTCCACTTAGAATTGGTATAATTAAAAATTTTAAATGAATAATGAAGAGAGAAAATTTCTGCTTAATGGAAAGAAAATTCTTCTAAAGAACAAGAACTGTCTCAGAACAAAGGAATGGTGTACAATTGAAAGACACTGCTGCAATAAGTGATTTGTGTTTAAAGCTACTGAGTGGAGGTCATATAATCACTTGTTAGAGTTGTTGTTGAGAGATAGATTAGAGTAATGATTTCTAAAATTGTTACAACCCTGAAATTCTGTGATTTTATGAAGAAAACTAAAAAATAAGTTGTGTTTTTTTATCTTAAAAAAACAAATTAATGATATATGTGGAATTGTTTATAGTATTGAATATCTCCTGACTGTTCCTATACTTGCAAAAATAGATTTTATATGTCAGAATCATAGCTCAGGAAATATATCACTGAGTTACCTAACAATTCAGAAATGCCCCATATTTAGACCCTAAGAAACAATTTCCCCCAATTCAATAGTCTTGATTTAGATTCTTCATTTAAAGAATAAATTGACCCAATACTGTATGTACATACTTGAGGCAACAATGATCCAAGAGTGGATTATCATAAAATCCAAAACCGTTTTAAAAGGAAATTATCTAAACCAAGATTGTGTATAAGTTTTAAATATCTATGTAAGTTATTTTGCAAAATCTCTCCTCCTGCCAAGTTATGACAATCAAGTTGAGGATATCCACATTGCCTATACTTCTCATTCATCATCATCCTTTATCTTCAGGAATGAAGAAGATTTGGCAAAATCCTACACAATTAATTAGTATCCTAGAAGTAACTGGCAAGCAAAATATAACTCATTCAATCATTTAAATGACTTGACTAGAAAATTTCAAAAAAAAATTATATAGTGTCACTATTAATTATATCTATTAAAGATTTTAGTAAAAAAAATATTTCACTACATTTTTCAACTATTTATTGAAATAAATCCTGGCTCAATGTCCTCCACCTACTTTAAGTACCATTGGAAAAAATCAGCAATCCAAACAATTTTTGTTAAACACATTGATACCTTGTTGGTAAGACTAATGGGTTATGTGAAGCTATTAAATAGATGAGGTAACAGGCAAACAGTTACAGAGTGTCTGAACAAAAAAGTGTGGCACAATATTCAACATCTAAAAATGTTACTGACTTATAGGAAGCTCATATTTGAAACTCCTTAAATGACTTCCTAAATATGCCTAGTGGTTCCTCTTTCCTCATACTATTTGCTATACCTGGAGTGATTCTCATTCCCATTCTATTCCTCTAATAAAAAATAAGAAACTATTGCAATCCAATCTATTAATTTTGTTCAAGTCAAATGTTACCCTTTGCATAGTTTTCTCCAATAGCTCCCAATAAAATAGTTCTCTTCTTCCTTTGAACTCCTTTACCATATCTTGTGTATCTCACTTCATTTAATACTATTGATATAGGAGAAAGAAACTTGGATTTGTTAGTAGGCAATCTAGATTTAAATCCCTACTCTATTTTTTATTATTTTTAACATGCATTGCTTTATGAATCATTTAATATTTGACATCTTTAGATCCATATATGCATACATGAACTTCTTCAAATCTCACTTTCTTCACCTGGAAAATTACTTAAATCTAACAGAACAATATATTGGAAGAGGGAAAAGACCTATAATTTCAATGTTATAATGAGAAAAACTGCTCTACAAAGTCAGGTCTATACTTCACTTAAACTTACAGAATTAGAGATTTAAGGACACTGTTAAATGACTTGCCCAGAGTCACACTGTCAATATGTGTCATAGACTCAACTTAAATCCAGATTATAAATTTGAGACTAGTTCTCTCTGCCAGCTATGTCTTATATATAAATTATTATTATGGATGATATATTATTATAGATATTTGGAATGCATCTTGGATTGCATTTTGACTCCATTGAATTCAAGAAAATGTCACCTGAATCTCCTATTAGACATTTAGTAGTATACTAGTTTTGAGACAATAAACAAAAAGCAAAACAAAAAAAGAAATTCTGAGTCGCAATTTTCTTTTCTGTGAGAAATACTACTTATTCTGCATAGTTGTCATAAGGAAAACAAATATTAAATGTTTGAAGCAACACAAAAGAGTGAAAATAGTGTTGAACTTGAAGCCAAAGGATCTAACTTCCACATAAGATTGAGTTACTTCACAACACTGTGGACCTCATTTTCCCTTCTCTATAAGACTCTACAAGGCACTGGACTAGATGATATCTAGGGTTTTTCTTTCTCTAACTCTTTGATCATATATCTTAAAGTTTGATTTGAATTTGAAGTGTTTTTTATTATTCATAATAATTATATAAGTACTCAATTATTGCTAATAGCATGTCATGCCATATGTAACTATTTCTACAGAAAACTGCATTTAGCAGCTTTTAATGAGATTGGAGAACTAGCTGAACTGGGAGTGGAATCAGAGACTCTGACTTCTCCATACCCCAATTAGTTTTGGACATCCTAGATCCAAATCAGCACTTTTAGCTCCAATAGCCTGTGATAAGAATTCAACAAAATATGGGACTCGGTGATTATAGTGGGATAAATCAAGTCTATGATCATTTGTGTGTATAATTCCTTTCCTTGATCCCTTTAGGTCTGAAATCAATATGTACTAAGAGAACTAGATGTAGTTTCAGAGGACCTTGGACCCAAACTTAATTTTATTGTTTACTACCTATGGGATTATGGGCGAGACCTTATATCTAGTTAAACCTTAGTTATTCATAAATGTGCCTATAATCAGTTTTCTTTTCTGTAAAATGAGGATATTGCTTCCCAGCTCAAATTCTCTCTGCTTTTACTCTCGAATTACAGGCATTGAACCTTTTGTTTCCTTTTCCTAGACTGTCATCTACTGTTTCTCCACATCAACCTTCTCCTTACTTGCTTCACCAAAAACTAAAGGAAATTTATTATCTCCCTAACGTCTCTTGAAGTAAGTAAGAAGGCCTTCTGAGATGCAATGTGAGGTTTTGTTTTGTTTTTTTAATTGTGAGCAATTAAATTAGAGGCATTTATGTCCCTATATCATCTCTCTTTCTCTTTCTTTCTTTCCCCTCTTTATTGTTTTTCTGTTTCTGCCTCTATCTCTGTCTCTGTCTGTATATCTTATCTGTCTGTCTGTCTCTCTCTCTCTTCCTCTCTCTCTCTCTTTTCTCTCTGCCTCTCTCTTTCTCCCCCTTTACTTTGGACACCTAAGAAAAGTTGAAGACAGGATGATATAATTTAATGACAAGGATAAGGATGATAATGAAGAATCTTTGAACAAGCAAAAGAGTGGTAATGATGTGGTAAATTTCAAAGGAATAATAAACAGATTACAACACTTACCTAAATGTGTGTTGGAAGGAAAATCTTAATAATAATGCCATTTGTATAGCACATTAAAGTTTGCAGCATACATTATATTATCTCTTTTGATTCTAACAACTCTGGGAGATAGGCTCTATTTTTTTATTCCCATTTTAAATATGAGGAGACTGAGATAATGAAGGATTAAATGACTTTCCTAGAATCATAGAGCTAGTGTTGGACAAAATTTGAACTCAAGTCTTCTTTTATGACTCCAAGGATAATGCTGTGCTTCCTAGCTGCCTTTAAGGCTGAAACAGTGTGAGCTCTATAATTTACAAAAAAAAATATTTCCTGACAACCATCTTGTTTTTAGCTAGGTAAGATGAGTGAATGTACATTTGTATGTCTTTTTCTTTTTCTTTTTTTTTTCTTTTTTTTTTTTTTTAGAAAGACTTTGAATGGATTAAATGACATAATGTGATAAAGTGATTTGCAAGTTTTAATGCTATGTATGGGCAGTTAGGTGGCTCAGTGCTACAGCATCAGCTCTAGAGTCAAGATTATGGAGTTCATATCTAGCCTCAAATATCTAAAAGCTGTGGGATCTTGGGCAAGTCACTTTATTTGCCTCAGTTTTCTCATCTGTAAAATGAGCAAAAAAAGAAAATGTCAAACCATTCCAATATCTTTGCCAAGAAAACTCCAAATGAGATCACAAAGTGTTGGACTGGACTGAAAAGACATAACAAAATGCTTTGTAAATGTCAGCTATTATTATTCCTAAATTGTAAGCTATTTTAGAATGGGAGCAGTGCCCTTGTCTGTTTCATGACTTTGTATACAGAATTTTTTACCTAAACACACTTATATTTAATAAGTGAGTCACAATATTTTTTGAACAGTTTGCCATTAAGTTACATCCTAAGGTCAATTCTAAAATCTTTCTCTTGGGTGGGAAGAATGTACTGAAATCAATAAGTTTTTTTAAGTGTTTATTTAAAATTAATTACTTTACTAAAATATGTTAAATATTCTCTGGACTTAAAGTGTTAGATGAAGATCAGCTGATAAATTCAGTCATTGCTTTGCACAGATCAAGTACACAAGAAATATTTGTTAAATAAATTAGGAAAGACTAGATTTTTCATTTATTTATTTCTTCTTCAGCATTCTGTTGGGCTACATACATGTATCTTCTCAGGTTTCTTGGGCAATTGGACTAACCTTAAAATTGTTAAAATTCAATTGAGTAATTTGTTTACCCCTTGAATTAATCCCTTGGCAAATGCTGTGTCTTAAGCACTTAAAACTTATATAAACATACTACACAGTATTTGCCTACTGAGCTAATCCTTTTTAATAAAACTTCTTTCCCTCATACTTTTGTTCCTATGATTCTTGGGGGAAATGTTACAAGGAGAAATGCTACCTCTGTACCTCTCATATGATCGTAATATAGCATCTAATATTTACAAAAGGCTTAACCATAATTTTACAGGTTCTTTCTCCCAAATGCCCCAGAGTGGAGTGATACTATCAATCTCTTTTCACAGGAAAAGAAAAAAAGAAAAATGAAGTAGTACTGGGTGACTTGCTCAGGGTCATATCATACGCATGAATAAGTAACAGCATTATAACTCTCAGTTAATAACTATACAACAGGATATAAGATGAGACTTATATGGGTATCCATGGATCTGAAGCATTTTGCCAAATGAACTGGCGACCATAAAGAAATTATTCGTATATTTATTATAACAGGAACCTTTGATATGTTTGGTTGGAGTCAAAGAGGTATTTGTACAAGGCAAAATTTGGGGCTGTCTTGTTGACTATCAAATGGTTCTGCTATTGGAGATGGGGAGGAAAATGGAAAAGCACTGCAGCACTCTGGGAACACTTACCCAGAGGGTTCCTGTTGTGAACACAATTAGTCTGTACCCACAGGGCCCATAAATCCCATTTATGAGATCTTATAGGTAAGAGTTGGAAATTTTGCCTAGTCAGGCTCCCAAAAACCAGCATGCTGGGGCCCTGAACACACTCACTTCTGATTTACTGGTCAAGGTGACAGCTAAACCAGAAAATCCAGGCTAGGAAAAAATCAGTCCAGCACAAACATAGAAAGCAAGGAGACTTAAAAAAAAAAAAAAAAAAAGGAGAAAAAAGAGAAAGAAAAATAACACACAACCTTTTGCTCTTTGGCTTAGATCAGGTTGGGTTTTTGAAGGTTGTCACTCTAGTCTTTAAGAATGAACATTCCTGGTCACAGCTCAGCAAATACTTATTTTGATCTTTATTCCATTTACTACTATTACCTTGTTTGCCAAGAATTAGAAAGTGGCTTAAAGCAAAGGTTTGGAAGCAGCTAATACTCAGGGAGTTTTGATTTATGGTATTTCTAACAAAATCTCATAAATGGCAGATGTAAAATCTCATTTCTATTATCTGAGCCTGAATTGAGCCTCTGGGGTCATGTCAGATTTGAAGTGGAAGTTGTGCTATTCCATGAGCTGGTGAAAGTAAGAATTAGAACTCAAGAAAATTTGGATTTGTATTTCAATTCAGCTGTTCCTTTTAGAGAAAGACTTGTATTCTGATTTATTCTAAAGTATGGATCATGCTATGTTCATACATAAAACTGGTAGGTATCTGCTATAAAATTATTTTTTTGTAATTTTAAAATTATGCAGACCCCAATGAGGGCATAGCCAAGATGTAGGGAACTTGATGTACTTATGTTTACTTTTACCTTGAAAATTTATTTGCAACCTGGATTGTACAACTTAAGAAAAATGGAGAATGCTCTCATCTCTATAGATCAATAGAGATGTCTACTATATTTTAGCTTCATATTTTGAAGCTAGGATTTTTTTTAACTATTGCATATAAACTGTTATTATTCAAGTAGCAATTTTAATTTCTATTTATTTATTTATTTTGAATATTTTATTCTATTTATACTTAGCTGACTTACAGTCTAGGGTGATGATTGTTATACAGTAGTTTACTTTTAAAAGAAATAGGACTTCTCGAACAGCCTAATACAGGAAGATGTATCACCAGCCTGAATAATTGTGACAACCATAGACCGTATCAGTGCCTGTTTGTTTGCACAATACCCTACTGCATTAAGAAAGCCGTCCCAGCTGTCTTGGGCTCTGGAGTCACCCATTTCATCACTTGACACTGCGGCAGATGTTATGGATTGATAACAGACTTCACTTCATTCACTCCACATCTAAGATTACCTCTGGAAAAAAAAATCAAATGCATTATAACCCTCCCAGCCATTTGTTAAAAAAAAAAAAAAAAAAGACCAGCAATTTATTCCCCTTTTTAGCATTAAATGGCCTTTTATTATCTTTAAATGTATATACTATTTTTAAATGGTTATTTGACATATTTAAAGCAATAGCCAACTCTGTGGCTAAGAATTTAGCAAGACATGGCTGTAATGATTTAATTAAATTAAGAATAGATCAGATTTAGGTTGATAACTTACATTTCCATTATTTTCCAAAGATATTGCTTGACTTTCATGATAGCAAAGAAATGTGGCATGTTCCTATGTTCTAAATGGAAAAAACAATGCTCTTCTCATTCTGAAACATATTGAAAACATAATTCTTGGTCCAGGTTTTAAACTATATGCAACTTGTTTTGGACTTTAATAGGTTTCTTAAATAAGAAAATATGCTACTGTATTTTTAAAATTCTAATAACTGCAGTATTGTTGTTATCATCTTTCAATATTTAAACATTAACCTCTTAAAGAGACACTATTGTGCAGATACCATGCACACATATGTTTTTCTGCATATATGCTGTCTTGTTTAAAAAATATGAAGATAAAATATATGTTGAACCTGTTTTCTATAATATAAATGTAGTAAATATGAAGTTATTATAAGTTGTTTTTAAATTGTAGGCTATATATATGTGTGTAAATATATGCATGTGTATGTATGTCATGTATACATACACATATATACCTATACTCCAATTTGAGGGAAATGCTTTATACACAATTTGGCTTTTAGCATCAATATGACTAAGCCCTGTTGTTCTGAATTAAACATTTCCACCATTTTACACAAAACTTTCCAATACGGCGAATAAATTTTTCTGTTAAAAAGGGAAGCTTTAGTTATGTAAAGACAGAAGAAACTTCTAAGAAGCATCCTAAGAGTTAATAACCATTTGCATTATGACCCATACATAGTATTATTGGTTTCTAAAGTAGATGTTTCTGATAATGTGGGGGCCTGGACAAGCTAGGAGATAGATCAAATAGGAGAGCTAGTTCAGTTTAATTCAACAGTTACCTAATACCAACTAAAAAACAAAGTTTTTTTATTAGGTATTTAGAGGCATGTCTTGGTGAAGAAGACATAGTCCCTGGAATCAATGAGATTTTAATCTGGTAAAGGAAATGACAGGTACACAAATAATTATAGCATAAATTAGAATATGATAAATGGACAACAAACAAACCACTACAAGAGTTCAGAAGAAGGAAAGATTACTATCAACAAGGCTACAGGGAAAAGTTGGCACTTGCTCTGGGCCTTGAAGAATGCCTAGCAAGTGGTATTTGAATGGGATAATAGAAAGTGACATGGTGTATTTTAGATATTGAGGATGGTGTGAATATAGGCATAGCTGTAAAATACTGATTTTTCCAATTCTAGGCATATAATTATGCATTATCAAAATGACACAACTTTAGGGATTATTTAATTTATGTTTAATTTTCTTATAAATACTTTTCAATACTTATAGGAAAATCATTTCCTGATATGCTCTTCCTTCCTTTCCTAGCTCCCCTATTGAGGAAAGTTTTTCTTTTTTGTTTGATTACAAATAAAAGTTGCCAAACAAAACCAATTGCCAATATGGCCTGGTCTGGCAGTGCATGAAACATTCCCAACCCAAAACACAGTTCAGTTCCTGGCACATAATAGGCACATAAATACTTGTTGAATGGTAGCTCTCTAGTTTTTGAATGAGATTCATGAAGGGTGTTTTACCTCATTGCAATTAATCTGAATTCAGCTGCCTTCTAATAATCTTTCTGTATTGTTTTTTAAACACCTCTATAAACTTCAAACCTAATAATTTCACATTTTTAGATATTCACATGTAGGTACTAAGTACTTAGTACCATTTGCATTATGACCCATACATAGTATTATTGGTTTCTAAAGTAGATGCATCTGATAATGTGGGGGCCTGGACAAGCTAGGAGATAGATCAAATAGGAGAGCTAGTTCAGTTTAATTCAACAGTTACCTAATACCAACTAAAAAACTAAGTACTAAGTACTTAGTACGATTTTGACAGAAGTGTAATGGAGGCAAATTGGCAAGTCTTTCCTCTCTTCACTATATTCTATATGTGGGATACTAAGAAACTTCCAATGGGTCATTTGACTCTAGCTTCATGCTGAAGAACTTTTAGATTTTATAATGAGGAAGCAATATACTTATTAAAAAGAAATATAGCATGGATTTTCTTTTCTTCCTTCTTATACAAAGTGAAATGTGCAATTTTCTTTCTGAGACTTATAAGGGGAAGGAGTCAGAGAACACTAGTCCAATATTTGTACAAGGAAGTGAACACATGAGCCACCCCGGTGAGCATAATTTTGGGTCTTAGGTCTCGGGATATTTCTTCTGCTTTTGTTTCTTTCCCTGATCATGGATGTTTTGAAATTGATCCTGATATCACTTTCAGTATTAGAAGCAATTTCATGAGTTTGAGAGGTAGGAAACTTCTGAATGTATTAACAGAGTTGCCGGGTGGCAGCAGGGCACTTTTATAGCAATATCCTTGTTAGATATGATAACTGCAAAGGAATGAGGGCTTAGGGCTTGATCTAGGTAGTCAAATGACATGGATATTGATGAACTTGTTCAGACAGTATAGATTTAAAGTGAAGGCAAGATGCCAAATTAATAGACTTACTAAGTACTTCAGGCTTAAATGAATTTAAATATCAGACTAATTAATACATTAGCTTTCTTTTTTTAAGTTATATGGGTATGTGCTTTTTGTTCTTCAGGTCTTTGTGACCCCATCTAGGGATTCAAATATCCTAAAGTAATTTTCCTTTTCTTTTTATAATATCAGTGTTTAGAGACCTTTAAATCAATATTTTATATTGGTATAATTTTATGTCAATCAGAAATGGTCTGTCAGGTTCAAAAAACAAAAACAAGAAGACTAATTAAAATCAAGCATTAAATGTCAGAAAATAGGAATGAAGATAGAATGTAGCTGTATGACTCAAGTATTGGGTTGAGAATATGGGGCAATTAGATGGTACAGTATTTAGAGCACCAGTCCTGGATGCAGGAGCACTTGAATTCAAATCTAGTCTAAAATGCCTGTTGCCTGTAACTCTGATCAAGTCATTTACCCTGCAATTGCCTCCTTCAATAAATAAATAAAAGAGAAGGCAATGATATATAAAAGACTCACATAGGAAATAAAGTGCTTACATAATAATAGTGCTCCCATGTAATAGGTACTCCCATGATATTATTTATACAATTGCCAATGATAAAATGAGAGGAATAATAATATAATGAAGATGAGCCAACCTCAGAGTCAGAAAGACTTCAGTTCAATTCCCACCTCTGACACCTACTGAACGTATGACTTTGGACAAGTCACTTAATTTCAATGGGCCTCGTGCAACTCTCTGAATCATTACAGAGTAGCTCCTTAAAATCAGTGGAATCACAGGCCCAATTTTTAAAAAGTGATATTAAGTCATTTACATCAATTACCCCAGTCATGTACTTAGTTTTACACATAACTTATCCAAAAGAAAACTCCTGACCTCAAAGAGTTTACTTTTCAAAAAGAGATTCAATGTATATAGGATTTGCCCTTTCAGGGTGTCAGATGTCATATCATATCATGTCATATCTTGGAGATTGGATTGGAAGGCAAATTTCTCACTTGACATGCTAGGAATATTCCCTCTCCGATCACCTAGATCAGCAGAATGGCAAAGATATGTGGTCATTCAGGAATCATGTGTGCAACAATCTTTTTTTAATTCGAGGAGTTTTGATTTAAAGATAGGCTGGTGTAAGGTAGAAAATAGCTGTTAGTAGAAACAGTCTCATCATTTAATTTTGCCATCGAAAATTGTCATGGGAAAAAGTTGCCAGGATAACTTCAATGAAGAGCAATCTTTTAATCCTGACATTCAGATGTATTTCAGACAACTAAAAAAGAGAAATATGAGAACTTATTGCAAAAAATTTGCAAACATTTAGTAGTATACTTTGAAAACATGGGTGAGATGACAGCCACAGACACAAAAGCAATTCTAAAATCTTGGTAGGGCAGAAAAATTGAGCATATAATTTACAGTGTTTACCATATCTTCATGCATCTGCTCACTTTCTTTCTTCCAAAAATCCTTAGGGCATGACTACTGAGTAATACCTTTTTAGAAAGATTGTTTTTAAGATACACTCAAGAAACAGAAAAAGCAACAATATGGTAGATGATCAGTCCAGGAAGGTGTGTGTTTTTTGCTCCAAAGCGTGCTTTGGCTTAACTTGTTGACAGCTATTGTTGAAGGACACCAGCAAAGAAAACTGCTCCACCTGTTTGGATCTGCTGCAGTATCTTGTTTGACATAACCACAGTGGAAGCTCATTGTCACGCCTGATAAGAGGCGGGTATTGGAACAAAAAAAAATGTATTTTTTCTCTCCCATGTAATATGTAATGAAACTTTTCTATGAAGACTCAATGAACTCCTTCAATTGAGAAAAATACAGACAATTTTCATTATAAGTGAATGTCTCCAATTCATTCCTTTTCTAAGGAGTGAAGACATGCAACAGTAACTTACTGTAGGCCACATTTCATAAGATATTATCTATTCCATTATTCTTGTGGATGTTTCATAGGGGGAAAATGTTAAAAAGTTCCATCTCCCCCCAACAAAATACATATTCCCCTATCTCATTAACTCCCTATCTTGGTAATACACCCACTCACATACTGACACCCCCCCCACCATGCCTCATTACATTGTCAACTCCTTCCAAGAGCATAATGAAAAAAATTATGTGTGCTCAATTCACACATAGTCAGTCTATTCATGAAATTTAAAATCCAATGTAAAGAAAAAAATCTCATATTGACATGATGCTGTGGGTGAAATGAATACATGGGAACTTTTTTTTAAGTTCCCATTCTTTTAGAACAAGCCTGGCTTGATTTGTGCATGCATGGATGGATGGCATAACAATCATAAACTACAATTTGAATGTTTTATTATCCATAGAAAGCATAATATATCTCCAAGTAGTATCAAGGAACTCAGAATTCAACTTTAGAAATTAACATATCCACAAAAATGGCATGGCATTAGAACATTTTTGTTATTAATAACTATTATTCAAAGAATATTACATGGATCCCTAAATTTTAATTTTTTTACTATAAATTATTAGGTATCATAAATAATTCGATGTTTACTTGTTTGAGCCAGCAGGATCTGGGGAGGAGGAAGGACAGACTAGGATCAGGAGACTTGCTTTTTTTTTCTCCCACTAAGTCATAACAAGTGCTTAAGCAAAGCAATACATTTCCTTTGGTGTCAGTTTCTCATTTTGTCATTTAAGTTAATAATACCTGCCCTGTCTACATCCGAGGATTATAAAAGAACACTCAACTAAGTATTAAGTGAAATAGAAGCAATGTGACATAGTAAATATAGTGTTGAACCCAGTTTGAGGATCACATAGCTGAAAAATCTCTGTATCTGTGATACTCATTATTTTTATGACCATGAGCAAGTTATTTGTTAGAAATTGAAAATTCCCGTCTGAAAGATGGGGATAAGTATATACTCCATAATGATGAAACATAAATTTCTTCACAAGCATTAAAGTGCTATGTAAATTGTAAATAAAAAGTTAGAAAAATTAAAATGGTGTTGAAATAGAAGGCATTTCTAAAATAAAGTGAGACACAATATCATTAGCAACTCCAGCTCACTAGCATAACAGAGGTAGCATATTATTCCTTTTTAATCCTGTAGTTTTCTCCATTGTTTCATCCTAGTCTGATTCCTGATGATTCCATTTGAGATTTTCTAGGCAAAGAGCCTGGAGTGCTTTTCCATTTCCTTTTTCAGTTCATTTTACAGATGAAGAAACTGAGGGAAATATGTTAAGTGACTTGTCTGAGGTCATACAGCTAGTAAATTTCTGAGGCCAGATTTGAAACTTAGGTTTTCTAACTCTAGGCTTGATACTCTATCCACTTTACCATCTGGATACTATTCTTTTCAGAAGTAATGGCTTTTGAATATCTTTCCATTTCAATCATAGTCACTTTTAACCCAAGACTTAGTTCACATTATTTTAGACCGCAAGGTTGATGGCAGACTAATAAATTAGTGAGCATCTCTCCCCTTTTCTGAAACACAACAAACTACCCTGAGGACAGTTATGAACTCAATATCACTCTGTTTTGTCTGTATTTTCTATATTTAAGTATATATTTCTGTATTTAAGTACCTGTATTGTTTTGTTATTTGCCCTTTGGTTTCAAAGAGGACCACTGGCATCTTGGGGTGATATATTGACTTAAGCATGAATAGGATTTAAATGAGACAAAATTGTTCAAAGTCATCAGCCTCACTTTCTCTTCCAGAGTTGTTGTTGTTGTTATTATTATTATTATTTTGCTGAGGCAATTGGGGTTAAATGACTTGCCCAAGGTCACACAGCTAGGAAGTGTTAAGTATCTGAGGCCAGATTTGAACTTAGGTCTTCCTAACTTCAGGGCTGGTGCTATATATCCACTGTACCATCTAGCTGCCCCTCTTCCAGAGTTATTGACTGTCAATGGTCCAGGACAATAACTATTCAAACGCTAAACTATATAGTGCAAAGAACTGTGAATTTGGAAGCACTGTTCAATTCATTTCAATTCAATTCAAAGCACTGTTCAATTATTATATCTGTCACTTCCTGTGTGACTTTGGACAATTCACTCCATCTCTTTGCAAAACAGTTTATATTCAGAAGCTGGATAGTTCCATAAACATTCTCTTTGTATTAGTGGATTTTTATGGAACGGGGCCTTGTACTTAAAATTTTAATTTCCCTTCATGATACTAGATTATTAAAGTTAATTCCTACTATTTGAGGAAAATTTTCTCTTTTGGACTCAAAATTACTCTTCTGGCTCCACATCATCTGGTATTATGCTAAATATCATATTAACCATGGCAATAGTAAAATGTACTTGGTTTAATCAGTAATATAGAAGTTATTTAATAATCTCCATATTGCTATTACTAATCAAATCATTGGTTAGAGTAGTGTGGTTTAGGTTGTTATATGGGTTAGTTGTCTCTTTCTTTTCTGGAAATTTTGTGAAGCAAAACATCACAAATATTTTCATTTGGTAACAAAAAAGACCAATAATAAGAGCTATTTTACAGTTAAATCAAGAAATTTTAACACAACCAATAAACCATCCAATGTTTATATGTGTATGTTTTATTGAAAGTAGCTGTGTATATGGATAGATTGCTTATTTATTATACACTTACTCAGTGCCACTGTAATAAGTAATGATAATCCATATGCAAGCTGGCAGAATATTACCTGCCCTCAAGTCACTTAAACTCTAATAAGGAGGAGAACAAATTACTTACAGGTCTCTCTCAAATAATCCCTTAGGTTTTTTTTTTTACTTTCATTTAGCTGATAAATAAATCTTATTTTAATATTGGGGTTCAAGGCGGTTGGTTGGTGAGGATGAGGATGGTGGCATGGTGAAGAGATGACTGGGACGTAGGGTTGAGAGTAGCACATATCCAGAAAAGCTATGATAGAAAAACCAAAAGCATTTAAAGGGGAAAAAAACTTTTAAAAAGATAAAAAGTATTTTTACTTGCAAAGCATAATACACTAGTATGTTACTGAGTTATGTGAATACCCATGCTTAAAGTATCTCATGAGCAATTAATTTAAAGGCAGTAGACATTAAAATACTGGTTCTGTTGTTTACCACTACTATTACCCTGACCAAATGAAGAAGGTTTAAATTCTTTGCCTTAGTTTATCCATGAAATGAAATGCTTGGTAGCAGCAACTGAGAACTGAAAGGGAATGCAGAGACCAGCTAATTAATCTATATATGAAATTGAATATATCTCTATTATGTACCCAACAAGTCACCATTGAGCCTAAAGACCTTAAATGATAGGTAATGTTTTGCCTCTCCCGCTTTATTTTTGGATATTTCTAATTGTGAAGAAGTTTTGTATTTTTCCCTTTAACATTTGGCTTATCTTTGCTTCTTTGCAATTTATACATGACATTCTTCGAATACTCAAATTATGAATGGATACAAACTGTTTAGGAATCAAGTAGGACTTCATTTTACTGAAGAGACAAAATTACTCAGATACATGACAGTTCCATAATCCAGAAAAATACATAGAAGACTACTAGTCCAGAAAGGAACACAGAAACAATACTACTGTTTGTTTTACTTTTTTTTTTCCTTTGGTCTTATTAAATTTGATTTCCCCCCTTGTTGCTTGTATATCTACATGTCAACTTTTGTGAATGGTTATTTGATGGTTACTAAGTATATACATACAAATAAATAATTTTGATTACAAAAAGGAAATAAAATTTCTGAATTCTCTGGTTCCTTTAGGATGCTAAGTCATTCAGGGACCTGCTAAATTTCATGGCATGAAAATAACATGCTATTATTACTAAACTCAAGTTCAATCTCAAATCTTTCTATCTTTATTTGTTCTATAGTAAAACTTTTTTCTTAGTGGACAATAGCCTACTTGAGCCCAGGAGTCAAGATTTACATTTGTTTATATCTCCCTCCCTAAATGTAAATAAAGAATATTACATATATTTATATATAGTAAATAAAAAATGTTAGCAAGATGATTAATGAATAAAGAAAAGGATAGTGGAGTGGTATATTTGAGGGTTAAGTCTGTTTGCCAATTTGGTTCTGTTATCTACAAATGAAAAAGAAAATTGGATAGTTTTAAGCCATCATCATTGGCATAATGATAAATATAGACACTGTGAATTGGGAGTAATTATGGGGAATATGACTAGCTAATGGAGCTTCCATTTAGTGCCAGACTACTCATCAATAATTTTAATTAATTTTTTATTGTCACTGGTGGCCCTAGTACTGATAAATAGCTCAGTCAGATGATGACAAGGAATGTGGGATCCCTGTAGTGTTATTCCACATTTCTCAGTTTCCATAATTATCCTGACCCAGTACTGACTCAGTTTCCCTGCTTCTCAAAGCTCAGTCCTGCAAAATATCCCCTCCCTCTTTATCAGAATATTTGATAAGGATAAAAGATCTTATGTTTTAGAATATCAGAATGCCTCTCTCCATCCCAAGCTACCAGAATGTTAGATACTGTCTTATCATGATGCCTTTCCCCATCTCCAGGGTTCTTCCCCCCATGCCTCCCTTCACCTTGTCAGAAACGGATTGTCAGAGTCCCATTCCTGCTTTCAGCACCCTGACTCCACCCCCCACTTCAATCTATTCCCTGAATCTGAGCCACATGTATATATGTCATTGCGAACTCTCATTGTGGGCTGGATGATTGGAGACAATAGTCTCATTCAGCCCTGGGACCAAACCATAGATCCATTTGGTCCCAGTAAATCTCTCCATTTAATAAATTATTAAATACTCTCTAATTTCGATCTTGCCTCAGTTTCTCTGGCATTGCATTAGAGGCTTCAGTCGTCCTCTACTCAAAATGTTTCAATGTAAGGAAGCCCCAGAGTTTGGGTTGCAAAGAGGCATTTCTGATTTCTTCAATTGCTGCTTAATATATTTTTCAACGTCCTTGAAGAATGTTAAGGTTTGAGGGTGATGAGTTTTCTAATTGGACAATGAGTCTCCCCAGTTGGGATAATGACCCCAAATTCCCTAATGTGGCTACAATTATAAAACTGATATACCTCTAACTCAGATCACTTGAAGTGTCATGGACTGTGATCAGAGCTTTCCTATTCAGGATACTTTAAAATAATTAATTGATAAATATTACCTGTGATAGAACAGTTTATTGTGTTTTAAATAATTTATAATCATGAAAACATGGACATTCACCTAATATTTTATTGACAATTTTAATAAAGGCCACTTTGAGAAAAGCATATATAATTTCAAAAGGCTAGATAGATAGATAGATAGATAGATAGATAGATAGGAAAAATTAAAAGAGGGAAGTAAAGCTTTACTTTAATTCAGATGGGGTAAAAACTACTCATGATTAAAACAAACCCTGATATCAAAGAAGACAATGAGTATTCTGAATAGAAATTACTTACCTTGTGCCTCTCTCAAATAATTCCTTAGTTCTTTACTATCATTTAGCTGACAAATACCTAAAGGAAGAATAGCATATACTATTTCTGTGATATCTTATGTGAATCTACTTGTTTTCTCTTTAAAACATAAGCTCTTAAAGGATAGAGATCACTTTAACCTTTCTTCATAGCCCTGGTATTTAGCACTCTGCTTATTACTTAATATGTTTTGATTAGTTGATAGACTGATTTCTTCATATGTTTTAAATAAAGTAATCCCTAGTTAGACCCAAAAATTTCTAGGAATAGAGCTCAACAGAAAGCTCATTATTAGAGAAATATCTTGCAAAAATTATAGGATGCTTTTAATTTCATTTTAGACATGGGGATAGGTACTTCCTATGAATATTATTGGTTTAGCAGTTTTCCTATTAACCATTTGTGAACAATCTTAACATGAGAAATTATTTAGCAAAATTTCAGTAAGAAATTTCTACATTCCCACTATTGTGTTGTTGCACAGGGTATAGAAGAAGCACCTTTATGGCAGCTAGATGATGTACTGAATAGAAAGCTGAATCTGGGATCAAGAATCATGAATCCATACCCAACATCATAATGTTAGTATCTGTGTGATATTGGGCAAATCACTTAAATTACCTTTGTTTCTGTTTCCTCCACTATAAAAGGAGGATAATTTTAGCACTTGTCTCTCAGGTTTGTGGTGTGGCTCAAAATTTGTAAAGTGCTTAGCTTACTGCCTGGCACATTGCAAATGGTATATAAATGTGAACTGTCTATTTATTGTTGTTGTTGCTATATTTTTATCCTCACATCAAGGAGCTTACAACCTAGTTTGGAAGATAAAACATTGAATGAAATGTCTATAGAATAAGTAAATGATAAAGTATGTGTTACAAAATTACAATACTATATAAATTTAAATCAATAAGAAATAAGATTCAAGTCTTTAAAGAAACTATGGGAAATATAAAATAGCTAACTTTTAAAATGTAATCAAGGAGCAATATGTAGAATAGTGAGGAAAATAAGTATTATGCCATATTATTTAATAACCAATATTACTCTGTAATCCATCCTTCTCTTCACTTTGTTGGACCCCACTTTTGAAGGGGAGGCAGTTTCAGAATAACATGATCAAGTAATTTGATCACTCCAATTCCCTATGGTATCTACTTGTTAACCAGCTTGGCTTAAGGTTCTTCCCCATTCCCAAATGGGACCCTTGATTCTGTTTATCCCAAAGGCAGAGAATCAACTTGAATAAGGCCTTCCTCAAAGGGTAAGTTGCTTGTCCTTTCTAATCAAAGTTAGGGATGACTTGGTCTTTTTGAGAGAGATCAAACCTAATTTGATTGAGATAATTTTTGTTTTTCTAGATAAGATTTCTAGAGGTAGCTGGATCTCCTGTGACATCTATCATTTCTCGATTGCCAGAAAAGAGTATGATTATCCATCCCTGAAAGCCAGACCATTCATCAATAACGATTACTTTATATTTGCCAGGGAAAGTCCAAATGATGTGATGTCAGGCCAATTACAAGGAAGACAACTATGTTTCCTGGTTTCCCTCTGAATCTTTAGCCATTGAAAGAGTCTAATTTGTTATAAGTCTAACTAATAACTTGCTCATGGTCAGACCTTTGTTTTAAAGAATTTGTATCTAGGCACTCTCCTCTGTTATCAGGTAGCATGCCTTTGTTAATAAATGATATCACGTTCCAATAATTGACTCAATTTACATTTTTGTTAAGCTTTATTTACAAAAGTAAAATTTTTCACACCAAGTACTTTTCCATATTTTTATTTACCTCTTCTTACATGTTTATTCCAAAGCTATATCTCCAGCTTAGCGCTCTCTCTCTCTCTCTCTCTCTCTCTCTCTCTCTCTCTCTCTCTCTCTCTCTCTCTCTCTCTTTCTCTCTATCTATCTATCTCTATCTCTCGGCAATTGGGGTTAAGTGAGTTGCCTAGGGTCATATAATTAGGAAGTTTTAAGTGTCTGAGACTAGAGGACTAGAGGACAGCTCCATTACTACTTACCCCAATGGGGCAGCTAACTGGATCAATGTATACAGAACATTGGGCTTAAAATGTGGAATACTTATTTTACTAAGTTCAAATCTAGTCACAGATACTACTATCTGTGTAATTTAAGTCACTTAACCCTGTTTGCCTCAGTTTCTTATCTGTAAAATGAGCTAATTAAGGAAATAGCAAATATTAGCAGTATCTTTACTAAGAATAAGAAACAATGGAAACAACTGAACATCATCTCTAAACCCTTTTGGCATTTTGTTTTGTAACTTTCCTTACAATAGTTCTCAAATGTTTTGTTCTCACAATCCCTTCATACTCTTTTGTCTTTTGTTCATGTGAGTTATATTTAATGATATTTACCATGTTAGAAATTTAAATATCTTAGTATTATTATGACAATAATCCCTTGAATCCCTTGAAAAAAGAAAAGAGATTTCTCAAGGATCTTTTAAGCACACTTTTATATCCACTAAATTAGTAAATAGAAAAGTAGGGAGAAACTCTGGATCAGGCTTTTCAGTCCTCTTTCTCTATCCACTATCACTATCTAATATTTCATTTTTCCCATTGTAAATTGTCTCTGTGAAAATATAAGAAGTAGTAATGGGAGTCAAAAAATGAAAGTCCCTTTGCCTTCCTTCTGCTTCCAGAAATTAGAAAGAGAAAGAAAGCAAGGCAATAGTGCCTGTCCTCTTGATTAGTTGCTCTGATTCTGTAACACACTTCATTTTAATCAATCCCCATCAACCTTAGTGTTTCTCTTGTCAATTGATGCTCTCATATTTTCCCAGTGCTGTGCACAGTCCATATATCTCTTGAGGTTAGTCCATAACTCTTTTGCTATTCTCCTCTCTCTTGATCTAAGAAATAAATTGCACTCACAAGTTCACATATCCTAGGAAACAATTACACTCAAGGTCAAGATCAAGTGAAATCACTTACATTTCTCTTTTTTTTTTCTTCCTTCTGGATTGTAAACGTAAAGCTTTGGGGCCATTCAACTGTTATGGTTAAAGACTAAAGGATGAGGTTTTCCTAAATCTTCTTATTCCAATATTATGTTTTGACAAAGCAAACATCTCAATCTCTACCACTGACTTCACATATAGTCAATATAAGAGTGACTTCTAGACTAAATTTTTATCTACCAATGAAAAATTTCCCAGTTTAATTTCAATGAGAACTATACTAAAAACTCCACCCATCTATTTGTGTATCTATGTATCTTTGTGTGTATGTATACACATGTGAATCAATATACTAAGAAATTAAATATGACACCTGTCCTTATGTATCTCAAACTTGAAAGAAATACTAACTATTCAAGTAGCTATAATATAAACTTCTGTACCTTAGTGTAATAGTGGATAGAGTATTAGATTTGAAGATAAGAAGAACTAAATTTGAATCCTGACTTAGAGTAGTCATACTTATGGCACTCTAGGCAACACAGGGTGACAAACAATCTTTCAGCCTCAGATTCCTCATCCACAAACTAAGGATGAAAATACATGCCGTCTCCCAGGATTGCCTAATGGATCAAATGAAATAATATATGTTATGCAATTTGCAAACCTTAAAGTGCTAATATGTAAGTTCATAATAAAAGTGAGTAATCAGTGCTTTGAAATGTAGGGGCTTTGGGGAGGACTGCAAATGAAAATGAAAGGTGCTCTCAAGTCCAGAAAGAACTAATGAAAGAGCTCTAAAAAGAGCTTTAAAATCATGTAAGCATGATAGAAGAAAAATTGGGGAAAGAAATGAGAGTGATGACAGAGAAATATGAAAAAAGAGTCAACAGCTTGGAAAACTGATTAAAAAATAGAACTAGCCACATAGAAAAGGAGATACAAAAACAAAAACTATTGAAGAAAAAAATTTATTTTTTTCCTGCAATAGTATTTTATTTTTCCAAATACATGTGAAGATAGTTTTCAACATTCAGTTTTATAAATTTTTGTATTCCAAATTTTTCTCCCTCCATTCCTTACTTCCCTCCTCCCCATGGCAACAGGCAATCTAATATAGGTTAAATACATCCTATCATTTTAAACATATTTTCATATTTGTTATGTTGTGCAAGAAAAATCAGACCAAAAGGACAAAGAAAAACCACAAAAAACCCAAAAACAAACAGAAAGGTGATAATACTGATTTGACAGTTGTCATAGTGCCCTCTCAGGATATGATTGGACTTTTTCATACCAGGTCTATTAGAATTGCCTTTTATCAACATATTGCTGAGAAAAGCCAAGTCCATCACAGCTGATCATCACACAATCTTATTGTTACTGTGTACAGTGTTCTCCTCTTTCTGCTCACTTTATTCAGTATCAGTTCATGTAGGTCTTTCCATGCTAGAGAACAACTTCTTAAAGAGTAGAATTGGCCAAATGAAAAAGAAAGTACATTTAATTGAGGGAAACATCACTTTAAAAGGCAGAATTGGGCAAGTGGAAGCTAATAACTCTATGAGACACTAAGAATCAATTCAAATTCAAAAGAATGAAAAAATAAAGATAATATAAAATTGCAGGTCAGGAAAAAATTATTGCACACCAAAATCAGAATTACCCAGGATTTGGTAGTTGCAACATTAAAGGAACAAAGGTCATGGAACATGATATTCCAGAAGACAAATGACCTGGGACTACAACCAATAATCACTTAACCAGCAAAATTAAGCATAATATATCAAGGGACTTCACCTCCAGGTCAAGATGAGAACTAAACCAAAAATTTGATTTACAATATCAAGACTCAAGAAAAGCATAAATAGATAAAAATTGAAAACATAAGGGATTCAATAAAGCTAACGTCTTCACATACTTACTTGTAATTCTAAAAAATTGTGTCATTAAATGTACAGATAGAATGAATATACATAGGCAGAGTGTATGGGGATAAAGTGAATATGAGAAAAATGATATTTTTTTAATTGAGAAAGTTGAAGCAGTAGTATACCCTATGCAAAAAGGGGGAGAAATAAAATGGAATAATGTACTAGTGAAGCAATTACATACAGCAATACATCACAAGGATCATCCAGTATGACCAGATGATTTATAATAGGAATGCAGAGTTGGTATTAGGAAAACTATCAATGTAATTGACCATATCAATAAGAAAACCAAAAGAAATCATGAGATTACCTCAATAGATGCTGAAAAGGGTTTTTTACAAAATAGAGCATCCATTCCTATTTTAAAAAATACTAGGAATAAAGGGAGCACTATTTAAAATTATACAGTAACTATCTAAAACTATCAGCAAACATTATCTAGAGTGGGGATAAGCTAGAAGCTTTCCCAGTAAGATCAGGGGTGAAGCAAGGATGTTGATTATCACCATTATTATTCAACATGGTACTAGAAACATCATTTCTTTATGTGATCAACGAGGCCCAGCAGGAAGAGATAGAAAAAGAAATTCTATTGAAAATAACTATAACCCAAATAAAATACTTAGCTTTATACATGCCAAGACAAACCTAGGACATAAATGGCACAAGTATAAAACACTTTTCACATAAATAAAGTCAGAAATAAAAAACTGGGAAAATATCAATTATGCACAGGCCAAATCAATATACTAAAATGACAATTTTACCTAAATTTAATTATTCAGTGTCATATCAATCAAACTACAAAGAAAATATTTTGTAGAACTAGAAAAAAAATAACAATTCATCTGGAAGAATAAAAGTCAAGAATATCAAGGAAATCAATGAAAAAAATGCAAAGGAAGGTAGACTATTCCAGATCTCATGTTATAGTATAAAGCAATAATCAACAAAATTATCTAGTACTGGCTAAGAAATAGTATGGTGGACTCTATTTGATACACAAGACACAGTAGTCAATGACCATAGTAACCCAGTGTTTAATACACCCAAAATCCCCAGATTTTGAGATAAGAATTCACTATATGACAAAACTTCTATCAAAATTGAAAAACAAGAGGACCCAAATTAGATATACACCAACCTCTTATGCCAAGATAAGATCAAAATAAATGTATGGTTTAGAGATAAAGGCTGACACTATAATCAAGATAGCAAGGAATAATCTACCTATTGGATCTATGGGGAAGGAAAAAAAAACTCATGACAAAAATAAGAGCATCCAAAAATGCAGAATAGATAATTTTGGTTATATTATAATAAAAAGCTTTTGTAAAACAATACCAATGCAACCAAGATTAGGAAAGAAGAAGACTGGGAAACAATCTTTATAAGGATCTGTGAAAAAGGCATCATTTCTCAATTATATAAAGAACTGAATTAAATTTATAAGAATACAAGCTATTTCCCAGTTGATAAATAGTCAAAGGCAGTTTTCAGGTGAAAAAAAAACAAAGCTATTTATAAGATATATAAAGTGCTCTTAATAACTTTTGATTAGAGAAATATAAATTAAAATAGTGCTGAGGTAACACTTCACACATATCGGATTGACTAATATGACAAAAAGAAAAGAAAAGAAAAGAAAATGTTGGAGGGCATATAGGAATATTAGGATATTTTGGTGAAGTTGGGAATTGATCCAACTATTCTGGAGAGCAACTGGGAACTATGTCCAAAGGGTTATACTACTATGAATACTCTCTGAACCAGCAATGCTGCTACTAGTTTGTATCTCAAAGAAATCATAAAAAAGGTAAAAAGACCTACAAATACAAAAAATGTCTCTTTTTGTGGTTGCTAAAATAATATAAATTGAAGAGATATCCCTCGATTGGGAATGACTAAACAAACTATGATGTATTGATGAATACTATTGTGCAATGGGAAATAATGGACATTCAGATTTTAGAAAAACCTGGAAAGACTTCTATAAACTGATGCAAAGTGAAATAAGCAGAACCAGAAAAACCTTGTGTACCAGAAATATTGTGTAATGATCAATTATGAGTGACTTAAGCTTCTCTCAGAAATGGAATGATGCAAGACAAGTACAATGGTTTCAGGAAGGAAAATGCTTTCTATAATCAGATAAAGAATTAATGGGTTTTGAACGCTGATCTAAGCATATTTTTCACTAGCTTTATTATTATTCTTTTAAAAAATATTTTTGATCTGTTTCTTCTTTCACAACTGTTTTTAATTTAGAAATATGTTTTACTTGATAGTATGCATTAAAACAAAATACCCATCATCTTCAGAAAGGGGCAAGGGAAGGAGCAATGGAATGAAACTCAAAATTGTGTAAAAATTAATATTAAAATTTTTACCATGTAAACTAGAAAAATAAAATATTTTGTTTAGAAAATAATGTTACAATTTGCTACATAATTATGAAATATAATAAAATACTATTTTTAAGAATGTAGAACCTCTGATTTCACTGATACAAATTGCTTTTGCCAAAATAATGCCTTCCACCAAAGTCAGTAATCATAGTCAATAAACATTTGTTCTATCCCTGCTACATTCCAAACATTGCTAAGTGCTGGTGATAAAAATAAGAAAAAAGAAAGTCAGTCCCTATTTTCAATGAATTTAGAATAAAGGGTAGGGTGAGGAGGGAATAGAAGACAATACACAAAAGAAGATGAAAGGGATAGAGAGGCAGAGATTATACTTGGAGTCA
Organism: Sminthopsis crassicaudata; assembly: GCF_048593235.1. Classification (NCBI taxonomy): domain Eukaryota; kingdom Metazoa; phylum Chordata; class Mammalia; order Dasyuromorphia; family Dasyuridae; genus Sminthopsis; species Sminthopsis crassicaudata. The sequence continues at coordinate 167,563,543 of NC_133621.1, forward strand.
AAACCAAGATGATCAGCTGATAACAAATGAAGTTAGCTGGAAATTTCTGAGCTCTCTATAAAGTCAAGATTTGTAAAGTTTATTGCCTATTGCTCTGCTCTCCAGTCCTCCAATTACAGGGAATAGACAATTGAAGGTTCTGAGGAAATGCTGATTATCAAAAATGAATCAATCCCCTTGATGATGAAATTTCAGGTATAGATGATTTCAAGAGGAATCATGTTATCTATAGAGTTCAAACAAAGAATAATAGTTGGTAAACAAAATGTCCTGCACTTGTAATAGTGTCACTTAGGTATCAAGGGGCAAAAAAAACAAAAACAAAAACAAAAACAAAAAAACCCAGTCTATGTCGTCTATGTCTAAGACAAGACCTTGAACTCAGGTCTCTGACCTTGAGGCTGATTTTAAGCATTATTTCTCCAACTATCAATTGTTTAGATATTTTATGTAAAATTAACCAAATCTTCATTCAAACTAATCAAGGTGTTGAGAAATTAAATTTTCAAATACAACATCTCCAGATTTGTTTTATGCAGTAATTTAGTTTAAAATGGTCAGAAATTAATTTATTTGTTTTGGTGAAAAAGAGACTTTCTTTTCTGATATTACAAAATAGGGAAAGGGCAATTATTATTAACATTTTTTTTATTATATATATATATATATATATATATATATATATATATATATATATATATATATTTTATAATATTATCCCTTGTATTCATTTTTCCAAATTACCCCCCCTCCCTCTATTCCCTCCCCCCGACGACAGGCAATACCATACATTTTACATGTGTTACAATATAGTCTAGGTACAATACATGTGTGCGAATATCATTTTCTTGTTGCACAATAAACATTAGAATCCGAAGGTACATGCAACCTGGGCAGACAGATATTAGTGCTAACAATTTTCATTCCCCTCCCAGTGTTTCTTCTCTGGGTGCAGCTACCTATTATTAACATTTATCCTATTTATACTTAGGAAAATATGTGGAGCTTAGTACATACCTAAAATTTCTCAGTATAACCCTAAAATGACTTGGAATTTCTGCTTTCGGGACAATTAATTTAGAATTAGTTGCTGGCTTTTCAGAATCATCCCTCCTTTCTCTGGTATGATTAACTGCAGCTATATATAATTACATTGTTGTTGGGTTTTTTTTTGTTTGTTTGTTTGTTTGTTTGTTTTTTTGATAAAGGTTTTCTTGCTAACCTACATAAGCTACATTAGTCCATTAACATTGAGTAATTTTTTTTTTCATTTTATATTCAAATCACTATTTCCATGCAGAACATATGGGAGATAGAAGGCTCCATTCTCCAATGATCTTGAACTCTATCAGCAACAGTCTGGTATATATGGTTCAGGTAACCAACCTGCCATTTCTTATCAGTGACCTCTAGATACGCTGTTACTTAATGGTAAGCTTGTCTTCTTTCTCTCAAATCTTTTTTTCCTTGACTCTTATCTCGTAGAGCTAGTTTACTTCTATCTGGGTCCTTCAGTTCCCCAAGGGAAATGATATACAAGAGAAGCAAAATGAATTGGATTGAAGGATCATCTGAGTAAAATCTAAAAATTGGGAGTAGATAGGATTAGGGTATAGGTGATTTGACATCATCATTCCACTGCACCATGAAAGTCTTACATGGAGAAAAAGCCTCATATTTAGAGTTAGAGTCTGGTTCAAATCTTGCTTGTGTAACTGAATACCGATGTGACCTTAGGCAGGTTGTTTAATTTCTCTGTGCTTTAGTTTTCTTGAATATAAAATGAAGAGATTGGAATAAAGGACTTCTAAGAGCTCTAAATCTATAATTTAATGGCCTGAAGTCACATATTTGCTCTGCTAACTGACTAGCTAACAGTGAGTGACTTCCCTTTCTTAAGGCTTAAATACCTTATCTATACAATTAAGAAATTAGACTAAAAGATGTCTAAGGACACCTATGATGTCAATGACATATATATGTTGTTATCTAGCTCTGTATCTATGTTCCTATGCAAACACATTTATCTTTAAAGAAATCCTCATATAACCTATAAAGAGGGTTTCTAATAAATAGCCTGAGAGTAAGGAAGACCTATGTTTAAGTTACACTTTTGACACATAATGATGTGGGATCCTGAACAAGTCACAATTTCTTGGTAGCCTAAGAGGTATTCTAAGACTACAAGCTGAAGAAAATTCGACATTCTTCCTGATAAAGGAATTTCATCATGAGGATATTCTGATATCAATGAAATAACTGTATTGGTTCCAAATAAATAGACAAAAATCAATTATAGTCAGTGATCAACTAACACAATTATTGTGTCAGTGATCAACTAACACAATTATTGTGCTCTCATTCTAACCATGATGGTGTATAGTCAGTAAAAAAAATAAATAAAATAACAAAAGCTGAAAAAACAATTTGTTTGGGTAGGTAAGGGGTTGTGCATTCATGAAAAATAACTAGTAATTCAATGCAATCAATTCTAAGGGGTAAATGAATTGAATATACAATAACTTCTATAGAAAACAAAATGTGAAAGGTGGCTATGGTGAGATCACAAAGAATTCTTTGAAAGAAAAATCAAGCTGGTTATTTTCATATAGCAAGGATTGTTCAATTGGTTCTTGGATTTCAAACAGATTTCTAGAGAATAGGCATAGGAGAGTGGACATATTTTAAGAAATATAGGGAATTATGAAAAATAAGTTTATAATTTCACCAATGAGAAGAAAATTCTGTATTCACAATTATTCTGGAATGCTAAAAATTCTGATATACCAGTCAGATTAGATCTTTTCCCTTATAAAACTATGGATAAGCAAATATTTACATTCCTTTTTAAATGGTATTTTTTTCCTATTTACATGTCAAGAAAGAATTTTTAGCATTTGTTTTTAAAATATTTTGAGCCCCATTTTTTCCTCCCTCCTTCACTCCAGTCCCCTTTTCTGAAAATCAAAGGCATTTTGAAATAATTTATACATATGCTATCATGTAAAACATGTTTCCATATTAGTCATAGTTGTAAAGGAAGACATGAATCAAAAGGAAAAACACAGGAAAGAATAAAGTAAGTGAAAAAAATTGCTTAAACCTACATTCAGAGTCCATTAATTCTTTATTTGGGTGTGAATAGCCTTTTCCTTCATAAGTCCTTTTTACTTGTGTTCCTTACATTGTATTTCTGAGAAGAACTGACTCATTCATAGCTGATCATCATACAATGTTTCTTATAGTAAACACAAAGTTTTCCTGGTTCTGTTCATTTAAATTTGCATCAGTTCAAACAAATCTTTTGATATTTTTTCTGAAATCCATCAGTTCATCATTTCTTATTGCACAATAGTATTCCAATAAATTCATGTATCACTTATTTAGCCACTTCTTAAACTGATGGACATTCCTTTCAATTTCTAATATTTTGTCACCATGAACAAAGGATGCTGTAAATATTTTTTCACATAATCTATAGGTATTTATAGCATTTTTCATATTACTATAAATGACTTTAATTTCTTCATCTGAAAATTGTTACTCTCATTTGACTATCAATTGGGAAACAACATATATGCTTATAAATTCAATATTAAGAATTTGGATGTTATATTACTTGGTACATATATGTTTAGTATTAATATTGTTTCATTGTCTGTGGTACCTTTCAGCAAAATGTATTTTCCTTCCTTATCTCTTTTAATTAGACCTATCTTTACTTTTATATTATCTACAATCAGGATTGTATTTCTCTATTGTGTTGTTGTAGTTTTTAATTTAGCTGAAATGTAATAGTTTCTGCTTGATCTCCTTATCTTTATTCTAGGTGTGTCTCCCTTCTTCATTGTGTTTCTTATAAAAAATATATTATAGGATTCTTGTTTTTCATCCTCTCTGCTATCTCCTTCCAGTTTATGGGAGAGTTCATACAATTCAGATTCAGTTTTATGATTGCTACTTATGTATATCCCCCATGCTAATATTCTTCCTATTTGACCTCTCTCTTCTTTCACCCTTTCCCTCCTCTCCAATGTTTTCTATCACCGTTCCTCATCTGCTCTCCTTTCTGTCAGTTTTCACACAAGCTCTACTTAATCTTTCCCTCTCCTACTTCCCTGTCAGGTAAAGGGAACATATAGATATTCTATATTCAATTTTATGCATATTCTTCCCTCTTAGAGCCAATACTAATGAGAGTAAGGCTCAAGCAATGCTCATCACCCACTTTCCCCTCTTCCCCTCCACTGTAATAGGTCTTTCATACCTCTTTGTATAAAATAATTTACACAATTCTACCTTTCCCTTCCTTTTATATCCAAGGTACTCCTCTTTCTCATCCCTTAGTGCTTCTTTTTGGCACTTGACCTGTTTTTTCCTTGACCTGATAGTTCTTAAATTTACTTTTAATGCTCTTTGGAGTTATTAACTTGGAATCAATTTCCTAAGGTGATCAATGGGTTCTTTCAATGTCTCTTTTGCCCTCTGCTTCCAGGATATTAGGGGAATTTTCCTTGATAATTTATATAAATTTATAATTTATTGTTGTCCAGTTCCTCCTTTTGGTTATGGCTTTTAGTTAGTCCAATGATTCTGACATTGTCTTTCCTGCACTTATTTTCCAGATCAGTTTGTTTTTCCCATGAGGTATTTTACATTACTTTCCTTTTTAATTCTTTTGAATTTTTTTTCTTTTGGATTTGAATTTGAATTGATTATTGATGTCTCATAAAGTCATTAGCTTTCACTTGCCAAATTATAACCTTTAAGGTGATGTTTTCTTCAGCTATCTTTCTTTAACCTTCTTTACCATTTGGCAAATTCTACTCTTTAAGAAGTTGTGTTCCACTGAGATATACTTCACAATTCTCAGTTTGGTTAAGATGACAGGAAAAGATGATAAATGTTGGAGGGGATATGAGAAAACCGGGACACTAATACACTGTCAGTAGAGGTGTGAAATGATCCAACTATTATGCTTCTGAATACTACATCCCTCAATCTGCCCTCCCCTTTTGCAGCCCTTCCCTTTTTTCTTTTTATTTTCCCCTCCTACTTCTGCTCTCCCTTCTATTACTTCCCCCTTTTCTTTCCCTTTATCCTCCTAATTTTTTATAGGATGAGATAAGTTTCTGTATTAAACTAAATATGTCTGAAATTATCTCTTTGAGCCAAATCCAATGAGATTAAGATTCACACAATACTCATTTCCTTCCCTTCTTTCCCTCAATTATAATAGGTCTTTTTTGCCTCTTTATGTGACATAATTTACCCATTTTACCTCCTCTTTTCTCTTCTTCCAGTACAATCCCTTTTTCACATATAGCTTCATATCATCATAGTAAATTCAAATTTACCTGTATCCTCTAAGTAGTATAGCTCTAACAAATATGCAGTTCTCAAGAGTTAAACATGTCATCTTCCCATATAGGCATGTAAATATTTTAACCTTTAAAAACATATTTTTCTTGACTTTTAACCTTTTTTGTCTTGTTTTAATTCTGTATTTGAAGATCAAATTTTCTGTTCAGTTCTGGTCTTTTCCTCAAAAAATGAATGACAATCTCCTATTTTGTTGAATGTTCATCTTTTCCCCTGAAAGATGATGCTCAATTTCGTATAGCTAATTCCTAGCTTCAGTCCAAGTTTCCTTGCTCTCCAAAAAATCATGTTCCTGTCTCTTTGATCTTTAAAATAGAAGCTAGGCCCTGGGTGATCATGATTGTGGCTCCTTGATATTTGAATTGTTTCTTTCTGGCTACTTGCAGTATTTTCTCTTTGATGTGATAATGCAGGAATTTAGCTCAGTATTCTTTAGAGTTTTCATTTTGGGGTCCCTTTCAAGAGATGATTGGTGCATTCTTCCAATGGCTATTTTATCCTCTGGTTCTAGGACATCAGGGCAGTTTTCATTGATGATTTCTTCAAAGATGTTGTCTAGGCTTCCTTTTTAATTGTGGTTTTCAGAGAATCCAATGATTCTTAGATTGTTTCTCCTAGACCTATTTACTAAATCAGTTGTTTTTCCAATAAGGTATTTTTTTCGTTTTTTATTTCATTTGACTGATTTTTGATGTTCCATTGATTCATTTCTTCCATTTCTTCAATTCTAATTTTTGGTGAATTATTTTCTTCAATTAACTTTTTTATCTTCTTTTTCAGGTGGCCAATTGAACTTTTAAATGAGTTGTTTTATTCATTAAATTTTTTCCATTTTAGAAATTCTGTTTTTCAAGGAGTTGATCTTGTTATCCATTTCATCAAAACCGTTCTTTAAGGAGTGATTTTCTTATTTATTTACCCTTCAAAATTCCTTTGAAGACTTTTCTTCTTGGTCAAGTCTTCATAGATCTAGTCCAAATAATCAACTCTAATCTCATTTCTTTATCAATTGTCATTTCTGGTTTCTTATATTTACTCTTTATACTTAGTTATAAAGTAGATCTAATTTATACCTCATTTTACCTAGAATCAAAATACAAGTGTGGGTAATCTGGTCATCTTTATGTTTTTATTTGAGAGCTATCTCTACATATGTGTGTACATGGATAAATATATGCATGCATTTACATATATACATTTACCAGAGGCACAAATGCGGAAGCCATGTATGAATATATATGTGTATATACATATCCATGCATGCATATATCCTAAACTAAAATATCATGATCATTAATGCAAATAGGTATGTTCATAAAATGTATATACAAATATATAATATCCAATATATGTATATATATACATATATATATATATATATATCATATGAATGCATACATCTACACAATCGATGTTCATGTTACTTTGTTTTGGAATGTATACATGTATGTTGTGTGTTTATCAACATGGCATATTGCTGGCCTCAAATTTCAATATTAGGAAAACTATTAGCATAAATGCCTATCTCAATAACCAAATTAACAAAAACCATATGATTATATCAATAGATGCAGAAAAAGCATTTGATAAACCCAACATCTACTTCTATTAAAAACACTAAAGTTTATAGGAATAAATGGACTTTTCCTTAAAATAGTCAGTAGCATCTATTTAAAATCATAAGCAACCATCATATATAATGGGGATAAACTGGAATCATTCTCAGTAAGATCAGGGATGAAACAAGGTTGCCCACTATGACTATTACTATTCAATATTGTATTAGAAATGCTAGCTTTGGAAATAAGAGAAGAAAAAAGAGATTAAAGGAATTAGAGTAGGTAATGAGGAAACCAAATTATCACTCTTTGCAAATGATATGATGGTATACTTAGAGAACCCTAGAGAATCAACCAAAGATCTATTAGAAATAATCTACTACTTTAGCAAAGTTGCAGGATACAAAATAAATCCACATAAATCATCAGCATTTTTATATATCACTAATAAAATCAAACAGCAAGAAATACAAAGAGAAATTCCATTTAAAAGAACTGCTGATAATATAAAATATTTGGGAATCTATCTCCCAAGGGAAAATCGGAAACTATGAGCAAAAGTACAAAACACATTCCACACAAATAAAGTCAGATCTAAACAATTGGAAAAATATCATGGCTCTTGGATAGGTTGGGGAAACATAATAAAGATGACAGTACTATCTAAACTAATCTATTTAGTGCTATACCAATCAAACTCCCAAGAAACTATTTTACTGACCTAGAAAAAAAAATTAAAAGTTTCAAAGAAGGTTCCTATCCATTTTGGTAGAGAATATTTCCAATGCAAACCATCTAATATAATAAAGTTAGAGGTTCAGTACAATGCAAGGAAATAACATGCAGACATATATATGTGTACATAATATAATACATATATGTAATATATATAATATAGGTATATATAATTATATATATATGTATTCTAACATATGTCTGCATATTACACAAACATACTTTTCTTTGATTCTAGGTATTGCATTTTTAAAAGATCATTGCTTAAGCTGGACAGCATTGTAAACTACATAGTTAGGATTTCAAAGAACTTCAAGATAATGTCTACATGTATTAAAAACATTAGATCTCTTTAGCTTGGAGAAGAATAGACATTCAAAGCATAGAATAACTTATCTGCAAGTATTTAGAGGGTTGTCAAAATGCAAGAAGAATTATTATACTTGTTATGTTTGTCCCCAGAGCACAGAACTCAGAGCTATTTGTGAAACTTGCTGAGGCTTAAGTTTGAAAGAACAACTTCCTCCTCACAAGATAGGTGGGACTAACCCAAATAAGAGTGGGTGATTTTGAGAAGTGTTATTCATCCAGGTTTCAAGCAAAGGCTGTATCATCACTTATGGGGTCTTTTTTTAAGAGAGATTTCTTGTCTACCTATACCTAGACTAATTGAGCTCTCTGATTCCTTCCAACTTTGCCTCTAGTATTGTATAGAACAATGACTCGTGTTTATGTAGTGCTTAGAAGTTTCAAAACTATTTCTCAAAATAATGTCAAGAGCTAAGTAATACAAATAGTATCACATCTATTTTATAGATAATGAAAATGAACTCTCAGCCCTGGTACTCAGACACAGGCCTCTTTATTTTAATGTCAGTGCTATTTGAGCTATATAAACCACCCTGACTAGTGGAAAGACTATCCATTGTTTGGAGAATGGTTAAACAAGTTGTGGTACATGATTGCGATGGAATACAATTGTGTTGCTTATGCACATATACATACATTCAGGTTAGAAAACAAATATGTTTGCTTTTTACATGAAAAGCCTCATCTAAAATAATGAAAAGTGAAATGAGTACAACCAAGAGAACATTATATGCAAAAACAGCAATAGTTCTAAAAGAAAAATATTCAAATCAACTTCAAAGGACTTAGAAAAGAAGATCTACCTCCAGAGAAAGAACTGAAAAATAGAAGTATGTATAATATAGTTTATGTATATTTATAAATAAGTGTGAGATGGTGATCTTCTTTAGAGCAGTTTGGGGAAGGAGGGAAATACTTTGAAACTTAAAATGTAGGAGAAATAAATTAATTTAATTTTTAAAATTAATGTTATAATAAAATCATAAGATCTAAGTTTATCTTGACATTGTTATTGATGAAACTTGTGGCTTTTGACTCTCAAGATCAGCTTTCACCCTTGAAAAATGGTAAAATAATACTTGTACAAGCTATCTCCTTTGACTGTTATGAGGAAGGCCTTTTCAACCATAAATTCATAAATAAATATCAACCATGATGATGTCTATTTTGGCATGACCTACACCTAGAGAAGCACCTTCTGCATGCAGTCTTCATGCAGATACACAAATCTTGGTCTTATTTTAAGTTATGTATTCTGAGTTACTTTTTGTAAAGCACTTACAAACAATGTTGGCACATAAAGTTAAATAGAGTGTTAGGTCAAACCTCAAATAATTGGTATGCATACCAGAAGCTTATCTCAACTTATCCAACTTCTTTGCCCCACAAGTCAGAGGGGAAATCTTGATAGATAAGGTTTTCTAGGAGACTTTTATTTCCTGTACAACTTATCCTGAGCATAATATACTGTGAGAATGACCTTTTCCATAGTAGCCTGGTACATCTGCATCTGAAAATAGTAAATAAATATCACAGAGAAGAATTTTGCCCAAACTATAAGATTAAATCACAGTTCATTCCAAGGTTTGAACAAAGGCCTTAGTGAGCCTGCTAATTCCATATTAGAATTTTTTTAAAAATAGTATTAAAATTACATCAAATAGCCAGTATATTGCAACATACTGATATTTACTCACATGTAGTGTGAAGGAGAATGAGAATGCATGGTCATCACTTAATGACAGAAAATTTTAAATTACTTCCCCAGGGCCATATTTGGAGGTTCCAACCTTTGGCAATGGGAAAATTCAAGGTTGATGTGGATCACAGATAAAAATATTACATTTATGACTCTCTTATGTTGTTCTAAAAGACAGGGATTAATTTTTGCCTTTTTTCTCTGTATCAAATACTTAGCACAGTGCCTGGCACATGGTTGGCACTTTATAAATATTTATTGATTGATAGGCACAAATAATTTTCTATATAGAGCAATAGATTTCTATTGCACATATTTCTTGTTGTCTCGTGCTCTAAACCTGTTTCAATATCCATTTTTGCTTCAGTTGTGATATAGATTTTCCTTCTCACTCTACCTCTCTATCTCTATGGTAAAGTAGTGGCTTGTGGCTTTCTCTCTTAGAGAACTAAAATAAGACCATTTTAATCATCACTATGTGATTCCTTTCTGTGTATAGACTCTGCATTCTATGACAGTTGGTCAATTCACTGATACCCTGTGGTAAGAAAATCCACCATTTACCAATTAAAGCACAACTCAGCAAAATAATTATTTACATACAATGTTATAAGCTAAGTCGTAGAGATCCATCAGTTGGCACATGGGGCAAACTAATTCCCAAATATAAACCATTCTCCTCAGGTATTTTTAGAATACAGAAAACACAGGGTCATGCTGTGTTTACTTCTCAATCATTGGCCCTGCATGTAATTTGCTGTATTTTGAGGGTGAGAAGAAGGATTTTTCTAACCTGCAAGTTAGTCACTGTGGACCTGTGATATATGAGACTGGATAGACCAAGTATTTTGTAGCTTTTTTTTCACATGAACTAGGGTTAAAAACAGGTAAAGCATAAAGGTTAAATGTAACTGTTCATTTAACATTGAAATGAAAGTATATTCACAAATGAAGTTACTCATATCAAGAAAGGCAAATGAGTGCACTTTTTTTTTCTACTACCACATAAGCAAAGCCCAATAGTTATAACTATACTATAGACTTAACATCATTTGATTTAGTGAAGGAGTCACCAAACGTATCTAAGGAAATGAAAGGTGAAGAAATTAAGAATAAATCACTAAATCAGTCAGTTTCTTGAAGTGAAACCAAGATCACAATTCTCTGATTGAGACAATGGACAGCATTCGCTGCAAATTTCTAAGCTTTGTAAATTGGACCTCCTCCCCCAACATATATTTAAATAAGGATGCCACTCCAATACAACTTTTACTGGGGTTGTAACCTTTTGTATATTTCCATTGAATGATCTGTGGAGCTGACAAATGCCTAATGTTATGATTTTACTCATTTAATATATTTGTGTAGGTCTAACACACCTTTCCACAGTTAAAGAGATAAGAGAACTAGAGAAGCTGACACACAGTCTTAGAAAGATCTTTATCTCTCCAGTGGTAATATAATTCTGCTGGGTGATCAAGATTCTGGGAACCTTACCTCAAACCCACATATCAACAAGATACTGGATCTTGAATAACAAATTAGGGGAATGGGAGTAAAAAGCAGAGAAAGTATTCTCTTCAATAATAGAATACATAACCACATGGAGCCTTGTCTTCTATGATCATAGGGATCCCTAATGGCTGGGGTCTCTTTAATTTAGTGAAATATTTTAATTCACTGATTATCACCCTCAAGCAACAAGGTTATTTCAGGCAAAAAGATTGATCTTGCTTTTATTAATTTGAATTCATCTTTTCTCATATTCCTTTTCTGACTTCAGAATATCAGGTTATGTAGTCAAGGGAGCTGCAGTTCCTGAATCTTCCTATTTTTGCTATCTTCCTTTAGTGGCTACTTCAAAGATTTGAGCCAATGACCTTTCAGCTTAGCACCTCTCTTTATCATCAAGCATTCATAATTTGAATTATCTAAACTTCTTAGAAAATATATTGAATAACTATTTCAATGTTACTAATTTATTTTGTAAACTGACATATTTGATTTTATGCATTTAAAAACTATTTTTAAATGAGGTCCATAGACTCCTGCTTCTTCACCCACACTGGAAGAACGGAAGGAAAAAATGAAAGAAGGAAAAAAGAAAGGAAGGAAGAGAAAGAACAAGAAAGAAAGAAAGAAAGAAAGAAAGAAAGAAAGAAAGAAAGAAAGAAAGAAAGAAAGAAAGAAAGAAAGAAAGAAAGAAAGAAAGAAAGAAAGAGGAAGGAATTTATGACCAGAGGAGAACTAGAGATCATTATTGATAACAAAATAGAAGATTTTGATTACATCAAACTAAAAAGTTTCTGTACAAACAATACTAATGCAAACAAGATTAGAAGGGAAGTAACAAATTGGGAAAATATTTTTATAGGTAAAGGTTCTGATAAAGGTCTCATTTCCAAATTATATAGAGAACTGACCCTAATTTATAAGAAATCAAACCATTCTACAATTGATAAATGGTCAAAGGATATGAACAGACAATTCTCAGATAATGAAATTGAAACTATATCCACTCATATGAAAGAGTGTTCCAAATCATTACTGATCAGAGAAATGCAAATTAAGACAATTCTGAGATACCACTACGCACCTGTCAGATTGGCTAAGATGACAGTAACAAATAATGATGAATGTTGGAGGAAATGTGGGATAACTGAGACACTAATACAATGTTGGTGGAGTTGTGAAAGAATCCGGCCATTCTGGAGAGCAATTTGGAACTATGCCCAAAAAGTTATCAAACTGTGCATACCCTTTGATCCAGCACTGCTACTATTGGGCTTATATCCCAAAGAAATACTAAAAGGGGGAAAGGGACCTGTATGTGCCAAAATGTTTGTGGCAGCTCTTTTCGTGGTGGCTGGAAACTGGAGGATGAATGGATGTACATCAATTGGAGAATGGTTGGGTAAATTATGGTATATGAAGGTTATGGAATATTATTGCTCTTTAAGAAATGACCAGCAGGATGAATTCAGAAAGGTTTGGAGAGACTTACATGAATTGATGCTGAGTGAAATGAGCAGAACTAGAATATCACTATACACTTCAACAACAATACTCTATGAGGATGTATTCTGATGGAAGTGGATATCTTCAACATAAAGAAGATCCAACTCACATCCAGTGGATCAATGATGGACAGAAACAACTATACCCAGAGAAGGAACACTGGGAATTGAATGTAAACTGTTAACACTACTGTCTATCTACCCAGGTTACTTATACCTTCAGAATCCAATACTTAATGTGCAAGAAGAAAATTGGATTTACACACATATATTGTATCTGTAGCACATGTAAAATGTATGGGATTGCCTGTCATCTAGGGGAGGGAGTAGAGGGAGGGAGGGGAAAATTTGGGAAAATGAATACAAGGGATAATGTTATTAAAAAAATTACTTAAGTATATATACTGTCAAAAATGTTTATAATTATAAAATTAATTTAAAAATGAAAGAAAGAAAGAAAGAAAGAAAGAAAGAAAGAAAGAAAGAAAGAAAGAAAGAAAGAAAGAAAGAAAGAAAGAAAGAAAGAAAGAAAGAAAGAAAGAAAGAAAGAAAGAAAGAAAGAAAGAAAGGAAGGAAGGAAGGAAGGAAGGAAGGAAGGAAGGAAGGAAGGAAGGAAGGAAGGAAGGAAGGAAGGAAGGAAGGAAGGAAAAAAAGGAATTTAAAACCTCTTGCTCTACTTGAAGAGAGATAAAATTCTACTTTGATTATTCAACTCTGTCTTCTGAGTTAATACTACCTTAGGATTGTGCAGACAGAAAAAGGAGGTTATATGTAAGCATAGCATGATTTTTTACTAAGGTCTCCCCAGCCTAGAAAGATAGGCTAGGAATCATTTCTCCAATTGCATTGACTACTTAAACCTAATCTAAGCATATCAAAATGCT